>NC_062291.1:56522818-56830060 GCF_902655055.1 Lutra lutra | reverse complement strand
TCTCTGCCTGCTTCTCTGCCTACTTGTGATCTCTCTCTCTCTGTTAAATAAATAAATAAAATCTTAAAAAAAAAAACTACATGGGGGATCGCGAGGGGGGAATTAACCACAGCCTTTTAGCTTGTAAATGTGGCAGAAATAATAAGCCATGCCAAGGAAATATAGTGAAATAAGTGATCATAACACAAAGACTAAAACCAGACTGAAAATCTTGACCCTTATCAAGACACTCATGGCGGAAAGAGAAACAGTCCGAAAGACTATAGCTTTCTGGAGGTATGAATGCAGGAGCATATAATTAAGTTGTAAAAATTTCAGGTAGGTAAACACAAATTTCAGACCCATATCTTGTATGACTAAAAACTGAGGGAGGAAGAATAGGGAGAAGTATTTCTTAAGGATCTTTAAATCTATTATTAGAAAGGTAGAAAGATGATGCTGGTGATAGTTATCCACCCCTACAACTCCTGCTATAACTCTTATTACATCACCACAACCACCACCACAACCACCACAACCACCACCACCACAACCACCACCTCCATTTACTGAGTATTTGCTCTGATGCCATTCTCAATGTCACATACTCACTATGTAATTTACTATCTTAGTAACCCCATGAAGTAGCACTGTTATTAGTACAACTTTACAAAAAAAAAGTGAAGGAAAGCCTTTCTTTACATTGTGGTCATTTTGATGAGCCAACATTATCCTCTTAACTAAACAACTGGTTGTGCATGAAATTCCCCAATTAGCTTGTGAAAAGACAGAAAACTGGGGTTGGTGTTTTTTAAATTTGCAGATGATGGCTGATTAGTTTTGTTTACACTATTTAAATATTAACTCCAGCACTTACTTCCAACATTGAGGTCCCCAGGAGGACCAAGGCTTTCTTTCCGAAATACAGAAAGAAATTACAGAGTAGTATGGCATGCTCTTCCTTATTTCCAACAGCCAAACTGATGCAGCGCTAAGGCAAAGCAAAAGCAACAAGGCCAAAAGAAAACAGGAGAGAAAGATGAGTAATATAAGCATACAACGTATTCCCAGAGCCCCCCTGCTCCCTCTGGGTTCAAACACACATATATCTTTTTAAAGATTTTATTTATTTATTTGACAGACAGAGATCACAAGTAGGCAGAGAGGCAGGTGAGGGGGGGTGGGAAGCAGGCTCCCTGCTGAGCAGAGAGCCTGATGCGGGACTCGATCCCAGGACCCTGAGATCATGACCTGAGCCGAAGGCAGTGGCCCAACCCACTAAGCCATCCAGGCACCCCTAAACACACATATTTTTGCAATGTGGCTAGGATGACTGACTGCAAGGCTGAAAGCTCTGATACCTTGTGCCTGAGAAAACACTGGGGAGAACACTAATTTGGAATAAAGGGGTCACCTTTACGATGGGACAATTAATGTGGATACTGTTTAAGTGACCAAATAAAATAGTTCATCATCCAAAATAGGATATTCCTGTTTAGGGCAAATATTAAACTGCCCTTGGAAAACAGGGACATATGGACTGCTATTTTAAGAAACCTGATCTGATAGGAAATCAAATAGAGTTTTTAGAGGAAAGGATCCTCTGGTCAATGGAGCTTTACTCTGTCAAATACCAATATAGCGCTCTCAACTCCAAGAGAGGAAGAGGATGGAGTTGAAGCCCAATCAGAAAGATTATTGAAACTTCTTCAACTGAAAGAGTCTGTAGTCAAATATAGGGTGCCTACGAAAGCAGCTGTAGTAAGAGAGAAAAAGCATAGTAGAGGTAGGTGATCTATGACCTAGTTCTAGTCTGTAGCTGGTTTTTTGCTTGGCCCTGGAATGTTTTTTTTTAAATCAGGAGCTCTCATATAAAACTCTGCATTTCTGGCTTCTCTTGAAAAATCAAAAGATCTAACAACATATATGGGCCCAAATGTTCATATGGCAAAAGTCTGTTCTTACTGAGCAGCAGCTGCAACATTTAAACAGGATGTGTGCCTTCTGGTTCAGTACAGACCCAGAGGAAGGGCTGTGGTGGCCAAGGAGGTTGGGAGTGGGGGACCTCAGGAGCTCCTGGCAGTGACTATTTGCCAATCAGTATGAAAGTATTTCAATGTTTTAAAAAACTGATATGGCCGTAACCGTACACACTGGCTGAATGTGATGGTGAGGGATGAAAATTAGGGAGGATGGTGACATGGGTCCTCTGAAAGAGAAGTGTGAACAGAAGAATCAAAGGCAGAATATGAGTAGTCTTCAGTGTCAGGCCAAGGAGGTTCCCCTGGCTGGATTTCCTAAGAGGAGAAGGGAACAGGTGAGAACAGGTAACTACCACACTGAGTTCCAGATACCTTGCGTATATGTTATCCTTTCAAAAATCCCTGTATGACACAGATGAGGAAATTGAGGTCCAAGGAGGCTACATAACTTATCTTAGGTGATACAGCTCTTAAGTGGTTGAAATAGGATTTAACCAAGGTTTATTTTTCTCCAAAGACTGTTAGGTAGGAGAAAATAACACTTGTCCTGTGGCAGTCTAATTAGTCATATGTCATGAGCACTCCATGGCCAAAGAGTTCATGTCAGTGGGAAGACATTGGCCAAGAGGAAGCTCACACTTATAGTAACTAACATCTTGTTTATGAGTATTGTTTGGATTGGGGGCGTGGAGGGTGGGGGAGACTTGCGAGTACTAGTATTTACCTGAATGGTTATTTTTATGGGGTTTTTTATTTTTTTATTTATTTTTTTAATGATTTATTTGACAGAGAGAGAGAGATCACAAGTAGGCAGAGAGGCAGGCAGAGAGAGAGAGGGGAGGAAGCAGGCTCCCTGCTGAGAAGAGAGCCCGATGCGGGGCTCGATCCCAGGACCTGGGATCATGACCTGAGCTGAAGGCAGAGGCCTTAACCCACTGAGCCACCCAGGCGCCCCTTATGGGTTTTTTTAAAGATATTTTAGAGGCTCTTTCAATGTTCTGTAGGATCATAATAATCATGAGCATATTCTGATTAGGTCAAAGAGTTTCAGAAGAGTCTAAAGTTAATGACACCTCTTTGACTTCGACTACATTTGAATCACTGAATCATTAGAACCCCATGCTTGTGTCTCCCTTGTTCTCACTTAGCAGAAGACTGGGTAGCTAACCAGTTAAGCTAGCCCTGTGTCCTCTAAATCCATTTCAGCTCAACTCTAGCCTCTAAAACATTTTAGATTAATTGCCAGGACCATTGGTTCCAAATGGAAAGTTTCCTTCTCGTAGGTTCCTGTCTTACTAGTAATTTTCAATTAAAAATATTTATTGAATGTTTGCTAAATTTATATGAAAATCTAAAAATAAATAATCAAGTTTATCTCTTCATTCAGAGGTTAAACTTGGGATGTGTATGTACAGAGTGTGGATGTAGGGTCAATAATATAAGCAACTAAATATAATTTAGGGTGGAATGAAAAAACTGCTCTAATGAGGATTGCCAGGTTTTGGGAAAAAGTAGATGAGCTATTGAATCTGCATTTCAGATAAACAAATTTTTAGTACAAATATGTCTCAAATATTGCATGGGGCTTGTATTCTATTTGGCAACCAATCTAAAGAGAATTTTAATCCAAGTGCTAAGGAAGAGAGCATTGTTGTGCAAGCTCCCCATTCAGATGTGGGGAGACTGGAGAAATCTTCTGAGAAGTGGTGCTACTTGCCCTAGACTCAGCATCTTCCAGCTCCATAGTGACAAGCCATATTTCTTTCTGGGAGATGTCATAATACTGCACTCCCGGAACTCCCATTGAATTAAGATATTCATGAACTACCACTTATAATGTTGAATGAGGTTGTTCTTCCTTAAGAATTATTTCTATGGATTGTTACAGAGCTGAAAACAATGTATTAAATTATCAAATGCTTTAGATTTCATAAGACAAAGTATTTCATAAGTGCATAAATGTTTGTTTAGAAGAAAGGTGAGAAATACTAAATATTTTAATTATAAAACATAATGGGGGTGCCTGGGTGGCTCAATTGGTTAAGGTCTGACTCTTGGTTTTCACTCAGGTCTTGATCTCATGGGTTGTCATATCAAGGCCCATGTAGGGCTCTGTGCTCAGTGGGGAGTCTGCTTTAAATTTCACCTTCTGTCCCTCCCCCCACTCATACATACACACACACACACACACACACACACATACACACACTCTCAAGTAAATAATCTTACAGATTAATAAATAAAACATTAAGTTATTACTTCTGATGTCATCCATATGTCAAAACCATCATTTTCATCCAGAATATCAGGCACAATAGGAATCAAAGATACAAAGCGAGCAATGAGGTCCTAGAATAATATTAATTAACATTTATTAAGTGCATACTATATTCCCATCACCAAGCACAGTGTTTTAAGTGCAATATCATCACATTTAGTGTATCCCACAAGCCCTTCAAGTACATACTATTATTACTTTTGTCCTACATAAGAGGAACAAAAATAGATAGAGTGCTAAGATAACTTTCCCAGGGTCACAGAACTAACACAATGTATGAAGTCTCTGGGAATAAGCCCAAGTTAGCCTGACTCCAGAGAATGCCTGTTAACCATTACAATTCACTGTAATAAATTATTAAAATGTTAACATGATAGATATTACATATATACCTTAAATTAAAACTGTTAAAAAATTTTTAGAGAGATATTGAAGAACAGCAAAAGTTTGATTTGCTTTTAGGTTCCAGATCTATCAGAATTATTTTTTATTAATATAAGTTTGTTACAAGCTGTTGAAGCAGGAAAATGTTGGTGCCCTATTCTCCCTATAGGGCTGGAAAGAAAGGCTCAGACTAAAGTAGGAAAGGAGAAAGGGATACAAATAATGAGCCAACACAGAAAGTTTACCAATATTTTCACTGATTTATAATAGCCATCACTTATGCACCAATGACCTCCTACATTGGTCATGTTTCTGACTTCATGCAATTGAACATAGTTCATAGTCCTTCATAAGCAAGGTTCCTAAGAGTTATATTCTTTTTTAAAAAAGAAAAGATTATCTTTGAAATAAATCTAGAGTATATTATTATCTCCTTGGACTTTGGGCAATAAGAAACAGACAGGAAGAAACTTGTGATGGAAAGGCAGAGTGAAGCAAAAGGCAACCTAAATTAAGACTTTTGATGAGTCCAGCTGAGGGAGATTTATAGTGGACAAATAAAATATTCTGAAGTGAACCAACTAACTCAATCAAACCTGAATAAACAAAAGATATAGGCAATTATTCATGAATGCCCTTTAAGCAAAGCTAATTTTTTCTCAAAGAGGAGACTTATATTTTTTATTTCATATTTTCCTTTCTCAAAGTAGAAGGAGGTTTTGAGCACCTAGTGAATAAATCTTCATTTTAAAAGAAATTCAGTTTTGAGTATATGTCTCTCTTGTCAGCTGGTAAATAGATATGCATGAAGAAAATGTCACATAGGGATGGAGTGGGAAGTGTTATGTTGGCAGTTTACAGAGAAAAATAGAACATAGTTTCTTCATTCTCACATATAGTGAGAAGCTATCCTGTGAGAAGCAATCCTTAGAAGGACACATTTCCTTAGAAATGTAATTTGGAATTTTTCTGTGTCATCTTTCAAAGTTTGGTAGAAATGTTACAAAGCTAGTGTGGACACATGAACTGGTGTAGCAACAGTGACTCTAGTCTGAGGGGGCAGAAATGAAGGGAATCTAGAAGAAATATTCTCCCTCATCTAGGGCTCAGGAGGACACACTGCAGTATAGACACTTTCTCTCTCAGGAAAACTGTCTTTGAAAGCAAAACGATTTTAGTAAGAAGGTAATGCTCAAAGTTAATACAAAAAAGTAAACAAAATAAATGTAAATTAAGATTGACAAAAATGTTCTAAAACTTACTATGGTGACGGTTGCACAACTCTGTGAATATACTAAAAACAATGAATTGTACACCTTAGATGCATGAATTCTATGTAATATGGAGTATGTATCAATAAAGCTACTAAAATACATATCTTACAAGTGTTGCATTAGAATCATGAAGAAACATATCCAGGAGTTGCTGAGGTGGATTTAATGCCTTGATATATCTTGTTACTAAGATCTGTATTCCTTCACTGTTAAAGACAGTAGTTGTGATTCTTCGGTTGGGAAACATTGCCTTACAAGTATTTTTAAAAATCTGTGCTCTCTCCAAAACATCAGTTTGATCTGAAAACTGGAATAAAGTTCAAAATATTTTGACATTGTACCATGTTGTTTCCATAGGAAAATATAAAAAACCAATGTTCATTTTCACCAGCTCTGAAATTATTACTAGTTTTTAAGAACAGTTTCTACTTCTTTAGTAGTATACATAAAAAAAAATTCAATGCAAAACCTACCTTGTCTAGTTCTGGATTACAGGTGACATGTGATATCTGAGGTTCAATGGTAGCAAAAATATTTAAGAAGGTACATTCTTTTAAATTCTGCCCATTAAAATCTTCTTTAGGAGACACGTAAGTTTTACTCCAAGTATACCCAAGCAAAACTGGTGGAATATTTACTTGAAATGTTCCACTAATCTGAAAGAATATATCGATAAAATAGATTCTACATGAAGAAAACATACATCTGAGGGTACAGTACAGCCCATTCCAGTCTTCTTCAGAGGAGGAAACAGGCTTGCATGGGTACGTATGTGCTTGTTCTGTTCACCTGTGCAATGATGATCAGGTTCTCCACGGTGGTCTATATTCACAGGCACCTTGACACCCTGGGTCCCCAACTAATATGCACTATGTGGAGAGGGCAAAATTTAGAAAGGGATGACACGAGGGTGCAGGTTACCCTAACCGAATGATAGAAGTTCTTAGAAGATCCAATTCAGGCTCAGAGAAGACACTAAAAGACCATGCTACATTTTACATTAGGTCTAGAAAGAGAAGAAAAAATATAACAGCAGGAAGGACAACCCACAGGTCCACATGGAGGAGGGCTCTCCTGAATGTGTGTGTATGTTTGTGTGTGGAGGTAGGAGCTGATTTACAGTAATAATAACTAATAGTAATAGCTAGTAGGTAATTGAGGACTTACTCTGTGCAAGGCACTGTGCCTAACACTTGATACAGATCATATCATTCAATGAAGTAGATATGGCTCTTATCTACATTTTCCAGATAAGGAAACTGAGGCTCACAGAATTTAAGTAATTTGTGCCAACTCAGATAGCTAATGAGGTCTGTCCATGCTGAAGTTCACATTGTCAATTACCTCTCTATCCTAGAGTCTGGCCTGAGACTGGGAGATATCCAGAAATTTACAGATGTAGGAAGCCCTGTGTCTCTAACAACTTAAATCTCTATTGCTGGGACGTTTGGGTGGCTCAGTCGGTTAAGCGTCTGCCTTCGGCTCAGGTCATGATCCCAGGGTCCCGGGCTGGAGCCCCACATCAATCTCCTTGCTCAGTGGGGAGTCTGCTTCTCTCTCCGCCCTTCACCCCGCTTGTGCTCTCTCACCACAACCCTTCCCCCCTCGTGTTCTCTGACTTGCCCTCTCAAATAAATAAATATTTAAAAAATAATAATAAATCTCTATTGCTCTTTGTTTGCAGTCCTGTACTTCCAAGATGCTCCCGTGTGACATTCCTCTTGGGGACCCATTACATAATAATTTCTCCTCTCCTCCCTTAATATCCATTCTGTCCTTCTTTTTTACCAATGGTTTTAGGCAGCAAGACAGGCACATATGGCTAAGTCACATAACTATAAGAAGTCAGCCAGGATTTTCTGAGAAAGTGTCTGCTTTCCTAATACAGGCACTGCCCCTTCTTGCTTCATCCTACTCTTGTCTTCAACATGAATATGAGGCTGGAGGTGCATTGAAGACTTTGCAATTATGAGGGTGAAAGGTACATGATATTTATGTGATATGATGATATGCTTGAGCTGCTGCACTGTCATCCAGACTTCTTTTTAGGTGAGACAAATAGACCCCTTGCATCACTGTTGGGTTTCCTGTGGTAAATGGCTGAATGCAATACTAATACACACATAACTCCTTCTGAGTCAAATACCTTCCTCTGTTTGACAAACCATTTTTAAGGACTTGATTCAGAAGTTATCCCTTCTGTAAATACTTTCCTTTCATTCTCCTCGTCATACCCCTCTTACTCACCCCTGACTCCTATGAATACCCCGCACTCCTCCTCCAAGCCAGGAAGAGCAAGGTGCTCCCTACTGTATGTTCTCATAGCACCTATCTCGTGCCCCTATCAAAGCACTACAGCATTATTAGGTTGTGCTAAAGCGTTAGTTTTCTTTTATAGACAGTGAGCTCCTTGAGGTAGAAAATTAATTTCTGAAACTTCTGTGTCTGGCAATGCTCTGTAAGGAAGTAACAAAGCCTAAAATGGAGTCTAGGCTGGGGTTTTTATATTTTGCTGGACTTGAAACATACTTGTGCTACATAACAGGAGAGCCCTTTGGGGATATCACAGAGTCAGGTGCTAATCATCAGTCTCACCATCATCAAGAAACAGTCCCGAGAAGCTGAAGCTCCTGGAACCCATGGTCACAAAGCAACATCATTAATCATTTATCATTAATCAAAGAACATTTGTGAATCTGGTCCTAAAAAACTATTATATGCAAATGTGTTGCTTTAAGACCTGAGGCTAGCTTTGTTGTTCTTTATCAGCGAACACTCTAAAGATAGAATAAATAAATTTATGGCTGTCTCCTGTTCTAGAGACAGCTAAAACATTTAAATACTGCAACATCCTAATGGCACTCAAACACAAGATCACTTTAACTGACCTACCAGTCTGCCAATCACAGAATCTGATTCAAAGACAACAAACAGCAAGTTTTTATTAACCAGAGGTAAAAACTCAGAATAATTAGCAAATAATCATTTTCTATTACCTCAGATTGTTGCAGAAGAGCCGAGAAAGGGAAGACAATGGATCCGAGCCAATTCTTTCTTACATGTGAATGACTACTGCAGCTCTTGAAATAGGGATCCTTTAAATATGAATAATTTTTCTATTACATACTTTATACCATGTGATGAATAACTTCACAAACTTGCAAGTAAGTATAAAAAAATCACCTTTTCTTTTCAAAAGAATATTTTTCTCTCTTTAAAAGATAATTGACTATTTAAAGCAAAATAATGACCTGTTGTGGAGCTGATGGCCGATGTATGGCTATTGACATTATTGTAATAAATACACTCTGTGCAGCAAACTTTGAAAATACACTAAAGAATACAAGGAATAAAACTTACCTTAACCCCGAAGACATCACCACCATTAACAATGTTTTAAGATATTAAATGGTAGTGAAATATGTCTCAATGATGAGGACAAACTCAAAGAGCAGAACAGCATCATGGATGCTGGATCAGTGATAAAAGTAGACTTAGAGTGGAAGTCTGATGGTTGATATAACATGGTCAAAAAGAAGCAGGTTTGCTGACATGGCTAAGTAATTTAAGTGCATAACATGTCTATTGGAAACAGGTGACCCCCAAGCCTACCTCATTAAGCCCTTAAGACCATGCAATTCAGTTTTCTCTTATTTACCACGCAGTCTTCTGAGCCCAGTTCAGTTTTTAAGAAAGTTTTCTCTATCAAGGAGTGATTGCACTGATAGACCAATTCTGGCTGCTTGGTATGTTATGTTTCTTATGCTAGTTGACAGATTGTTTATTTTCCCCAAGATCCTGATAGCCTTTATCATAGGAATTTCAGATTTGCAAGATTGGTTTGATTTCCTTTCTTTCCTAGCCCCACTTTAGCCTTGGATAGAGCTTGCCTGACACTTCCAGGACCTTGTCATTAAAGAAGTAAACAACAGGCCATCCCGTTAAAGTAAACCAACCATCTGTGTACTAAGAGAAATTAATCATTTTGGCCTGTTTAGAATATTATGATTGATTCTAGGCATGCTTAAGCCCCATCATGGTACAAATTGGGAAAAGGAAATTGTGATAGTTAATTTTACTTGTCAACTTGACTGAGCTAAGGGATGCCCAGATATGGTAAAACATTTTCTCTGGGTATGTCTGTGGGAATGTTACTGAAAAGAACAGCACTTGAATCAATAGACTGAGTAAAAATTAGCCCTCATCAATGTGGACAGAAATCATCTTATCCTTCTGAGGGCCTGAAGAGAACAAAAAAGTAAAGGAAGGGCAAATTCTCTTTCTTCTTGAGTTGGAACAACCATCTTCTGCTCTCGGACATCAGAGTTCCTGGTTCTCAAGTGCTTTTGGACCTAGACCAGCAGTCTCCCTGTCCTCAGGCCTTTGGACTCAAATTGAACTATAGCTCTTGCTTTTCTGGTTCTCCAGCTTGCAATAGCATATTGTGGCATATCTCAGCTTCCATAATCCCATGAGCCAATTCCCATAATAAATCTCCATATATATATGGAGATATATATAAATATATTTTATGATTTATATATATATATTAATATATATAGTATATATAAAATATATATTTTATATATAATATAATTATAAATATATATTAATATATTATATATAAATATATAAATAAATATAATAAAATAATATAATAAAATATATAAATCATAAAACATATTTATATTTATATAATTTTTATATAATTTATATAATTTATATATAAATATTTATATATAAAAATATATATATTATATAAAAATCATAAAATATATAAAATATCATAAATATAAAATATCATAAAAATAAGTGATTCTGTTTCCCTGGAGAATACTAATACGAAGATAATTAAAGGGGGGAGAGGGAACATATGCCATGTATATGGGATTGGAAACATCAATATTATAAAGATGTCAATTGTAATCTAATGCATCTATGTATTCAATCCACCCTAATAAAAATCCTAGCAGGTTTTGTCTTGTTTTTGGCAGTCATAAAGCTGACTCTATTATTTATATGGAAATATAAAGAGCTAGGAATAGCCAAAGCAATCTTGAGAAAGGAAAAAAAGCTTGAAAACTTAGGTTTCTAGATATCAAGATTTATAGCAAAGTTTTAGTAACTAAGACAGTGTGGAATTTATGTAAGGATAGATAACAGATCAATAGGACATAACAAAGAATCCAGAAATTAACCCACATTTATACGTCACCAGATATACAACAAAGGGTGATTCCGTAGTGCAGTGGGGGAGGGGATGATTCTTTCCATAAGTGATGCTGGGTCAGCTGAATAGTCTTAGGGGGAAAAAAGTACTCTTGAACCTCTACCTCACAGACACATAAAAACCAATTCTGGTTGGATATTAGATAATGATTCAACTTTTAGGAGTAACCACAGGATAATATCTTCATGACCTTAAGTCGGCAATATTTCTTAAAGAGGACCCAAAAAAGCACCACCACTGCATTGTACTATATTAAATTAAGACTTTTTGTTCATGAAAAGACACATTAAAAAATTTTAAAAGACAAGTCGGCATGGGAAAAATACTTAGGAAGTGTATATCAGACAGAGCGCTCATATCCAGAGTATACACAGAACTGCTAAAAATCAATGAAAAAAAAAAAAAAAAACCCGGGCAAAATACTTGACAACATCTTTCACAAAAGAGGGCATCAAAATGGTCAATAAACACTGAACACATCTTTCACAAAAGAGGGTATCAAAATGGTCAATAAACATAGAAAACGGTGCTCAATTTCATGAGTAGTCATTAAAATGCAACTTAAAACCATAAGGTGATACTATTAATTTCATTAGTATGTTTGAAAAGAAGAAATCAGATGATGCTAGGTAACAACAAGGACGTGGATCAGTTAGAACTCTCATAACCTGGTGGTGGAAATATGAATCACCACGAACATTTTGGAAAGTACTTGGCATTAAACTACTAAAGCTGAGCATATGTGCAATCTAAGAGCTAGCAATTTTACTCTTACATACACTTCTAACAGAAATGCATAATTTCCCCCACGAAACATCCAATTGTATTTACATCAGTGTTAAATGTATGAGCTGACAACTAGAAAGAAGCAAATTATCCATCAGTCATAGAATGTGTAAAAAAGTTGTATACTCCTACAATCATATACCATACATCTGTGGGAATCAATGAGTAATATTACAGATGACTCCACAAACAATGTAGAGAGAAATAAGCCACTCACAGATGGATGCATACTGTACGAGATTTCAACCATACAAAATTTAAAAATAAGTAATACCTAATCTATGTTGTTAGAAGCGAGGATAGTGTCCATCGACAGATGAATGGATAAAGAAGATGTGATATACACACAGACACGTACACACACATGCACGCGCAATTGAGTTTTACATAGCCATCAAAAAAGAAATCTTGCCATTCGCAACAACATGGATAGAACTAGAGGGTATTATGCTAAGTGAAATAAGTCAATCAGAGAAAGACAATTATCATATGATCTCACTGATATGTGGAATTTAAGAAACAAGCCATAGGGTCATAGGGGAAGAGAGGAAAAATGAAATAAGATGAAACCAGAGAGGGAGACAAACCATAAGAGACTCAGTCTTAGGAAACAAACCGAGGGTGGCTGGAGGGGAGGGGGGTAACTGGGTGATGGACATTAGGGAGGATATGTGTTGTGGTGAGCGGTGTGCGTTGTGTAAGGCTGATTAATGAATCACAGACCTGTACCTCTGAAACAAATAATACATTATATGTTAATTAATTGAATTTAAATTTTTTAAAAAGCTAGGATAGTTACTCATGGGAAGGAAGCAACTTGGAGAGAGCACAAAAGAGGCTTTGGGGGTGATACTAGCAATATTTGGTTTCATGTTCTGAAGCAATGACAGTTTTTTTCCTTTTTTAGGCTTTTGTCTCTACTATTTATTTTCTCTTGGGTAGAAAGCAAGATATTTGCCAGAATAAGTTTGTCAATACAAATATAATTAAGAAACCTGGAGTTGAGTCTCTAGCATCTGAATAATCTAAACTTATCTGAAGTGGTCTGCAAACTTTAGAAAAGCATATAATTAAAATTAAACTTGAAAAAATATTTTAAAGAGTTATGTTTTTCAAAAATCATAGTACCAATTATTAAAAATCACAAAAGCACTTTGGTTACAATGCAATAAAACTAGAATTTATTTTTCTAAGATTCTATTTATTTATTTGAGAGAAAGAGTGAGAGCACAAGCAGGGGTGTGGCAGAGGGAGAGGAAGAAGCAGGCTCCCCACTGAGCAGGAAGCCCCTGAACCAGGGCTCAATTCCACGACCCTGGGATCATGACCTCAGCCAAAGGCAGACACTTAACCCACCGGGACCCCTAAAAACTAGAATTTAAAATCAAAACTTTACATTAGAGTCACTCAAACATTTGGAAATATAAGAACATAGTATTAAATAACTAGTAGGTCAAGAAAGATAAATGTAATAAAAATACATAGAAAATAACACAAAATAAAAATAACCTAACATAGAAGATATAGTCTAAGCTATTTAAGAGATAAATTCATGGCCTCAAAATATTGTCACTACTATGAAAGAGAGATTGATTCCAAATTCATTTCGGTCCACTCTTTCATTCCCAGTGCTAAAAATAGGCCTCTTGTCTGTGAGACTTCCAAGTTCTCTGCTTCCTGCTAACAAGTTAAATAATGAAGGGAAAACCCACAGGAAGTAAGAAATAGCTGATAACAGGAAGAAAAAATACACAGGGAAAAGAGGAAAATCAAGGCATGGAAAGAAACTATTTTCTAAAGAATAGTGATGGATGATAAACTAAAACCTTCTTTCAACTGGGTGGTCAACTTGGGACTCATTCTTGGTCTGGTCTTCTTTGAGAAAATGGAATGTTTGGCCTATCATTCGTTACCTTGTAAGCCAGTGCATGAGAGGAATTAAGAATATAGGCTAGGCCCTTTCCTTTCCTAAAGAGCATGCCAATGTTGTCACATATGTCTGATACCTGAAACATATGGATTCCATTCACTAACAACACAAAGCACTTAAAAGAATTGAACTATTAGTCAACTACAATTGTGGTCAAATGATCATTGAGATAATTCACTTCTGAGAGAGAAAGTCTGTTAGGCATTCTTTTGGGTTTCCCAAGTTCTACCCATCATCAATTTAGATATTCAGAAACTACTCAGCTTAACTCCTTGGAGAACAGCCATCACCAGGGCACCTGGGTGGCTCAGTCTTTTAAGCGTCTGCCTTCAGCTCTGGTCATGATCCCAGGGTCCTGGAATCAAGCCCAGCATTGAGCTTCCTGCTCAGCAGAGAGCCTGCTTCTCCCTCTTTCTCGGCTTCTCCCTCTCCCTCTGCTTCTCTCCAGGCTTGTGCACTTTCGCTCTCTGTCAAATAAATAAATGAAATCTTTAAAAAAAAAAAAAAAGAATAGCCATCACCAAATTACACCTCAATATTTTTACCTTCAGCCTTTATGAAGAATTGATAGAAAATGTTTTAATAAGAATGTGTGTCTGCATCTCCTGGAAAATTAAACTGGAAGACCTTGACATTATGTCTCTTAGTAGTTCTTAGAGAAGTCTCATTCCTGAACCATACCTGAAGGTCTCATTCAACTTCTCTCCCTCTGATCCCCAATCCCTCCAGACAGAATTAGTTGCTCCTTCAACTAATTGCCATAGGATTTGATGGGCATTTATATTAGAGCATGTAATCAGAGTCCCCAAAGAGGGACTCGATAATACCTCTATAATGGATCTGCATCTTTATACTTCTGCTGCCAAGCTTAGTAGGAGGGAAGCTAACATTTATTTGAGAGCTTGCACTAAGCGTTGTTACGAGCTTTCGCGTATCTACGAGGAAGACGTTCAGTAATTTTAAAAAATTTGATTGAAAAGGGGCGTCTGGGTGGCTCAGTTGGTTAAGCAGCTGTTTTCAGCTTATGTCAGGATCCTGAGGTCCTGGGATGGAGCCCCACATCAGGCTCCCTGCTCAGTGGGGGTGTGTTTATCCCTCCCCTTCTTCTCCCCCATCACCCTCATGTTTTCTGCTTGGGATCCCCTCTCTCTCTCTACTTCCCCCTGTTCATGTGCATGCACACATATGTGCTCTCTCTCTCTCTCAAATAGACAAATAAAATCATTTAAAAAATAAATAAAATCTGATTGACTAGAACTGGGTTTTAATCCTATGAGTAATTTGGTATCTTCAGCAGAAGTGGTGTATTTTCTTTTATCAGACAGTGAGAAATATATAACCCATTTTCATTTTGTTTCATTTATCTTGGCTACCAGGAAGCTCACACTCGAATGTTATGTTTAAAAGCAGAAACCAGCTTCTCCCAAATTCCTGGTATATTTACCCCTTCTCCTCCTATATGTGGTTTATGATCTCTGTTATTTTTTAACTGACTTGCCATATGTCTGATTTTATTTCATGTTACCCCAAATCCTTTTTAGAAAATACTGGAAATAGACATTGCCTCTAAAAGCAAATTTACAAATATGTTACTAGATTTCATTCAGTTTGACTGCAGAATCAGCTCAACAGTATTATAATTATTCTAATTTACCTCATGTTTTTCAATAATCATTTCATCAAAGATGTTGATATATATATTATCTTTTATTTTAGATAAGCTTGAGAAGCTATAATCATGCCCAGGTGAGCTGTAAATAAGAAAAACATATGTAAATGCTTAATTCATTTTATGAGAGCATTATACATAAAGAACCACAAAATTACTTGTTCTTTACTTTTATAAAGTATAAGCTAAGAAAAAGCTATGTGTTTTGCAGATGACTGTCATCTTTCATTAAAGACAGTATGCGCTTTGTAATTTATCTTGTCTCTCTCTTAAGGTAATTTGCATGAAAAATAAGAATACTTAAATTTCAAGCAGAAAGACTTTCACTATAGCCATTCATGGCAAACAAATTATCCAAAGTATGGTGTATTAAGACTTTCCAAAAACCTTAAACTCTGCTACTTTCTGCTAGCTCCCATATATAGTTAAACTGCTCTTTTGCTCTCAGCTAAGAGATACAACTGTTTAACTACAGCACTTATTCTCTTTCCCATATTTATTTTCTCCAACTAGAAATTGGGATAGTGGAACACATTGTGCAAGCTGTCTGTTGATGGCTTATTTGATTGGACACATTTTTGGAGGTAGCTTCCTTCACTCTTAGCTCCAGCTTGTGCATGGAAACTCGAACCTTGATCAAACTTCTAACAGCTAAGAGAAGTTAAATAACTTGCTTAAGGTAATGCCACCAGCAAATGACAAAGCTTGTATGTGAACTCAGTTCTGACTGACCCGAAAGGCCAGGCTCTTTTCACTCTACAGTCTGCCATTGATATTACTTATTGAAGCTTGTTGCTAAGGAAGCAACTATTTCAAGGGATCTCCAAAAGTTTGCATAACCTTCGGTTATAATGAAAAATATTAGCTGATATTAGAGAACAATTTTAAGTTGAATTTTCCTTATATTTTCAAGTGATAAACTGACTTCCATACCCTGCTCTTCAAGAGTTCCCTTTCATGTTGCAAAGCCTTAAGATAGGACAGAAGAGGCAATGAACATTTACAACACTATGCGGGCAGGAGGAATGATAACTGTCATCCTCCAGACATTTTTGAGTGTGTCAACTCAGTATGTCCCTTAAATCACTCAAGTCCTGCATTGTCTTGCACTTTATATTCTACTAAAACCTTATTCAAATTTCACCACAATTTCTCCTCCAAAGTAGAGCTCGCAAGGCTAATTACTATATACTGTTTACTATTATTCTCTATCCCATTTGCACGTGGTTTTTATTCACTAAAACATCATGTGGAGAAGGGAATAGAGCTCTTGTATCTCAGAAAACCAAAAGTGTAACTGAATGGTGTGTCTTAGCTGAACCCTCTGATCTACTTGACTATACTCTAAATGTGTTCTTGGTGTATCTTGCTGCTATAACTGCAAGAATGCAAATACTCTATAGCCTCCTTCTCTTTAGTTCACTTTTTAAAAAAATTTCTTTTCAGTGTAACAGTATTCATTGTTTTTGCACCACACCCAGTGCTCCATGCAATCCGTGCCTTCTCTAATACCCACCACCTGGTTCCCCCAACCTCCCACCCCACACCCCTTCAAAACCCTCAGATTGTTTTTCAGAGTCCATAGTCTCTCTCTTTAGTTCACTTATAAGTTTATTTATCTTATTGACTACTGTGTGTTCTCCTAAATCCATTTATTTAATACAGAGACACCATCAAAGAATAATGCAAATAGGAACCTCATGATCTGCAGAACTTGAGAGAGCTGAACAAGGTTGACAAGAGAAGGGGGATAGGGCACCAGGACAAGAGAAAGGACTTTGATAATGGATGTAGTTGACAGTTCTTTATATTCTTTTACTCCAGTGAGAGCTAAATATACTTAGAAAATGGCTAATTGAGTTTGGAGAACAATATTAAGTTTTAGGTTTCAAATTTGTCTCGATCAACATACTTTTATTTCCAATAACAAAAGCCTACTTATATAGCTTTTGTATCAAATATAAATCTTGAGAAAGAAGAACAAAGCTGGAGGCATCCAACTTCCTGATTTCAAAGTATATTACACAGCTACAATAATCGAAATAGGATGATACTGGCATAAAGATAAGACATGTAGACCAATGATATAGAAAAGAGAGTCCAGATATATAATCTGGATCTACATAAGGACAACTGGTCTTTGACAAGGATGTCAAGCATACACAACGTTGAAGAAATAGTCTCTTCAACAAATGGTGTCAGTACAACTACCAACATGGAAAAATAATCAAATTGACCCTTATTTTAGACCATACACAAAAATCAATTCAAAATATATTAAAGACTTAAAATGTAAGTAAGATCCGAAACTATAAAGCTCCTAGAAGAAAACACAAGGAAAAAGCTTCATGGGATAGGTTGTGGCAAAGATTTCATTCCGCAGATATGACACCAAAGCATGGGCAACAAAAGTAAAATAAACAAGTAGAACTTATCAAACTCTAAATCTTCTGCACAGCAAACAATCAATAGAGTGAAAAGGCAGCCTATAGATGAGAGAAAATTTTTGGAAACCATATATATTATAAAGGGCTAATCTCCCAAATACACGAGGAACTCATACAGTAAACTCAATAGTAAAAATGTTAACAACCCAGTTTTTAAAATATGCTGAACCTTGAATAGACATTTCCCAAAGAAGATCTACAATGACTGACATGTATTTGAAAAAATGCTTGGGGGCACCTGGCTGGCTCAGTCAGTAGAGCACACAACTCTTGATCTCAGGGCTTGTAAGTTTGAGCCCTACGTTGGGTGCAGAGATTACTTAATAAAATCTTTTTTTTAAATGCTCAATAATTGCTAACTAATAATAAAATGCTTGCTAATAATCAGGGAAACGCAGCTCAAAACAACAGTGAGGTATCACCTCACACCTGTCAGAATGACTATTACCAAAAAAAAAAAAAAAAGATGAAAAGTATTAGTAAAGATTTGGAAACTGGAACTGTACACTGTTGGCAGGAATGCAAAATAGTGCAGCTGCTATGGAAAACAGTATGGAGGTTCCTCAAAAAATTAAAAACAGATTTACCATCTGATCTGGCAATCTCATTTCTGGAAATCTATCCAAAGAATTCAATCAGGATCTGAAAGAGATGCTAGCATTCCTATGTTCATTTGTAACACTATTCACAATAGTCAAGATGGAAGAATGAAACTCGAGCATTCTCTTACACCATACACAAAGATAAACTAGAAATGGATAAAAGACCTCAATGTGAGTCAGGAATCCATCAGAATCCATCAGAGGAGACCATAGGCAGTAACGTCTTCAACATCGGCCACAGCAACTTCTTTCAAGATATGCCTCCAAAGGCAAAGGAAACAAAAGTGAAAATGAACTTTTGGGACTTCATCAAGATCAAAATCTTCTGCACAGCAAAGGAAACAGTCAACAAAACAAAGAGGCAAGCATGGAATGGGAGAAGATATTTGCAAATGCCAATACAGACAAAGGACTGATACCCAAGATCTATAAAGAACTCCTCAAACTCAACACACACAAAACAGATAATTGCATCAAAAAATGGGCAGAAAGGTGCCTGGGTAGCTCAGTGGGTTAAAGCCTCTGCTTTCGGCTCAGGTCATGATCCCAGGGTCCTGGGATCAAACCCCGCATCGGGGTCTCTGCTCAGCGTGGAGCCTGCTTCCTCCTCTCTCTCTCTCAATCTCTGCCTCTACTTGTGATCTTTGTCTGTCAAGTAAATAAATAAAATCTTAAAAAAAAATGGGCAGAAGACATGAACAGACACTTCTCCAAAGAAGACATACAATGGTTAACAGACACATGAAAAATGTTCATCACTAGTCATCAGGGAGATTGAAATCAAAATCACATTGAGATACCACCTTACACCAGTTAGAATGGCCAAAATTAACAAGACAATAAACAACATGTTTTGAAGAGGATGTGGAGAAAGGGGAACCCTCTTACACTGTTGGTGGCAATGCAAGTTGGTGCAGCCACTTTGGAAAAGTGTGGAGATTCCTTAAGAAATTAAAAATGGAGCAACTGCAGGGCCATATAGTCACCAAACTGTGGAAAGAACCAAGATGCCCTTCAACAGATGAATGGATAAAGAAGATATGGTCCATATATACAATGGAGTGTTATGCCTCCATCAGAAAGGATGAATACCCAACTTTTGTAACAACATGGATGGGACTGTTAGAGATTATGCTGAGTGAAATAAGTCAAGCAGAGAGAGTCAATTATCATATGGTTTCACTTATTTGTGGAGCATAAGGAATAACACAGAGGACATGGGGAGATGGAGAGGAAAAGTGAGTTGTGGGAAATTGGAGGGGGAGATGAACCATGAGAGACTGTGGACTCTGAGAAACAAACTGAGGGTTTTGGAGGGGAGGTGATTGGGTGGTTGGGTGAGCCTGGTGGCAGGTATTATGGAGGGCATGTATTGCATGGAGCACTGGCTGTGGTGCATAAACAATGAATTCTGGAACACTGAAAAGAAATTTAAAAGTTTTTTAAAAGGTAAAAAAAATAGTCAAGATGGAAACATCCTAAATGTCTGTTGACAGATGAATGGATAAAGATACAATGAAATAAATACTATTTACCCTTAGAAAATAAGAAAATTCTACAGTACTTGATAATACAGATGAACTTTGAGGACATTATGCTAAGTGAAATTAACCAATAAACCAGTCACAGAAAGACAAATACTGCATAATTCCACTTTCATGAGACATCTAAATTAGTTAAATTCATAAAATCAAAGAGTGGAATATTGGTTGCCAGGGGCTGGGAAAAGGGAAATGGGGAGTTTCTCACCAATAGGCATAAAGTTTCAGTTAAGAAAGATGAATAAGCTTTAGGGGTCAGCTGTACAACATTGTACCTATAGTTAACTATAATATACTGCATATTTTAAAATCTGTTCATAGGGGAGATACCATGTTAAGTGTTCTTTCCAAGTTAACAAAAAATGAATAGTGTTCAGTAAAGCAAATTACCCTCTGTAGTACTGGCTCACTTGATTGTGAGGTAGCCAAGTCCAAAATCTGCAGGGTATACCAGCAGGCTGGAAGCCCAGGGAAGAGTTGCTATTTAAGCCTTCCCAGGAGGGAGGTTAATTAAGTCTTTTTTCCATTAAGCCTTCAACTGATTAGACGAGGCCTACCCATATTATAAAGGATAAGAGAGAGAAAGACAAAGACACAAAGACACAAAGATACAAGTGTGTGTGCTTGTGCACACATACACACACACACACACACACACATCCTATTGATTCTGTTTCTCTGGAGAACCATGATTAATGTGATGATATTCTGGAAAAGGGAAAATCATGGAGACAGTAAAAACATCAGTGGTTGCCAGGTCCCAAGGGAAGGCTGAAGGGATAAAAGATGAAGCAGAGAATATTTTTAGGTAGTAAAACTATGCTATATGGTATTAGTGGTGGGTATATGTCATTATATATTTGTCAAAACCCATAAAATGTATGACATGAGAGGGAACTCTGAAGTAATGGTTGATAATGATGCATCAACATTGGTTCGTGGATTGTAACAAACATACCACACTGATGCTGAGGGAGGCTGTGTGTGTATTGTGAGAATGAGAATGAGAAGGGAGGAAGGATGGGAGGGAGGAAGGTTACAGATGAATCTCTCAAAATAATTAAGAGTAAACAAAGAAGATTGCAAAAGATGAGTCAATTTATATAAAGGTGAAACATCCACAAGTGAATAATAAATGGATAGGGATAATACTTATGATATAAAATCATAAAGAGAGGGAAAGTTAAACACACATTAGTGGTTGCTACCTCTAGGGGCAAAGTAAGGGAATACAGTTAGGTACTGGCTTCGTAACAACTAGGTACTGGCCTTCAAAGGTAATGGTAATATTATATTTTTTTAAGCTGGATGGTAGATACACAGGTATTCATTTATTACTTTTCCACAGAACTTACATTTGCCTATATATTATATATGCATATATATATATATATATATCAATACCTATGTAAGAAGAATTTCATAATTTAAAACTTAAAAAATAAAGCTTATCTCAATTGTTATTTTTCAAGCAATGGCTCAAGAAAACAATTTTGTTGTTGCTCTTTTTTAGAAGCCAAGGACAAATAGATTCCAACCTACATAAAATCTACTTTAATTTCTTCATTCCAGCATGGGTGAGATCCACTTGCAGTACTGGTTTGGTATACAGTGTGTTGAAAAGAAACTTCCACAAAAGGTTGTACAGTATCCTGAAACACACAATAAATACTGACTGGATTTTTGCGCTATTTTTATGTAGTTGATGAAAGGTAGAAGGCCAGGAAATTACTTGTTTACTCGCTGACAACTGGATGGCTTACTTTTTCTAACAGCTATTATTCGTTCACTCATTCAATAAACATTTATTGGTCCTATTCAATACCAGATGCTATTCTAGGATTGAAGGATAAATGGAACTTTCCTTAAGGACTTTATAGTCTATCAGGGGAAAATAAACAGGTAAACAAATAATTGCAAATGTGAAAAATAAAAGAAATATATTCAAGGTATAATAGTTACACAGGAGAGCCAATAATTAATTTTCTGGAGTAAGGACAAGAAGAATTTCACAGAGAAACATTCATTGACCTTGAGCTTTGAAACATTAAGTAGTAAGTTTCATGTGGCCAATAATATGGAGCTGCGTGGAGGCCATTCCAGGCAAAGAAAAGCGAAAGAGACCTTCTAGAAGTAGTGGTATGATATGGTACGGTCTTGGGGAGGAAGGAGATGTGGCTGATTGGTAGGTAAGGGCCAGATCATCATAGATTTTTGTAGGCATTCTAAAAGAGTTTGTACCTAATTCTATAGGCCCTGAGAACAGGGGAGCAGGGAATGAATTGATTAGGATTACATCTTATGAAGAGTGCCTTCATTGTATAATAGAAAATCAGCTGGAAGCTTAAGACAGTGGAAATGGAGACACCAATTAGGAGCCAGTTGCAATTCAGGGCAAACATAATCAAATTTGCACTTCATACAATTGTTAAATACTTACCTCATTTAAGATCTCATCTGAAGCTACTGATTTGATTGTTTCTTTATGTCTGAGGCGAGATATTGATGATTTCAAATAGGTAGGCAGATCCAAGGCTCTTCAGGAACAACAATATAGAGTTATACACTTCAAATGATTTTAACAGAGAGGAAGAATTAAGATGGCAGAAGAAGAGTAGGGGTACCCTAAGTTTGTTTCATCCCTTGAATACAACTAGATAGCTATCGAATCATTCTGAGCAGCTGAGAAATCAACTGGACTGCAAGTCTACAAGCAGAAAAGCGACCCCCTTTTGGAAGGTAGGCAGTGCGGAGGCTTGACTCTGGTGTGATAGAGCTGACTGAGGATATGGTGGGGAAGGGGCGTGCTTGAGGAGGCTACTGCAAAGTAGTATAAGCAGCAGAGTGCAAAATCGGAAGTTTTAGAAGTCTCCTACAGTGGAGGCTGTTCCTGGCTTAAAGGTGCTCGGGTGGTGAAGTGGGGCAGAATCCCAGGTATGACACCATGTGCTGAGGATCCCCTGGGACACAAGAAAATGGGTGGCATCTCAGTGATGCACTGTTCCCAGGCATAGGAGCATGGAAGCTGGCTGAGAACACCAAGTGTAGATGCCAGCTTTCTGCTCTGTCTTGCCATAAACTGAGAACTGCTGCATGGTCCTGGGACCACTTTCCTGGGGGGTGGTCCAACAAAAGGCAGAAGTGTGGTGAGACACTCCCTGGGAGGAACAGCTTGGGTGTGCCCCACAGGACTCCCTAAAATTTGGTTTTGAAACTCAGTCACATGCCTGAATTTAAAAAACCCTGGACACAGGCAAGGTGAACACAGAGTTCTGACAGAAACCAGGGAAACTGGGGCGCCTGGGTGGCTCAGTGGGTTAAAGCCTCTGCCTTCCGCTTGGGTCAGGGGATGGAGCCCCACATCCGGCTCTGTGCTCAGCAGGGAGCTTGCTTCCTCCTCTCTCTGCCTGCTTCTCTGCCTACTTGTGATCTGTCAAATAAATAAATAAAATGTTAAAAAAAAAAAAAAAGAAGAAGAAACCAGGGAAATAAGTGTGACTGACTTCTTTATTGTGAGGGTTCACTGAAGAGACGGGGACATGAATTTTCAGCTCCAGGGCTAGAGATAGAGGAGCCACTATATTCATTCCACCCATCAGTGCTCAAAGCCCTCAGGGAGCAAAACAGCGCCACCTAGTGGAGTTGAGTCCAGAGGCACTTACACCAAGCCCTGCCTCCCTGCCCCTTAGGGCACATTTCCATTGGGGCAAGTCCACCTGAGAATCAGGCTGCAGGCCCTTCCCCCAGAAGACCAGAAGAAACAACTCACTCGAACCAAGTTCACTGATCATAGACAGCTGCAAAGCTTCAGCTCTAGGAGAAAATAGTATCTAGCACCTTTTGTACTTTTATTCTTTAATTTTTTATTTTATTTATCCAGTTATCTTATTTTTTTGAATTCTTTTTTGAATTCTTTTTAATTTTTATTTTTATATATACTTCATATTTCTTATTTTTTGTTTCCTTTCATTGCACTTTATTTTACTCTTTCTTATTTTGGGATTTAGTTTCTTTTAATAAGCAGACCAAAACACACCCAGGATCTAGGTTTTGTTGTTCATATCTTTCAATAATTACTCTGAATGTAAGTGGGCTAAATGCTCCAATCAGAAGATACAGAGTATCAGAATGGATTAAAAAACAAGATCCATCAATATCCTGCTTACAAGACACTCAGTTTAGATCCAACACCTCCAGATTGAAAGTGATGGGGATAGAGAACCATTTATCATGCTAAAGGACATGTAAAGAAAGCTGAAGTAGACATCCTTATATAAGACAAACTAGAATTTAAAGCAAAGACTGTAATAAGAGATGAGGAAGGACACTATATCATAATAAAAGGGTCTATCCAACAAGAAGAGCTAATAAATGTAAATATTTATGCCCCTAACTTGGGAGCAGCCAAATACATAAACAAATTAATAACAAACTTAAGGAAATGCATTGATAATAATACAATAATAGTAGGGGACTTTAACACCACACTCACAGCAATGGACAGATCATCTAAGTGGAAGATCAACGGCAAACAAGGGCTTTGAATGACATGCTAGACCAGATGGACTTACCATGTATATTCAGAGCATTTCATCCTAAAGCAGCAGATTACACATGCTTTTTGAATACACATAGGATATTCTCCAGAATAGGTCACAATAGGTCACAAATGAGGATTCAGCTAGAACAAAAAGATTGAGATCACACTATGCATATTTTTAGACCAAATGCTATGAAACTTGAAGTGAGCCACAAGAAAACATTTGGAAGGACCACAAATACATGGAGGTTAAAGAACATTCTACTAAAGAATGAGTGGGTCAACCAGGAAATTAAAGAAGAATTTTAAAAATATATGGAAGCAAATGTAAATGAAAACACAATAGTTCAAAATCTTTGGGATGTAGCAAAGATGGTTAAAAGGGAGGTATATAGCAATGCAGGCCTTTCTCAAGAAGCAAGAAATGTCTCAAATACATAGCCTAACCTTACACCTAAAGGAGCTAGAAAAAGAACAGCAAATAAAGCATAAATTCAGCAGGATAAGAGAAATAATAAAGATTAAAACAGAAATCAATGATAGAGAAATTAAAAAAAAAAAACAGTGGAACAGATCAATGAAACTAGGAGCTGGTTCTTTGAAAGAATTAACAATATTGATAAACCCCTAGCCAGACTTACCAAAAAGAAAAGAAAAAACACCCAAATAAATGAAATCGTGAATGAAAGAGGAAACATCACAACTAACGCCAAAGAAACATAAACAATTATAAGAGAATATTATAAGCAATTACATGCCAACAAATTAGGCAATCTGGAAGAAATGGATAAATTCCTAGAAATACATCAATGACCAAAACTGAAACAGGAAAAAATAGAAAACCTGAACAGACCCATAACTAGCAAAGACATTGAATCAGCAATCAAAAATCTCCCAATAAGAGTCCAGGGCCCAGGGATGCCTGGGTAGCTCAGTCATTAAGCGTCTGCCTTCATCTCAGGTCATGATCTCAGGGTCCTGGGATCGAGTCCTGTGTCAGGTTCCTGCTCAGTAGGGAGCCTGCCTCTCCCTCTGTCCTCCCCGCTGCTTGTATGCATTCTCTCTCTCTCTCTCTCAAATAAATAAATAAAATCTTAAAAAAAAAAAAAAAAAAAAAAGAGTCCAGGGCCCAATGGCTTCCCAGGGCAATTCTACCAAACATTTAAAAAAGAATTAATACTTCTTCTTCTGAAAAGATAGAAATGGAAGGAAAACTTCCAAACTCACTCTATGAAGCCAGCCTTACCTTGATCCCAACACCAGACAAAGACCCTACTAAAAAGGAGAATTACAAAACAATATCCCTGATGAAGATGGATGCAAAAATTCTCAACAAGATACCAGTTAATTGGATCCAATAGTACATTAAAAGGATTATTCACCACAGCTAAGTGGGATTTATTCCTGGGCTGCAAGGTTGGTTCAACATCCACAAATCAATCAATGTCATACACCACATGAATAAAAGGATAAGAACAATACAATCCTCTTTTTTTTTTTTTAAGATTTAATTTATTTATTTGACAGAGAGAGATCACAAGTAGGCAGAGAGGCAGGCAGAGAGAAGGGTAAGCAGGCTCCCTGCTGAGCAGAGAGCCTGATGCAGGGCTCAATCCCAGGACACTGAGATCATGACCTGAGCTGAAGGCAGAGGTTTAACCCACTGAGCCACCCAGGCACCCCCAACATGATCCTCTTAATAGATGCAGGAAAAGTATTTGACAAAATATAACATCCTTTTTTTTTTTTATATAAGATTTTATCAATTTATTAGACAGAGAGAGATCACAAGTAGAGAGGCAGGCGGGGCGGGGGGGGGGGGGGAAGCAGGCCTCCTGCTGAGCAGAGAGCCTGATGCGGGGCTCAATCCCAGGACCCCGAGACCATGACATTAGCCAAAGGCAGAGGCCCAACCCACCTAGCCACCCAGGCGCCTCTATAACATCCTTTCTTGATAAAAATCCTCCACCATGAAGGGATAGAGGGAACACACCTCAACATCATAAAAGCCATATACAAAAGACCCATAGCAAATACCATCCTCAATAGGGAAAAACTGAGAACTTTTGTCAGGAACACAAGAGGGATGTCCTGTTGTTCAACATAGTACTGGAAATCCTGGCCTCAGCAATCAGAAAACAAAAAGAAATAAAGGCATCCAAACTGTCAAAGAAGAAGTCAAACTTTCACTCTTCACAGATGACATGATACTTCATGTAGAGAACCCAAAGACTCCACCAAAAAATTGCTAGAACTGATAACAGGAATCCAGCAGAGTCACCGGATATAAAATCAACACACAGAAGTCTGTTGCATTTCTACACACTAATAATGAAGCAGTAGAATGAGAAATCAAGGAACTGATCCCATTTACAAGTGCATCAAAAACCATATGATACCTAGGAATAAACCTAACCAAAGATGTAAAGGATCTGTTCTCTCAAAACTATAGAACATTTATGAAAGAAATTGAGGAATACATAGATAAATGGAAAAATATCCCATGTTCATGAATTGGAAGAACAAATATTATTAAAATGTCTCTGCTACCCAAAGCAATCTACACATTTAAAGCAATCCCTACCAAAATACCATCAGCATTTTCCACAGAGCTGGAATAAAAGATCCTAAAATTTGTATGGGACAAGAAACGATCCTGACTAGCCAAAGTAAAGTTGAAAAAGAAAACCAAAGCTGGAGATTTCACAATTCTGGACATCAAGCTCTATTACAAAGCTGTAATCACTAAGATAGTACAGTACTGGCACAAAAACAGACACATGGAACAGAATAGAGAACCCAGAAGTGGACCCATAACTCTATGGTCAAATAATATTTGACAAAGCAGGAAAGGATATTCAATGGAAAAAAGACAGTCTCTTCAACAAATGGTGTTGGGAAAATTGGACAGCCACATGCTGAGGAATGAAACTGGACCACTTTCTTACGCCATATACAAAAATAAATTAAAATGGATTAAAAGACCTAAATGTGAGATAGGAATCTATCAAAATCCTAGAGAAGAACATAGGCAGCAACCTCTTTAACCTCAGCCACAGGAACTCCTGACTAGACACATCTCCAGAGGCAAGGGAAACAAAAGCAGAAATGAGCTATTGGGACTTTATCAGGATAAAAAGCTTTTGCACAGTAAAGGAAACAATCAACAAAACTAAAATGCAACTGACAGAATAGGAGAAGATATTTGCAAATGACATATCAGTTAAGGGCTAGTATCCAAAATCTATAAAGAACTAATCAAACTTGGGGTGCCTGGGTGGCTTTGTTGTTAAGCATCAGCCTTCAGCTCAGGTCATGATCCCAGGGTCCTGGGATCGAGCCCCACAGGCTCAGCGGGAAGCCTGCTTCTTCCTCTCCCACTCCCCCTGCTTGTGTTCCCTCTCGTGCTGTTTCTGTCAAATAAATAAACAAAATCTTGAAAAAAAAAAAAGAACTTACCAAACTCAACTCCCAAAAAACAAATACTCCAGTCAGGAAATAGGCAGAAGACATGAATAGAGATTTCTCCAAAGAAGACATACAAATGGCCAACAGATACATGAAAAAAATGCTCAACATCACTCATTATCAGGAAAATACAAATCAAAACAACAATGAGATACCACCTCACACCAGTCACAATGGCTAAAATTGACAAGTCAGGAAACAACAGATGTTGGCAGCAATGCGGAGAAAGGGGAACCTTCTTACACTGTTGGTAGGGATGCAAACTGGTGCAGTCATTCTGGAAAACAGTATGGAGGCTCCTCAAAAACTTAAAAATAGAGCTACCCTACAATCCAGCAATTGCACTACTAGGTATTTATACAAAGGATACAAAAATAATGATCTGAGGGGCACCTGCACCTCAATGTCTATAGCAGCAATGTCCACAACAGTCAAAATATGAAAAGAGCCCTCAGGTCAGGTATATCAACAGAAGAATGAATAAAGAAGTAGTGTGTGTATAATGTGGAATATTATATATTTTATATATATGCATGTACATTCCATATACATATATGGAATATTACTCAGCCATCAAAAAGAATGAAATCCTCCCATTTGCAATGATGGGGATGGCACTAGAGGGTTTTATGCTAAGGGAAATAAGTCAGTCAGAGAAAGACAAATATATGATTTCACTCATATGTGGAATTTAAGAAAGAAAATAGATGAACATAGGGGAATGGAAGGAAAAATAAAATACAATAAAAACAGAGAGGGAGGCAAACCATAAAAGACACTTAATTATAGGGGACAAACTGAGGATTGCTGGGGGGGGTTGTCGGGGTGGGGGGGTTGGCGGGGGGGGTAACTGGGTGATAGGCATTAAGGATGGCACCTGATGTAATGAGCACTGGGTGTTATATGCAACTGATGAATCACTAAATTCTACCCCTGAAACTAATAATATATGTTAACTAAATGGAATTTAAATAAAACAATTTTTAAATAAATAATTTTAACATTAGTTTTGGTGGTAATGGGCAGGGTTTTACCTATGTTCGTGGTGATAAATAATTCAGTTACCCTGAATTTTATAGAGTTTCTTTGGATCTTCTTTTCATAGGTGGTTAGAGCTACACATTTGGTAATCACCAGTGGTTTCACTGGTTCTCAGCAAAGGATAAAAATAAGGCAAGTGATATTTTGAGATTATATCCTTTCTATTTTTGATGTTATAATATTCTTTCTTTTACAAATTGATGATTATAGAAAATGGTAGTGATTTTATTATGTCTTTACTTTATAAAAGTTAGCCTTTGGAATGTGCATTTGTTTTGAGAATATAGATTCTATTAGATAAATAAGGTTGTTGTTTAT
Organism: Lutra lutra; assembly: GCF_902655055.1. NCBI lineage: Eukaryota > Metazoa > Chordata > Mammalia > Carnivora > Mustelidae > Lutra > Lutra lutra. The sequence continues at coordinate 56,800,591 of NC_062291.1, read as the reverse complement.
AAAACATAGGAAAAACTTTTAAGAGGTTTTAACTATAGATTAGTATTTAGTAAGCAAAATATTTTTCATGGGATGTGGTAAACATAAGACAAGCAAGTAGAGCACATTATATGCTAAACATAGAGGGGGGCTACTTAATATTCCTGAGATACCTGGGTTCTAAGTACCAATAATATAGGATTCATACATGAGACTAAATACAGAAGACACTCAATATTCAGGACACATGAGCATTTAATACTCATGATGCTTTAATTTGGCCACTAAATAGTGATCTCCATTCTGGCCCCACATACCCTCTACTTAAGAAATATAAATAAAATCCATGGAGTACCTGCAGAAGAGCTGGGTAAGATCTGATTTTCGCAGATGTCAACTAAAATAACAAGTCCAAAGCAGCCTACTCTCTCCTGTGTTCTACCTGCAGTACTGAGAGTGGCCAGAGATAGACGGCAGTTGCAGGTGGTGACAGCAGGGTCACAAGTGCTCACAATAGGGAATAAGGATAAAAGGCATTTATATGATATGACACCCCAAAATATACATGGTATAGTTTTTGTGGTCATCTCAAACTTCTGAAAACTTTTTTTCTTAAAGATTTTTTATTTATTTACTTAAGAGAGAGAGAGAGTGCACAAGCAGGCAGAGCAGCAGGCAGAGGGAGAGGGAGAAGCAGACACCCCACTGAGCAGGGAGCCCAATGCAGGGGCTCAATCACAGGACCCTGGGATCAAGACCTGAGTTGAAGACAGATACTTAACTGACTGAGCCACCCAGGTGCCCCCCAAAACTCTTAATACATGGTAATGACAGTATGACTATCCAAGTGAAGACTGCAACTTTCATTCCATTTCTGTATACAGAACATTAATAAAGTACAAAGTTTCACACATAGGACAGCATGGAAATTTACATTTAAGATAGGGCTTTTGCAAAAAGAAATTAAAATTTACGAAAAGAACTTTTGCAACTATTTAAAATTGGTGCACACTATCTTACCTAGTAACTGTTGTGTTCCTGGTAGGAATATTATAAGCCCGCAGTATTCTGACAAGAATCTTAATATCCCCGTCACAGATAGTCTGTGCTGCTACTTTCTTCCTTTCTTTTCTCTGAGGCTTTAACTGTCTTCGTCGTTCAACAATTTTACAAACTGCATGCGTCAACTGGCTAAAAAGTAAAAAAATGATCAGCTGCATATGCACAAGATAATTTTGTTTTAAAAGACATCAATTTTTAAAGTGAATTATTGTAAATAAGGCTGTTATTCTGAACCATATTTTCTCCTTTGTTGAGGGAAGACAGAGTTGTCTTAAACCCAAGGAAAGGACCTTCCTGAGCCCAGAAGAGATGCTGTGCTCACTCTCATGTCGTGAGAAAATGTGATTGTGATTGCCTCATGCTCTTTGGGTACACAGTCCAAGAATAGACAAGGGCATGGAGACAGAATTCCACAAAAACATGACGTTCTTTCAGAACATTATTCATTTTTCAGAAATCACTCTCCTAAAAGTGATTTGATGCTCAACTGTTCTACAGGCTCTGAAACAGGAGTTAGTTATACAAGCTGCCAACACAAATCCATGGAATTACGTACAGCTTTACGGCTACACTCATTTCCCCCCAAAAACTGAAAATAAAATACAATAGATTTCAGCATCCAAACCAATTAAAACATATTGGTGACACTAGGAATCTGCAGGTGGCCCCAGGGAAGGTTCCCAGAAACATGGCATCCCTACTTCTGGTCCTACCCCTATGGTTCAGAGATAAACAGTGTGGGAATTGAGTTGAGCCAAAGGCTCCCTCACCTGCTGCCTGTGGGTTATAAAGGAGGAGATTATAGGCTTAGTATGTGGTGCTGCAGGCAACAGCTTTTCCAGGAATGGTTCCAAAACAGGAAAATCTTAGGGCAAAACTAATTTGGGACAAAGGTATTTCTTGTCTTTTTCTTTCCTGCCCTAAAAACTATTAATAAGGGGAGGATTGAAAAATAGTACTAAGCAACTGAAAATATATATCATATAGATGTATCCAAAATGCAATTTTAAAAGAACAAAATATATTTTAAGTCACTATATTTCACTTTATGCCTCGTAAATGCATCCTCTGACATGTAACTTAATATTAAAACAGAGAACTTAAGAGATCTTTGAAGGCATTAACTTAAAGCTTTGTATTTCTTTTTTTTTTTTTAAGATTTTATTTTTATTTATATGACAGAGAGATCACAAGCAGGCAGAGAGGCAGGCAGAGAGAGAGGAGGAAGCAGGCTCCCCGCTGAGCAGAGAGCCCGATGCGGGGCTCGATCCCAGGACTCTGAGATCATGACCTGAGCCGAAGGCAGCGGCTTAACCCACTGAGCCACCCAGGCGCCCCAAGCTTTGTATTTCATATTTTAAAAATAGTAATTTTTATGATGTACCTTGCAGACACAATTTCTTCATAATCAGCCACAACATCTGATAAGTTAAATTTGCTAACTTTGACAATTCTTTTCATTATCAACCTTCTCATCTACAAAAAAATAAGTTTAATTTAAAGAAATAATAGTTTATATTTGAAGATTAAGTATTTACAATCCTATTGGTACAATTTTTAAATTTAAATTTATTTTTTTATTAACAAATAATGTATTATTTGCCCCAGGGGTACAGGTCTGTGAATCGTCAGGCTTACACACTTTACAGCACTCACCATAGCACATACCCTCCCCAATGTATTGGTGCAATTTTTTTAGTCCTAATTTTTGCAAGCAATGAATGTAAAGGGAGATTAGGATTTCACAAAAATAAATGCAAACATACCGATAATATTATTCTGTTGTTACCTTTTTCAGAAAATTGGCAGAATTAAATCTTTGTGCAGTAATGGAATTGACATCTGAAATGGAGATATCCTTCTCTATCTGACTTTCATATTCCTAAACAGAGAATTAAGTTAGTTTTACCTCTTCAGTGTAACAGAGTTCAGGGTCTGATACACTGCAATAAGATGTAAAATATTAAATATTTGGTTTATGTGTAGAAGACAGACAACACTCTGGCATGAGAGGGAAAAAAAAAACATATTTCTTTCAGATTCTTCCACTGAGCATTAGCTAAGAACAGCTTTTGACCATATTTCTTTGCTTCTAGGATGAGGTCCATTCATCTTTAAAAATAGCATAATATTGGTGCACTTGGGTGGTTCAGTCAGTGAAGCATCTGCCTTTGGCTCAGGTCATGATCCCAGGGTCCTGGTATCTAGCCCCACATCGAGCTCCCTACTCAGTGGGGAGTCTGCTTCTCCCTCCCCCTGCACCCTTCCCTGTGGCTTGTGCTCCCTCTCACACACACACTCTCTCTCTCAAATAAACAAAATATTTTTAAAAATGTAAAAAAATTAAAATAACATAATGTTGAGAAAAAAATTATGATCGACAAAAAATTATGAAAAATTGTGAAAATGACTGCAAAGTATTCTTTATGTGTATATTTATTTACCTGGAAACCACTGAAAATAAAACATATGGGAAGCAGTATAGTATCAATAGCTTTAATGTTTAACTTCTAACTTTATTTTTTTTTAAGATTTTTTTTTTTAAGTAATCTCCACACCCAATGTGGGACTTGAACTCACAACCCCAAGATCAACAGTTGAACTCTCCACCAACTGAACCAGCCAGGTGCCCCTTAACTTCTAACTTTAAAAAGTTAATCAATAACTTTAATTTTACATCCAGTAGTTGGTATAAGATTATTTGTCAGACTGCTTCATCTATATAATTCAGAATAAATCTGCACCCGTTATATCTGCATTTGTGGGATACATCCCTAATGCACATGGAGATTGTCTTACATTATGGATAATATTAAAAAATACACAAAAGTAATGAAGTAGATACTTTAGAACTTTCAGCCACGTTACAAGCATTCTTTTATCTGAAAGTAATTTATTTGTTCTTCCAATTATCTGCAAGAAATCTTGAATTTAATTCTGTTGACAAGTAACAACTTTTACTTAAAGATAAATTAATATTTCCTACCACTTTACTCTTTAAAGTATTAATTTATAGGAGCTACTTAAATATTATAATATCTAGATGTTAACTTTTTGTTATATGTGTTGCAAATATATTGGCTTAATCTGTAGGGTTTTAACTTTAATAACAAATTAATCTTTTTAAAAAATTTATACTTTTTGAGTTTTAAGAAATACTTTCTTACCCCAAGATTAAGATATCTATTTAAAGTTTTGCTTTTCACATGTAATCCTTTTCTTATTAAGATTTTTATTTTAAATCTAGCATAATTAATATAATTCACATGTAGTCTTCATTACACATGGTATTTATTGCTTTTATAAGGTCTGAATTTAATTTTATTTCTTTCTAAACAGATGACCAGAACCACTTAACAGATAGTCTATTCTTTTTTTTTAAGATTTTTTTTAAATTTAAGGATTGTATTTATTTATGTGTCAGAGAGAGATAGGGAGAGCGAGCACAAGCAGAGCGAACACAAGCAGGGGGAGCAGCAGGCAGAGGGAGAAGTAGGCTCCCGGCTAAGCAGGGAGCCCCCTGCAAGACTTGATCCCAGGACTCTAGAATCATGACTGGAGCTAAAGGCAGACACTTAACAAAGTGAGCCACCCAGGAATTCCTTTTCAAAGATTTTTTTTTAATTTATTCATTTGAGAAAGAGTGATTGAGAGCATGAGCAGTGGGGAGGTGCAGAGGGACAGGGAGAAGCAGACTCCCTGCTGAGCAGAGAACCTGACTTCAGGGCTCCGTCCCAGGACCCCGAGATCATGACCTGAATCAAAGGCAGCTGCTTAACCCACTGAGCTACCCAGGTGCCCCGAAAATCCATTATTTTCCAACTTATATGTAATGATACTTATCAAATATAAAGTTTCTACATATGCATAAGTCTGTTTTGAGGCCCTCTGTTCTATTTCACTGGTTTGGAATTGCATGACTACATTTACAAAATAATTTGGGAAGGACTGGCATCCTACAAAGCTGGCTCCTTACAACTTCCTATCAGTGAATATTTACTCAAATTTCTTTTTTACATCATTCAAAATGTTTTATAATTTCCTCCACTAAGTCCTTGCTAAGCTAGTTGTCCCACATTCCAAATTTGATTGTTTCCTTGTGGTGCCATTTAACTTCTCTATTCCTCATACTTATTGTAAACAAATTAACCTGAAGTCTTAATTTGATTCAGATTACACATGTGTGGCAAGGAGATTTCATACATAATGTTGTATATTTCATGCTGTATGATGTAAGGGGTAATAATGTCTGGATGTCTATTATAAGTGTATTAGTTTTCTCTTCCAGCTATAACAAATTATCACAAATTAAGTTGCTTTGAACAACACAAATTGAGTATCTCACAGTTCTGTAGGTGAGAAGTTCCGGGTTGTGTCAGCTGCTTTCTCTGTGCCGGTTTTGCAAGGCTGATGTCAAATTGTAGGCCTGCTAGGTTCTTATCAGGAAGGTCCGGGAAGGATCTTTTTCCAAGCTCATTGAGGTTGTGAGCAGAATCCAGTGCCCTGCCGCTGTGTGACTGAGGTCTCCTTCCCTTGCCACCATCAGGTAGAGCCTGCTCTTAGCTCCAGCCACCTCTCACCAGGCTTTGCAGGGGGTCCTCTAAGTCTCAGAGTCAGCCACTACATGTTGAATCCTTCTCATGACAAATCTGATTTCTCTTGCTGTAGCTTTTGCTCCCAGTTGGAAAAATTTCTCTACTTTTATTAAAGACTCACTGTAATTAGATTAGGTCCCACCCAGATAATCCAGGACAATGTCCCTATTTTAAACAATGTAACAGAACCTATTCACCGGTTCCACTGATTAGGGAGTGGACGTCTTTAGGGGAGCCATTATTCTGCCTAACACTATTAATAAGATTAAGCTGGATCACTGAGTCAGGATGGTGACAGCCAGGTATCTCCATTGTAGAAGTACAGGGTTCCTTTTGCAATAAATAAGTTGTCATTTTAAATATGGATGTTATATTCAACAAATTTACTAGTTGTGACAGTTTGCTGTAGTTTCTCTTATGTTTTCCATGTAGACAAATATATTTTCTGCAAACAAGGGCAGTTTGTCTTTTCTAATTTTCTTCTTTCTCTCTTAAAGCATTGGGTCTTACTGGTAGAGATGATAGTGGGCATCCTTATGTTGCTCAGACTAATGGGAAAAATGATGTCTATCCACTAAGTATAATGTTTGTATAGAAGTCTATGAGGAGGGGCACCTGGGTGGCTCACTGGTTAAGCCTCTGCCTTCAGCTCAGGTCATGATCTCAGGGTCCTGGGATCGAGTCCGGCATCGGGCTCTCTGCTCTGCAGGGAGCCTGCTTCCTCCTCTCTCTTTCTCTCTCTGCTTGCCTCTCTGCCCACTTGTGATCTCTCTCTGTCAAATAAATAAAATCTTTAAAAAAAAAAAAAAAGAAGTCTATGAGGAAACAGATTTCTGATCATGAGCCATACAGTTAATAGGGTACTGATACACAGTCAGGGGCAGGGGTGGTGGTGGTGGTATAAGGAATAGGTTTTCCAGAATGCTAAAAAACTAGAGACAGACAATTTGTTCAGGGACACCTGGGTACTGGCTCTATTTCTTTCTTTTTCTTTTTTTTTTTTAAGATTTTATTTATTTATTTGACAGAGAGAAATCACAAGTAGGCAGAGAGGCAGGCAGAGAGAGAGGAAGGGGAGCAGGTTCCCCACTGAGCAGAGAGCCCAATGAGGGCTCGATCCCACGACCTCTGTTTATAAGGTCTGAATTTAATTTTATTTCTTTCTAAATAGATGACCAGAACCACTTAACAGATAAGTCTATTCTTTTTTTTTAATAATATTCCATTTTATTTTATTTTTTTTTAAGATTTTATTTATTTATTTGACAGAGAGAAATCACAAGTAGGCAGAGAGGCAGGCAGAGAGAGAGGAGGAAGCAGGCTCCCCGCTGAGCAGAAAGCCCGATGTGGGGCTTGAACCCAGGACCTGGGATCATGACCTGAGCCGAAGGCAGCGGCTTAACCCACTGAGCCACCCAGGCACCCCAAGTCTATTCTTTTTTTTTTTTTTCCCATGACCTGAGTCAATGGCAGAGGCTTTAACCCACTGAGCCACCCAGGTGCCCCTCTATTTCTTTTCTTGAAGGATAATATGGCCTTAGTGACCAAGAGCCCCAGGAGTACAATGTTTGTAAACATTCCCTTGGCAAGTGTTAATCCTCCTGGAGTAGTTAGGTAAACCTTGCCTATTGTGTACAAGGGTTTTTTATTTGATTTTTTTGTTGTTGTTGTTTCAATTTGTTTTGTTAACTCTGTCAAAACCCCACTTTGTGTGGACATGTCACAAGAAGCTTACTCCCCATTAGGGCAGCAAAGTTCAGGAAAAGCCAGCAACAAAATTTGTTGCAGCTATCTCGTCCTGTGTTCTGCTCTGCTTTCTGTATGTTTCTGCATTACTGGCTAACTACATCTGAGACTCAATGTAATCACCCAGTGGGTATATAGGTGGTTCCTTCTTGTCTTTCCTCCCACCCTCTCAATTCCACGATTTAGAAGAAGCACTTCTTTCAATGCAGTTCACATCATCAGAAAAAAACAAAAATGTTTTAACATTCTTAATCAGTTTAAAGAAGTTCTCTTCTAAGGAAACAATCAACAAAACTAAAAGGCAACCTAAGAAATGGGAGAAAATATTTGTAAATATTTGTAAATGACATATCCAGTAAAGGGTTAGTATCCAAAATATATAAAGAACTTACCAAACTCAACACCTCCCCCTGCAAAATCCAATTAAAAAATGGGCAGAAAACATGAACAGACATTTCTCCAAAGAAGACATACAGATGGCCAACAGACACATGAAAAGATGCTCATCATCACTTGCCATCAGGGAAATGCAAATCACAACTACAATGAGATAGCAACTCACACCTGTCAGAATGGCTAACACCAACAACACAAGAAACAACAGGTGTTGGCAAGAATGTGGAGAGAGGGAACTCTCTTGCACTGTCGGTGGGAATGCAAACTGGTGCAGCCACTGTGGAAAACAGTATGGAGGTCCCTCAAAGAGTTAAAAATAGGAATACCCTATGATCCAGCAATTGCACTACTGGGTATTTACCCAAAGAATTAAAAAACACTAATTCAAAAGGATACATGCACCCCTATGCATTATTTACAATAGCCAAGATACGGAAGCAGCCCAAGTACCCATCAATCAAAGAATGGGTAAATATGGGGTATATGTACACAATGAAATATTATTCAGCCACAAAAAGAATGAAATCTTTCCATTTGCAACAAGATGGATGGAGCTAGAGTATTATGCTCAATGAAATGAGTCAGTCAGAGAAAGACAAATAGCACATGATTTCACTCATATGTGGAATTTAAGAAACAAAACAAGCAAAAGGGAAAAAGAGAGAGAGAGAGAGAAAAACCAAGAAACAGACTCTTAACTCTAGAGAACAACCTGATGGTTGCCAGAGAAGGGGGTGGGGGAGGGTGGGTGAAATAGGTGATAGAGATGAACAGTGCACTTGTCATGAGCACTGGGTATTGCATGGAACTGCTCAATCACTATATTGTACATCTGAAACTAATAAAACACTGCATGTTAGCAAACTGGAATTAAAATAAAAACTAAAAAAAGAAAAAATTCCCTTTTAATTCTAATATACTAAGAGCTTTCATCATGAATGAGCACTGATTTTATTAAATGCCTCCTGGGCATTTATTAAGAGAAGCATATTTTTCCTTCCTTAATCCTATTAACATGGTATAGTATATTAATAGATTCCCAAATTAAATTAGCTTTGTTATGTGAAAACAAACCCTCTTGGATTATAAATAATTATATATTTATATACAATACATTGTTTATCAATTTGCTGAAATTTTATTAGTAATTTTACAACTATGCTCAAAAGTAAAATGATCCAAAATGATTATTTCTTGTCCGCCTTGCTCAATTTTGGTATGAGAGTTATATCAGACTCAGAAAATGAGTAGGATTACTTTCCCTGCTTTTCTGTTCTCTGAATAGTTCAAATAAGATAAGGAAAGCTCCCGGGCACCTGGATGGCTCAGTGGGTTAAGCCTCTGCCTTCGGCTTGGGTCGTGGTCTCGGGGTCCCGGGATTGAGCCCAGCAACAGGCTCTCTGCTCAGCGGGGGAGCCTGTTTTCCCACCCCCCACCTGCCTCTCTGCCTACTTGTGATCTTTCTCTCTCTGTCAAATAAATAAATAAAATCTTTAAAAAAAAAAAAAAGATAAGGAAAGCTCCTAGTTTCAAGAGCAGAAACAGTTCCTGTTTTATGAGGTTATATTCCGGATTATCCTGAGCCTTGTGCTCTACCTGTCACAGTTTATGTAACTGTAGAAGTAAACCCAATCACTGAGAGAAGCAGCAGGAGGAAAGAGTAACTTTCTAGCTATTCTAAGCTATTCTAAGGCCTTCCCCCTATAGTTTGCTAACTGAAGCTCCTAAGGTCTCAGAACAGGAGATTGACCATAATTAAACCTGAAGCCAAATACCAATTGGTTAGTTTGTGATTACATATATTTCTACTCACTCTTGTTTGTGAAAGTCATGAATTATCTGCAAATCCTATCGTTAGATGATGATAATAGTCAAATGTACTGACTGGTGGTGCTAAGATATTGTCATTGAAAAATCATTAATTTGCCTTTCCCCTTTTACCTCTGAGCCACACCAAAGAGAGTCTCCAGACAGTCCATTTGGTTCAGAATATGAATGTCCTTGAGTTTTAAATGTAATGAGTCCTGTATAGTTTTGTTTGTGTATCCTCTAAGTTAAGGTATACAAGCTAAAGGATGGCTATGTGGCAACAACAATAACAAACACACACTATTTTTTAAAACAACTTTTATTTAATATTAAGTGGCTTATTGCAATTTACTTTCAGTCCAGAATAAAATGAAGACAAATATTGAAGAGTTTATCCATGTTTTTCTTATAGATAATAACAAAATTTAAATAAGTCTATTGTAACCTATTTTTAAAATAGGTTTTTAATACAAACTTATTTGTTAAAAAAAAGGAAAAATTAAGATAGATTTAAAGCAGCAAAAATTATTAATTTATCATACAATAAACAATATTCAAATAGAAATCACATACCTGAAGGACTAAATCTGGAATATCCTTGTCGTAAAGGGGTATTTGCTGCAGAAGGAAAATGTCTAACTGACCGGCATTTCTAAGTTGCAGTAGCTGGAAACGTTTACTCTTTTTCATTTCTTCTTCAGAAACAAAGTTAAATTCATCTTGCAACTGTTCCAGACGAAAATATTTTGGAATGTCCTGTCCTTTATGTTTCATGTACTATAAAACATAAATAATAGAGTTTTTACTTAAAATATTAATTTTTTTAAATTTGAGAATCATTTCAAAACACTTTTTTCCCTTCAACTGCTAGATGTTAGAGTTGCCATATAGGAAGGAAATGGAGCAATGACTCTATACAGAGATAGAATCTGGAAAAAAAAAAAGAAAAGAAAAAATAGAATCCAGCCTCCATGGCTTGCCAATCTTTTCCTGGTCATAACAGATATGAAAAATGAGAATATTTATATTGCACACTGGGTTAAAAGATGAGACCTATTCATATCTCTTTGCCATAAATGCTGGTAAAGGATCAATATTTCTGTATACCTGTAATCAACAGAGCACCTTACCTGGGAAGCTCTGATTTAGGGAAGCTTAACTGCAATAATCTATGCATTGTTTTACTCAATAAATGCAAATGTGCAGACATGGTCCATGCAAGGAAAAGTGCTAGCTATCAAAGATTTATTCGCTGTAGTTCTACAAGGAAAGATAAAACACAGAATGAAAAACTACAGTAAAAGGCAGAATGATATCAGAGTCATAGAAGTTATAAAGAGAAAGAAAAAATTAACAGGAAGGAATGGAAAGAAGGGCCCACATCTAACTGAGGTTATCAGTGGACCTTCATCAGACTTGCATGGTAGGTAAGATAGCCACCTAGGGTGCCCTTCTAGGCAGAGGGAATGACATGAATAAATGCATGAAGAATGCATGTTTGAGGAATGCAAAGCAGTTCAGGTGGTTGTAAGAAAGGACAGAAGCAGTGAACAGAGTCTTTGAGGGTAGGAGTGTGTCTATAGATCATCTCTATAGCCCTGGCATCTAGAATACTATGGGTACTCAGTAGTTGTACAAGAGATGCTTGCCTGAAGGTTAGCCTATAGGATGTACTGCAGGCTGCAAAGCAATGGCAGAGTACCAACCATCAAGCCTAAGTAGCAATTATTTCAGTTGTTGAATTTCTAATTGTCTTTACAATACTGTAAAACTGGTTGAAAATCGTATCTGTCCTCAGAGTTATCTTTATATGCCTCCTGGTGCCTAGAAAAATATACAGCAAACTATGAAGTATAAGGGGGTAGAGCTTAGGAAATAGAATATACAGTATTGATACTTGCCATAACTTACCATAATAAATTCCATTAGATCAGAATATTCTGGATTATTTGGATCAATTTTTACTTCCTTTGCCCACTCAAAAAGCTTCTGTGCATTAATGAGCCATGGAATTCCAGGAACCCCTCTTGCATTTACATTCCTTAACACACTAACATAGAGAAAAATATCTTGTGAATATAAGCAAAATTACAAATAGGTGAAGTATGAGTATTCTTTTTTTAATTCCTACTTCTGTCCTTATATTTGAACTGTTTTGATATCTTTGTCAGAAGAGATCTCTAGGGCCTGAGATCTGAATTCTTATACCATCATGTAAGAAATATTCCTTTTCATAGGAAGAGTGCTAGCCTAGGTCACAAAGGCTGAGGCAAAGCTTACATGTTAATTAATAGATTAGGGAGAGAAACTTATCCAGTTACAGCCTTAAAATTAAAAAGTTGTGATTGGATTTCAATGTACTCCCATGATTTCTTCCTCAGGGAGAGTAATAAAGACCTCAGCACATCTCCTGCCTTTGCTACAATAATTCCTCCAGCCGTCCATATAGGTGTTCAGCTGTGGGCTATGCCAAAATCCCTTTGTCCCCTGTACTCCCTTCTCCACAACCAAATGCCAAGCAAGTAACACAATTCAGTAGCATTAAGTATACTCACAGTGTTGTACAACCACCATCACTACCTATTTCCAGAATTTTTATCATTCCAAAAAGAAACTGTTAAACAACAACTCCCCATTCCTCTCTACTCCCAACTACTGGCTTTCTGTCTCTATGAATTAAGAAAAAAAAAAAGGTAAGGTTATTAGGGAGGAAAGACAGACTGTCTATAAAACACCAACATGGCGACTTTTAAATAAGAATGATAAATCCCAGAAGATTATGCAATCATAGCTTCAAAGTGTCAAGGGGAAAATAAGTATCAACCTCAGATTTTATACCCAAACTATTATTCAAGAATGAGGACAAAATAAAGATATTTTCAGATACACAAAAACTAAACAAATTTGCTAGCCACAGAAACTGACTGAAAGAATTAGTAAAGGTGCAGATTTTCATCAAGAAAAGTACATGTAGAATGAAGGTGTAGAAGATAAAGAGGTGCAAACACAAAAAGTCAATTAACCATGTCAGAAAATTTCATTAACTAGAGAGCATAAGAAAAACTTCTATATTTTAAAAATGTGTTAAGTGAAAACTCTGGACTATAATCATTGAGATTTGAGAAGTGTGCTCAATGTGATATTAAAGTATTCCAAGATCTTTTGGTTTATTGCTTCATTTCCAGCTCATTGATGAATGAATAAGTGAATGAGTAAATCAGAAAGTACATGAATACTTTCATTCAGAGCTCCCTGCTCCAAAGGAGAACTCCATGCTCTGACACCCCAAGTCAGCCTTGCCTTTTGGAGCACCCATCCCAGGTTCCTGGAACCTCTGCTCAGCACCAGCCTTTGAGTGCCCACAACTGTAGAGCAGAGTTCTGGAACCAACCACTTTGATCACAGATGTCCCAATTGTAAAGTTTTACTTCAAGTTAACTTCTTCTTCTACTTCTTTTTAAGATTTTATTTATTTATTTGACAGAGAGGGAAAGAGCACAAGCAGGGGGAGCAGCAGACAGAGGGAGAGGGAGAAGCAGGCCCCCTGCTGAGCAGAGAGACTGATGCAAGACTCCATCCCAGTGATGAGGGACCAGAAGGCTGGCTGAGGACAAAGCAAAGGCTGGGTGGGACATAGGTGACATTCTTTAGGAATCTCCCAACTATCTTAATGTTAATACCTTGCTAAGAAGGGGAAAATGACACTGCCAATGGCAAGGCCTCTGGTATCAGGTATCTTGTAGGTCCACTTTAACATATGAAAGTTCTATTGAAACCTCCCTTTTTCCTTTTCTCCCCCAACCCCATCGTAAAGAACCTGCCACCCCTCACAATCCTAGGGCAGCAGCTCTTTTTGCCCATAGGTCCTGTCCTGTGCTTTTTTTTTTTTTTAAGATTTTATTTATTTATTTGACAGAGAGATCACAAGCAGGCAGAGAGGCAGACAGAGAGAGAGGAGGAAGCAGGCTCCCTGCTGAGCAGAGAGCCCGATGCGGGGCTCGATCCCAGGACTCTGAGATCATGACCCCAGCCGAAGGCAGCGGCTTAACCCACTGAGCCACCCAGGCGCCCCTGTCCTGTGCTTTAATAAATCACCATTTTGCACCAAAGATGTCTCAAGAATTCTTTCTTGGTCATGGGCTCTGGACTTCATCACTAAACCTCACCTACATCACCAGGACCCTGGGATTATGACCCCAGTCGAAGGCAGACGCTCAACCCACTGAGCTAACCAGGCATCCCCAAGCTAACTTCTTTAGAGTGCTGTGGGGGTGCCTGGGTGGCTCAGTGGGTTAAAGCCTCTGCTTTCGGCTCCCAGGATCCTGGGATCGAGCCCCGCATAGGGCTCTGCCCAGTGGGGAGCCTGCTTCCTCCTTTCTCTCTGCCTTCCTCTCTGCCTACTTGTGATCTGTCAGATAAATAAATAAAATCTTTAAAAAAAAAAAGAGAGAGTGCTCTGGACTTTGAAACCTCTTGCAATTCACTGCCTCTTGAAATCTGTCATCTGTTCCAATCTTTAACAGAACTGCTTTTCATCTTTTGTAAACCTGAGAACTGCTAACTGCAGCATCATAGAAGCCATGAGAGAAAAGACTTCAAGAAGCAAAATGATGAGGACAGGCCAGTGACTATGGCCAGAAGGTCACTGGTAGTATTCAGGAATAAATGGGTTAAGTTAGGGAAGGAATGTGTGAATGAAAAATGGAGGCCTTGTACATAGATCAGTAGACTACACAAGTGAGGACTTGGACAGAAAAAACAGCCAAGACAGGTTTTCAGGGTTTAATCAAATGCTTGGGTTTTTCTTTGTTTTTAAAACAAAGAAGGCTTCTTGAAATTAAAAGACTAACATCTTAGGGAAATGGAAGAGTTAAAAGATAATGTAAGAAAAGGATATAAATAAGTCCTTAGGATCCTAAATAAGACAAAGGAAAGTTCCAAATTACCTATATACAAGTTAGCTTTAGATAAGAAGAATAAATATTTGACTCCAAAAAGTAAAAAAAAAAAAAAAAAGAATAGTATAAGGAGGCAAAGATTGGGAATAGCCCGAGTGGGGATGATGCTAGGGAAAAACGAAGAAATACAAGCATATAATGGTTCAGAGTATTAAAATCTTATTCACTAACTCCAAAATGGATTACCTTTATTAACTGTCCACTTTTCTCTAAAATGCTATTATTCAGGTCTCTAAGAAGATGACCTTGTTTCCTTAGCAAAACAAGGACATCATCAAAATTATGTTCCTGTCTACACAGCAATTTCCGTTTCCTTCTCTGATTTGAAGAGATTTCCTCTTCTCTAGAGCCAAGCTATCACTTATATTCTGGTTCAATATCTTCTTGACTCTGAAGGATCACATATTCTTTCTAATACATTCTGGCTCTTTTTCTATGGATTTCATCATTTATTCTAAGAAGATAAAAATTGTCCCAATTTTCAAGAAACTTATACTTTGATTCTATTGTCTGTCTTATTTTAAAGCCTCTTTTCAAAACTTAAAACTTCAGTTTTAAAAATAAAAAAGGAGTAGGGAGAGGGTGGTGGGGTTATGGACATTGGAGGAGGGGTATGTGCTATGGTGAGTCCTGTTGTTGGATCCATGGTCAAAGGAACAAGACTGATACAAAGCGAAGGTCAAGCAAAGCTTTATTTCGTGCCAAGCATTGAGAATCAAACCGTCTGGTCAGGGTTGCCTCTTACAGAGACGGCGACACCCCCCTGCCTTGCCGACTAACTTTTATAGAGCAAAGGCCATGTGGTTGAACCTGGCCACACACAGGTGGCCAATGAGATTGTAACACGCAGAGAAAGCGGCACAATCATGCTAGGTCACACACAGGTGGCCAGTTGAATTACAATTCACCCCATAGTAGCTATTTGAACTAGCTTATCACCTTGGTCAGGATTGCCGCCCAAAAGGCGGGGCCCACACTCCTTGGTAGCTAGGGAGACAGTATGCTCACTTTACTGATTGGATGTCTCCACCTGGCCCGACTCATCCCTGCATTCGGGCTCTTTACCTCCACCTGACCTGACCACCCTTGTATTTGGGCTCTGTTATCAGGGACTGGTCGGCCATATTCTACTGCGGCGGGGGGCGGGGGGGGGGTGTCAGTTTAAGTTTTACTGCATAAACAACAAAATCACTGTTTAACCAGATGGAATCACTCTGGCTAAATAGGCCCTTACTCTGTGAAGTGTGTAAACCTGGCAATTCACAGACCTGTACCCCTGGGGCTAATAATACATTATATGTCTATTAAAAAATTAAAAAATTATAAAAAAAATAAAAATAAAATAAAAAAGGAAAATAATCCACATCCACAACCTCAGCCTTCTCAACATCAGTTGCTGAGTGCTACTGACACTGTTTGTTTTTCTCTAAAACTATTCCCAAGAAAATCATTTATGAACTCTTACTATGACTCTGGACATATGCCACTGACTTTATACATAGTGTTCTCACTCTTATTTATAAAACAGTCTCTAATTTCAGTTGTGATTTCCTGTTTAATCCAAGTTATTTATAGCAATGTTTTAAATTTAAAAAAATTAGGGCACCTGGGTGGCTCAGTGGGTTAAAGCCTCTGCCTTCAGCTCAGGTCATGATCTCGGGGTCCTGGGATTGAGCCCCACATCGGGCGCTCTGCTCAGCAGGGAGCCTGCTTCCCCCTCTCTCTCTGCCTGCCTCTCTGCCTACTTGTGATCTCTGTCTGTCAAATAAATAAATAAAATTAAAAAAAAAATAAAAATTTAAAAATATTATTCTAAAAATACTTTTTTTTAGAGCAGTTTCAGATTCAGAGCAAGACTGATCAGAAAGTGCACAGTTTCCTTATGTCCCCTCCCCCCCAAAACATGCAATCTCCTCTACTATCAATATCTGGTACCAGAATTATAATTTATTACATTTATTGCAATAAAAGAGTTGCATTTGTTACAATCAATGACTGACACATCATTTTATCACTCAAGGTCCATAGTTTACATTAGGCTTTACTCTTGGTGATGTATACTCTATGCGTTTTGACAAAATGTAATGACATTTATCTACAATTATAGTATCATAGAGACAGGAGTTTCACTGCCCTAAAAATCGTGTGTGCCCTGCCTATCCATCCTTGTTTCTTCCTAATGTCTGGCAACTACTGATGTTCTACTGTTCCCATAGTTCTGACTTTTCCATAATGTCATATAGTTGGGTACAACAATGTTAGAAAAAAATATACATGTGTTTAGATCGGGAGGAGGAAACATCTTTCTGTTATCATCATTTTGAAATGAGGGAATCTACTTGGCTTTTTATATTTACTGTTTTATTCAAACACAGCTCAATATATAAAGCAATATTACCTTTTTATAGATTTTTTTATTGTAGTTAATTCTAGTAATCCTACTTGTGGTATGATCTAGATATTAATCCCAATTTCTCTAAGAAGTCCTAGGGCATAGAATAAGATTTCTAGGATTTTTCTTCTAGCAAATTGATAATGCATAAATGGTTCTTTCATAATCCAGAAAGGTTGGGATATACCAAGGATCCAGAGATAAAATCCTTGGGGGTCTTGGCCTCTGCCTGCAAGACCTATGGAACGGCCTCTCCCACCATCCATATAACTATAAACCTAAGCGTTAAAGAGATACATTCACTTACATATGAATCCAAATAAAAATAAGTAGTCCAAATAAACTAGACTACTCTTGCCATTGCTAGAGTTTTCTCTTTTACAGACACAGGTTTCTGTGTGATGCTTTGTTGAGGAATGGCATTATTTGTCTAGCATAAAAGTTTATTACCTGCAGTAAGCAGATCTTGACGACTGTGACATGGGTGTCAGAGGAATACCATTTTCGTCTAAAGCCCACGATAGAGAGTAGCTCAGTTTTCCTGACGTCAAAAGACAAATTTCTTCAGTTTCATTTCCCTCAAGAAGAAAAGGCACATCTGTTTATAAAAAGTATTAAAACATGAATTTTTATTAAAGCGTAGAGTGTGACACATTGTAGAAGCCCCCCCTCCCCCGATTTACTTGTGGAACCCCAGGCTGTTCTGTGGTGACATCAGGCTCTAATCTTAGAACCCTCCCTCATTTTCCATCAAAGGTACCTCAAGGCAGACTACTTCAAACAGACTACAAAACAGAGAAAAAATACTGATCTGAAGACCTAGGGATGAGCCCCTCTATTATCCTCTTCTTACTACTAGAAGCATCATTAACCATTCTTTCTGGAAGTGGCTTCCAGCAGGAAAGGACAGAACTGGAGGCCAGCTACTACTCTGTCCCCTTTCCCTACAGTCCTGAGTCTTCCCCCCTCTACCCATTTTCTTTCTCATTCTCCAGAGAGCCTAACAATACTCCTTGAAACTTCTTCTGAGTTCCTGGTTGCTCCCTAAATTTTTTGCCCTAAGTCTTTTCTCCTGGGTTCCCACAACCCTATTTTCTCACTTCAGCTGGACTCTAAGCAAACTACATTCCTTTCTTATTCCTGTCCTTCCCAGGCTTTTTTGCCTACTTATTTCCTTCTCTCTCCTCATTGCTCACAGGAGCTCCTGTTCCAGAGAGTGTACTGCTCTTGTCTCAGGTGATTTAGGAAAAGCACAGGTGCCAATTCTAAATTCCAGATTTTTCAAAGATCTGATTCAAGACAGTTTTTAAAATTTTAGTTTAACATCTGAAAGGAGAATTTAATACACTTTAAAGCTAATAGTGTAAACAGAGCACTCTTGACTCACATAAATGACCCAGAGTTAGGTAGGATATAGAACTCATGAAGAGAATGAAGGTGGGAGGGGGACATGTTAAATAAACTTACTGCTTCCTACTTCTCCACACGCAGGTATGACCAGCTCATCAGAGCTAAATTCTACATATTCCAAAACAGTTTTACTTTTCACCTCTGTGTTGTTAGGTAAAGGTAAATATAGTTTTGCCAGTAAACTTGTTCTTTTACTTATCTCATAAACCTAAATATAAAAGAAACAACTGATGGCTCATTGAAAGTATAAAATGGGGGGTGGGGAGCTAAAATGAGAACCCTCAACACATTTTTATTCTTTTTAAAAAAATACTAGCATATAAAATAGGTATTTCTCTAGAGCATTTCATCCATATGATTATGAGAAAGGAGATAATCATAAGTCCTTAAAAATAATGCCTTTTACTTGTTTCAGAGAAAATGAGTTGAATTAAAGGATTACAAAGAGAGTTCTGAGCATAGAGGTACATATAACATAATACTCAAAAACCTTACTTTTGCATAGCATTTTTAAAGTTCTTTATCTCATTTAAGCCTGATACAAATGATTAGGAAATAGGCATTATTTTCCAATTTTATAAATGCAGCTGTTGAGTATATGAAACTACATTAGTTTTTATTATAAATGGTAGAAATGCAGGTTGAATTGCTTAGGAAAAGGGAGATTCATTGGTTCATAGAATCAGAGGACAAGTTAAACAAACTGTGGGAGGTAGGGGAGGGAGAAAGAGTCGCAGAAGAAGGAGAAAGGGAGGGGTTGAGTGGACAGCTCCATAGATGTCCACTGGGTACTAAACCCAGGTCTTCTGATTCTGTATACTGTCCTTTCTACTACCATTCCATCACTGCCGTAACTACAAATCTAATTTTTAAAACGATTTTATTTATTTATTTGAGAGAGAGCACAAGAGGGGAGACGATTAGAGGGAGAAGCAGACTCCCCGGGGAGCTGGGAGCCTGATGCAGGACTCGATCCCAGGACTCCAGGATCATGACCTGAGCCAAAGGCAGTGGCTTAACCAACTGAGCCACCCAGATGCCCAAACATAATTTTTTTTTTTAAACAAAAATCTTATTTTGACCTATACTGTGTTGTCAGTATTTGGGAAAATAGTGACGTGCTCAAAGAAGAAGAAAATCAAGGAGGAAAAAAAAATGCTTCCTGAAAGGTAAGAATGTGTCAATCAAAAGGATGGTTAATTAACCAAAAAAGCAGAGCAAAAGGAAAGTCAAAGAAGCAAATATTTTTTTGCTCATCTAAATATTGTCCCTGTAAGAGTGACTAGAAGTCAGCACACTAGTTCCTTGACAAAGGCATCCTTAACACAGAAAGGTATGTAGGGGTTATAGCTAATGGGCTTACAGCATGTTCAGGCCTATGAAAGAAATTTCCTACTGCAAATCAGTAAACTAGGTAAGTGAAAAGAGGCATAACTATACTGATGACTATATCCAAATGTTACACTGGCATTTTTTATTTTACAGATCAGCCTTGTGATTTGTTTAGGGGATATAGACATATTCTTATGGACTGTCAAATCCAGTTTCTGGGACTGCAGGGCTGGAGGCCAGACCCTGGATAGTAAAGGTGAAGGTAGAGAATTCCACCTTCATGAGTGAAGTCTCCTGGGAGAGCCTTGTCCCCTGAGAGCAGCTCTCAAAAATCACTGTGTAGCTGGGATGGAGTGTCAAGAATGAAGATGGACCTTGTAAGTGGGAGAACTAGAATATTCAAAAGCTCAGAAGTAGGAAATTGCAAGGATGTATGCGGGGGGGAAACCCAAGCAATTCAGTTTGGCTCAAGTGAAAAA
This sequence comes from Lutra lutra, assembly GCF_902655055.1. Lineage (NCBI taxonomy): Eukaryota > Metazoa > Chordata > Mammalia > Carnivora > Mustelidae > Lutra > Lutra lutra. The sequence continues at coordinate 56,780,433 of NC_062291.1, read as the reverse complement.
TGAATAAAGGGAATGATAAGAAGTAAATTCAAAATGTAGGTCAGAATCTGTTAGGTTAGGCCATTTAGATTTATTTTGCAACATTTTCAGTTGCTCATGGTGCACTTTAATCCCAGCTAGATTCCTTTCTTTCCCTGACTCTTAGTTTGCTAAAATCATGTTCTAAGTTGTAGGATGATGAAGAATTTGAAATACACATTTATCTACTTGGGGGTGGAGGCAAGTTTTATACTTCAACTGGCTGGATTGTTCACAATTTATTTTAGGTACAGTAGGAAACTATATTCAGTGTATTTTTTAAATAGAAGTTTCAACAGAGGTACATTTTAAGATGATAGAAACTTGAAGTATAGATGAACAAAATGAATGTAGCCTCTCATCGGGGATAGAAAAAAATTATTTTAGGTATTGTAAAAATACCTTTAATTTAGATTTATAATCATAATTCTCTCCTCACTCCCCAAAGCTCACTCGATGTTCACATACAAAAATCTTTATTCCCTCCTAACTTTCCTTTCAGGTCTAGTTGCAAGTTTAACCCCTATGTTAGCCATCAAGACTTCTTATCTAGACTACTTTAATGTTTCTAATTTTTTCCCATTGTCCTATTTTCTTCTCCATTTAGTGCAGGGGTTCTTAGGCTGGGTCTTTGGAAAGGGATCAGGAGTCTTGTGTGTGTATGTTCTTTCATCAGATTCTTAAAGGGATCCAAAACATAAATAGATGAATGAATGAATGAATGAATGAAACCACATACACACATACAATTCAGCAACACACTGAAATCACTAAGTCAGGGTTGAGACAATTTGGAGAAATCATTCAATACCGACAATAGCTATGTTACACATTATAGTTTAAATAACCCTCTTCCATCTCATGAGCAAATGAATAGTAGTGCTGCACATCCAGGGTTGAGAGGAATTTTAGCAGGAAAGAATGGAAGTATTTAGAAAGCCACAAATCAAATAATTTTGTACTTGTAGCATACAAGACTATTGCTGAGTTATAAATACATTATTTATAAATAGTTTGCCTACCCATAAAGATCCGTCATCTTTAAATAGAAATTACTTGCCACATGTAACAGTAACTAACAAGAAGCTAAAAATTATGTATGGCATAAAATAAGATACAAAAGTAAATGATGATGGCATACCTCCAAGCAAATTGTTTCAGGCCAGTATATCAACTGAATATTGAAAATTTGCTGAAATATGACTTTAAAATCAAACTGAAGAGGAGATACTGAAGTACAAGAAACCTGTTTATTGTTGTATAGTATTTTAATGAAATATTTAAGCTTCTGAATTTTGGCTCTCCTTTTTTGTTCATGCCTAAAAATTAAATAAATCTTTAAAGGATCTCTGAAAAGCAAAATGGATGCAACATAATGTTCTTTTCAAAATGCATCTAGGCATGTTAAAGTATGACCATTTTAGAGGACAAATGTCATCTTTAATCTCAATAACGCTTGCCTATGTGTGGATAAAAGCCTCTCCTACTCAAATGTTTTTTTTTTTTTAAAGATATTTACTCAAAAATAGATAAGGGACTAAAATCAAGGTACTATATAAATCACTCAGTTATTTATTTCACTAAATTGAAACTTGAAGAGATTATGGTACTTACTCATCACAAGATGTCTTTTTTTTTTTAAGATTTTATTTATTTATTTGACAGACAGAGATCACAAGTAGGCAGAGAGGTAGGCAGAGAGAGAGAGGAGGGAGCAGGCTCCCCACTGAGCAGAGAGCCCCTGATGTGGGGCTCGATCCCAGGACCCTGGGATCATGATCTGAGCTGAAGGCAGAGGCTTTAACCCACTGAGCCATCCAGGCGCCCCCATAAGATGTCTTATAAGAGGAGGGAACTGAGGGACTTAGGAATGGGGGTGGGGGAACTTGATTTAAAAATTCAAAAATATTTTCTAACTTCTAGAAGAAAGACACACTCCTAAAAGAAATATGCCATATCTTCAATAACCTCGTTGAGGTGGCTCTCAGTCAACAGGCTTGTTGTGTCCTCTTTAAGGTCTTTATAAATCCCTTTAGGCCTTAGATAGTACACTGTTTTCCTCCAGGACATTCTTTCTCTAACCGCAAGGATCAGAGAGGCAAGCCAGATTCCCTGGGCTCCTATGAAACACTCGCCGGGAAATAAACTGATGCCTTAAGTGATATGAAACTCCTAAAGAGTCTGCCAGCCATTCATTCATTTGTTCATTCACCCAGCATTTATTGAATATCCTCTCAGCTGTAACGCAACTGACCAAATGATGTTTGGACTTCTCTTTTTCAGAAGGAAGAAGACTGGTTGGAAGATAAGCTCTAGGTTGAAACATAACATGCCCTTCTGTTCTTCACCCTAATTGTCCTATGGGTCCAGGATCTCCTGGTGCCCATATGTACCCATATAACCTTTTCAGAGGGTTAGGAGACAAAAGATTACTTATTTTTCCTATCTCCCTGTTGGCCTCTTCTAAGCATCTTCTCAATTAACTTTAGAGAAATATCTTAAGTACACTTCCCCTTTATGTTGCCCTCTGAAAGTAGTTTTAATAATGACCTCATGAACCGATTATGAAAACTCATTAATTCAGGATTATATTTATCCTCAGGAAATCTTGCCTTTTTTGTCACCTGTAATCTCTTTATAATTCATCCTTAGTCCCTGTGTTCCCTTCATCTCTATCCTTGACATCAGTATATTCTTCTCCAGAGAAAATATTGTTATTCAACTGTACCTTTCAAATGGATAATGACAGCGAGACCCCATAATAGCAATAGCTTTGAAAAGACAGAACACATCCCACTTTGCCTTGACTTCCACTGTTTATTCCTCTTTCTCTTTCCCCTCTTTACTTCTTTTTTAAAAGTATTTTAAAAAAGATTTTATTTATTTATTTGACACAGAGAGATCACAAGTAGGCAGAGAGGCAGGCAGAGAGAGAGAGAGGAGGAAGCAGGTTCCCTGCTAAGCAGAGAGACCGATGGTGGGGCTCGATCCCAGGACCCTGAGATCATGACCTGAGCCGAAGACAGAGGCTTAACCCATTGAGCCACCCAGGCACCCTCCCCTCTTTACTTCTAACTTCCATTTTATGGCTCATGTTTTCTTATCCTCATTTAGATGGTCCTTTTGTATGCATGTCTTACATAATAATCATCTCGGGTCCTCTTTGGAAGTAGGTGTAGAACAAATAAAGCGTTCCTCCACTGCTGCACTTTGCTGGTTAGAAAGAGGGTAGCGGTAATTGTGACTTTGTGTCTGCTACTCTTTAGGTTCATTTTAAATGTAATCATCCATTCAATCATTTCATAAATAGGGATATTTGTTGGACATTTATTACCCTCCTAAATGATACACATTCACAATACTCAAAGATGAATTGTTACAAAGGGTCCCATGGGACAGAGATGTTGAAAAGCTGAACTTAGTTCAGGGTTCTAAAGCTGCCATATCCTCTTTAAAGGAGATGAGATCCATGGGCCCAGAGATGGAAGAAATGGGGATCTATATTTGATCTGTTTTTGTGTGAATGTTCTAGGAATAGGGAGAAAACAGCTCAAGGAAAAAGTCACAATTGGGAATGGAAGATGTTCATTACAAAGTAGAAAATTGCCCAGAGGATCCTTCAGATACAGAATAGTTTTTATGAAAGCAACAGTTCCCCTTAATAATCAAGGGCAACCACATAATCTTTTTTTTTTTTTTACAGTGGCTTTATCTCCTATCTACACCTGAACAAAAATTACTGTCATAGCGAACAAAAAACAATCATCAAACCAAATGGGTTTATGTTCTACCTCAGTCATGAATTAGAAGTGTGACCCTGGGCAACTTACCCTTCCATAAGTCTAATTACCCCATCCCTAAGATAAGGATAATACCACAGAGCTATACTTGCAATTAAATGTGTAAATATGTTTAAAAACTTAGTAAAGTGCCAAGCATATGGTACTCACTTTATTAAAACAATGTAATAGACAACCTATAATAGAGAAATCATCCTTTAAAATGCTTACAGTGAACACCTGGATAAGTTTGTTAATTCTGCAGTGAAAGAAAGATGTGGCATCAAGGTAATTGGCTTTATTCTTTCAATATCTCTTTCTCCAAGTTCTGAAGCTAAATATGAGAAGCTCTAGAAACCAAAATATAAATACATAATTTACAATCTAAGTTCACTGCTTAAGACAACTATTCTTAAAATTAAACTTTTATTTTTTATGTGTGTCATTTTGTTGGGTAACTGTTACAAATACCAAGATTTCCTACTTTACCAAACAATTAAACATTATAACCAGTTAAGAGGAGTTGAATGTTATTTTGTAATATAAATACCTCCTGTTTTTCCCCATTCTTAAGTGCTTTTCCTTCAGTTTCCTTCTCAGCCTCAGACATTGCTAACAGTTCTTCTTGGTTTTGTTCATTGCATTTATTCATTTTTATCCTAATTAATAATAAATATAATTATTCAAAGAAGAAATAGTAGACGTATTTGAGATTTGGTTTTGGTGTTGCTAACACACACACATACACACACGACCAATAGCTACAACAAATAATTTTACTACCCAAGGATGATAGTAGTGAGAATAAGAGTGGGTGTTGAGCAGGCAGTACTGGTCCAGAGCTACTGTTCTGGACAAGCTTATGGCATCTGTGGCTCTCCTTTTCTGCTCAGGGGTTCAGAGTGCATGTGCGTATCAGATTGGTTTAAAGATGTGGAGGGAAGGAAGCAAGTTTACATGAATTCAGGACTCTACAATAAAGTTTCACATTGGGTAGGTTTAGAAATTGTCAGAAGCACTTTCACTAAAACCACTGCAGCAGAGAGGTACCTGGGTGGCTCAGTAGGTTAAAGCCTCTGCCTTCAGCTCAGGTCACGATCCCAGGGTCCTGGGATCGAGCCCCACATCGGGCTCTCTGCTCTGTGGGGAGCCTTCTTCCTCCTCTCTCTCTCTACCTACTTGTGATCTCTGTCTGTCAAATAAATAAATAAAATCTTTAAAAAAAAAAAAAAAAACCACTGCAGCAGAAAGAAAAATCAACAAAGTAAATGTCTTTCTTAATAGGCTGAAGTTACACTAACCTCTTAACCTCTTTTTTTTTTTAAGATTTTATTGATTCATTTGACAGAAATAGAGAGCACAAGTAGGCAGAGCAGCAGGCAGAGGGGGAGGGGGAAGCAGGCTCCCTGCTGAGCAGAGAGCTCGACGCAGAGCTCAATGCAGGGCTCGATGCAGGGCTCGATGCAGGGCTCGATGCAGGGCTCGATGCAGGGCTCGATCCCAGGATTCTGGGATCATGACCTGAGCCAAAGGCAGAGGCTTAACCCACTGAGCCACCCAGGCACCCCTCTTACAGTATTGAAAAAAGATATGAACCATGGAGAGGGAACCAGTTATTCCCACAACAGTTCACAAATAGCTTAAGTGATTAAAAAGTACAGTTTTTAATTGTAACCATCTCCTCCACTAACCATGTTTCTATGACTGTAAGTCTCAGCTAGGAGTTTGACTGCAGGGTCTGTGCAGCTTTGTAAGGAAGTGCCATACTGCTTTCAAAGGGCTGCAGCATTTGCATTCCCATCAGAGCTCCTGCTGCTCAGCACCCTTGTCAGTATTTGTTATTGTCTTTTAAATTCCATTTTGTTATGGATATTTGCCATTCTAAACGGTGTATAGTATATTCACATTGTGGTTTTAATTGACCTCTCTCTATTGACAGGATATGATGCTGAATATCTTTTCATGTGTGCATTTGCCATCCATGGGCCTTCTTTAGAGAAGTATCTGTTCAAATCTTTTGCCCATTTTAAAAATCCAGTTGTGGGGCACCTGGGTGGCTCAATGGGTTAAAGCCTCTGCCTTCGGCTCAGGTCATGATCCCAGGCTGGGTCCTGGGATCGAGCCCTGCGTCGGGCTCTCTGCTGGGCAGGGAGCTTGCTTCCTCCTCTCTCTCTGCCTGCCTCTCTGCCTACTTGTGACCTCTCTCTCTCTCTCTCTGTCAAATAAATAAAAAATATTTTAAAAAAATCCAGTTGTCTTACTAAGTTATAAGAGTTTTTCATATATTCAAGATACAAGTCCTTTGTTGACTACATCAAATAGCAGTCTAGCTTCTGGATTTTCTCCCAGTTACTCTGAATTCCCAGTTATTTGTGGGCAGTTCTTCAGGAGCCCTACAAGAACGAATAGAGCAGCCACTCACCTTCGGAACTGTAACTTTACTGAGGTGCTTGTAAACCCTTGTCGTTGTCGAAGGGATTTTATTTGTTTCCAAGTCCGTAATATACCGTGGAATAGAGAGAAGTCCTTTTCCCTTTCTAAGTCATAGAGCTGTTTTGTATTACTACAACAATAAAGGTAGATCAAAAATACATTGGTGGATTAGAAAGACAAATCATTTAAAATGGCCTGGAAGAATGTATTGCACTAACCCTTCTGGATACACGCACCTTGTGATTTTTTTTTTTTTTTTTTCATTTTACCCACATCTTGATATAGCTACTGAAATTCCATTAAGAGATTAATTCCTTTATGACTTGAAGATTTTTCACTATTCAAAAGTGTTCTGCTAAAATCCAGACTTTTCCAGATGGTCGGGTCATTCTGGAGTGTATTTATTATACTTTTTCCAGATTAACAATTGAAATCGTTGCTTCAAATTTAGAGGTACTTTGCTGGATGGGTTAGTGATCATATTATTTGGAAACAGGTAATACACTGTTTTAAAAGATACTTATTCTGTTTCATGACTTCGCAAACACACTATTAGTATGACAAATTACACTAATTGACTTTCTAATGTTAAATCATCCTTGCACTCCTGGAGTGATCCCAATTCACTGTATTATTTGATAGAATTCTGCTTAGCATATTTGTAATTGTTCATGAATGAAATTGGGTTGCATTAGTTTTTGTATTATCAAGTTTTAATTTCAAAGATAAAATAATGTCATATATGAAGTTTAAAATGTGGCCTCTTTTTCTATTCTTTGAAAGAGTTTGTGAAAATAGAAGCTATTTTTAAATCAGACAGCTCCAACATTTCCTATATCAGAATCACCAGAGGGCCTGATGAACACAGATTGCCAAGCCCCACTCCAAGTTTGGGATTCAGTAAGGCTGTGGTGGACCTGATAATTTGCATTTTTAACAGGTTTCCAGATGAAGCTGATGCTGCTGGTCTGGGGAACCACATTTTGAGAATCACTGTTTTAAATGTTCTACAGAATCCTTATTTTGTCATCTGAGCCTGGAGTTTTCTTTGCAGAAAAATTTCAAATTACTGATTGGATTTCTTTAACAATGATTGAACTACTTAGAGGCTTTTTGTTTCTTCTTCTCCTTTCACTTCTTGGATATATTCTCTTTTGTATTTTTTTTTTAGGATTTTATTTATTTATTTTAGAGAGAGGGAAAGAAACAGCACAAGTGGGAGGGGCAGGGGGAGAGGGAAAAAGAATCTCAAGCAGACTCCCTGCTGAGCATGGAGCCCAATGTGGGGCTCGATCTCATAACCCTGAGATCACGATCTGAGCCAAGATCAAGAGTCAATGCTCAACCAACTGAGCCACCCAAACCCAATTCTGTTTGTATTTTTGTACAGATTTTTCCTTTCCATGTAAATGTTTACATTCTTAGGCATGAAGTTTTTCAAAGTATACAGCATCTTAAGTAATGTCCCCCTTTCTGTCCTGACATTGTGTATTGTATATTTGCGCTATTTTTCTTTTCAAGATTTTATTTATTTATTTGACACAGAAAGAGGGACAGAGCACAAGCAGGGGCAGCAGAAGAGGGAGAAGCAGGTTCCCTGCTGAGCAGATAGCCTGATGTGGGGCTTGATTCCAGAACCCTTGGATCATGACCTCAGCTGAAGGCAGACACTTAACCAACTGAGCCACTCAAGCGCCCCATGCTGTTTCTTTTCTTGATCAGCTTTGCCAGAGTTTATCAATTTCTTTTTTAATTTTTTTAAAAAATATTTTATTTATTTGACAGACAGAGATCACAAGTAGGCAGAGAGGTAGGGAGAGAGAGAAGGGGAAGCAGGCTCCCACAGAGCAGAGAGCCTGATGTGGGGTTCTATCCTAGGACTCTGGGATCATGACCTGAGCCGAAGGCAGAGTCTTTAACCCACTGAGCCACCCAGGTGCCCCAGAGTTTATCAATTTTTACCAAACATTTGAGTTTACTTATTCTATCATAGCTATCTTATTAATTTTCTGCTCTTTCATTCCTTCTATCCTTTTTCCTAGCTTAAGTACATTCCTAGCTCATTAATTTTCAACCTTTCCTTTTCTCTAATGTGTATTTAAATAAACAAATATCCCTCTAAGTACTATTTTAACTGTACCACAAATTTTGATATATATTTGTTCTTAATCAGTAAATTCAAAAAGCTTTCCTAATTATCAATGATATCTTCTCTGAAAAATAGATTATTTTAGACATGTATTTCTTAATTTCCAAACATATAGATTTCTAGTTATATTTTTGTATTAGATTTCTTTCTGCATTGAATGATTTAAATCAGTTGATTATACTGAGACTTTGAGATTTATTGAAATAACAGAAGATCAACTTTTGTAAATGTTCCCTGTGTTCTTGAAAAGAGTGGCATTTTGCAGTTGTTGGGTACAACGTTCTATAACTATATATTAAGTCAAATTTGTTCATCATGTTGTTTAAATCTTTTATACCCATACTGAAATTTTTTGGTCTACTTGTCCCATCAATTACTGAGAGGAGTGTGTTAATATTGCCCAATATGTTTGTGAATTTGCTATTTCTCCTTGCACTCCTATCAATTTTGCTTTATTTATTTTGAAGACATATTATTATATACACATATGTATTTATGTGTATAAACATATATATGAATATATGTTAACTAAACTGCATCATTTTGATGTGGCCCTCTTTATATCTACTAAAGCTTTTTGCCTTTAAAGATCTATTTTGGGGCACCTGGGTGGCTCAGTCATTAAGCATCTGCCTTTGGCTCAGGGTGATCCCAGGGTCCTGGGATCGAGCCCCATATTGGGGGGGGTGTCCCTGCACAGCAGGAAGCCTGCTTCTCCCTCTCCCACTCTCTCTGCTTGTGTTCCTGCTCTGCTGTCTCTCTCAGTCAAATAAATAAATAAAATCTTAAAAAAATAAAAATGATCTATTTTACTTTATATTAACATAGCTATGCACCTTTATTTTGTCAGTGTTTGTGTGATTTTTTTCCCCCAATATTTCTGTTCTCTAACTTTTTATATTCTTATGATGTAGGTAAGTCTCTTATAAATAAGATATAATTGGATCCTGGTTTTGGAATTTTTTTCCTACTTTTTAAAAATTTTTTATTGAAGCATAGTTGACACACAATGTTATATTGGTTTCAGGTATATATACAATGTAATGATTCTACAGTTCTAGAAGTTATACTATGCTCACCACAAGTACAGCTACCCTCCGTCGCCATATGACTCCAGTGCAATACCGTGGACTATATTCCCCATGACTTTTTATCCCCATGACTCACTCATTCTACAACTGGAAGCCTGTAGTTCCCACTCCTCTTTATCCATTTTCCTCAACTCCCTACCCTTCTCCCCTCTGGCAACCACCAGTTTGTGTCTAGATTTACGGTTTCTTTCTGTTGTTGTTGTTGTTCATTTTGTTTGTTTTGTTTTTAGATTCCACATATAAGTGAAGTCAGGGTATTTGTGCTTCTCTGTCTGACTTACTTCACTTTGCATAATGCCTCTAGGTCCATCCGCGTTGTCACAAATGGCAAGAGCTCATTCTTTTTTATGGCTGAGTAATATTCCATGATGTATATATACCACATCTTATTTATTCATTCATCTATTGATGAACACCTAGGTTGCTCCATATGGATTTTTAAGATTTTAATCCAGTCTACTAATCTAGACAAAAATGGAGCACTCAGCCCATTTAGATATATTTAGGTTTAACTCCATTTTCTTTTGTTTTCTACTTGTCTCATCTGCTTCTATGTTCCTTTTTCTCTCTTTCCTTGCTTTCCTTTGGATTATTTCAGTATTTTCATATTGTCTCACTTTCCTCTTATATTGATTTGAGAGATATATCTTTTTTCTTTTCTTTTAAATGTTATAAATTAAAATATAAGCCCTTAATTTATCAAAGTCTAATATTAAGCTTTAACTTTACTCGCCTCCTCAAAATATTTAATTACACTTACACTCCTCCATTTTTTACTCCATTCTAGAAGATATATATTTGAACTCTCTCTATATATTTGTACCTCATGAGACAGCATTACAGCATTTGTTCACTGAGACCTACCTATATATTTTCCACTTTTTTGCTCCTCAATCTTTCTTTCTTTCTTTCTTTCTTTTTTTTTTTTACTGTAAGCCTATATTCCTTAGAATTTCACATCTGTGGAAAATCTCTGAGCTAGGGTTAAATTTTTGCACCTCCAGAAAGAGTATTTATTGACTTTGCCAATTATCTGCTGTCACTACTGATTTGGGGCTATTTTAAGTTAAATTCTAAATCTGGTATTTATGGATGCCTGGGTATCTCAGCTGGTTAAGCATCTGCCTTTGGCTCAGGTCATGATCCCAGGGTCCTGGGACTGAGTCTCATATCGGGCTCCTTGTTTGGCAGGGAGCCTGCTTCTACTTCAGCCTGCTGCTCCCCCTGCTTGTATTCATTCTCTCTCTCTGACAAATAAATAAATAAAATCTTAAAAAAAAAAATTAAAGTTGATATCTTAGACCACGTAAGTACTATAAATTCAGATTATAAATCTGCATGAATGCTGGCTTGTGGTTATGAATTTTCAAAGGAACATTTTCCTCCTTCTGTCTAGTGACAAAGTCAAAGACAAGTTTCTTTGTTATCTCCTTTATATTACCCCTTCATGAGGTTTAACACCCATTAGAGAGTGATCTCCTGTTAGACTTTCCAATTAAGTTGAACTTGGCTTTATCTTTTGGCATTCCGTGAAGCTATCTGAATGACAGCTCAAGGTAACTATCCTTAGGTAAAAGCTGGCTCTACACCTCACTAATTTTTATGATTTCTCCTTTCACTTTGTTTTTGGCTTTTGCAGATTCCTTACTTTTCTGCCATTTTGGCAATATGTTTATAAAGATAATATTTATATTTTATTAGACATTTTTGGTTGTTTTCATTAAAGGGGCTGTTCATGAAATCCAGTCTACTGGAAATAGAAGCCTACTGCCATTTATTCCTTCAGCAAATATTCACTGGATGCCTACTGCATTCCAGGCACTGTGCTGGGTAAGGGGGATACAGAAAATAAACATGCTCTCTGGGTTCAAGACACTTACAGACATGTAAATTAACTAATGCAATAAAATGTTTAGGTATTATAAGAGAAGTCCACACAGCTAGAGTATGGGTTTAAGTAAGAGAATAAAAGGTGATAATAGGGAAAAATCTCAGAGTATGTGACACTCAATTCAAATCAGTGAACAGATAATAAATATCTTATGTGATAAGAAATATTTTGGGTGATGGTGACTAATATCCCAGGAGAGAAAAATACAGAACAAATAATTATAAATGTGATGAATATTATGAAAGAGGAAATATATAAATGCTATGTGACTATACAAAAAATAAAGAGAGAGAGGGAGAATTTAATCTCATCTTATGGGCAAGTAAGAGCCCCCTGAGAAAGTAACATGCAATTGAATACAATGTATATGTTGACTTAGTATTAAACAGAAAACATAAAGAACCTTCTAGAAACAAGAGACATTAAAACAAGATATATAGGGGGCACCTGGGTGGCTCAGTGGGTTAAGCCTCTGCCTTTGGCTCAGGTCATGATCTCAGGGTCCTGGGATTGAGCCCCACATCGGGCTCTCTGCTCAGCGGGAGCCTGCTTTCCTCTCTCTCTCTACCTGCCTCTCTGCCTACTTGTGATCTCTGTCAAATGAATAAATAAAATCTTAAAAAAAAAACCACATGATATATAGATATTAGAGAGTCCATTTAGGGCACTGACTATGAAGTTCCAAAGCAGAGAGCCCCTACTATGAGGCTGGAGAGGTAAGTATGAGTCAGATTGCACAGGGCCTTACAGATAATGCTAAAGTTATTAAATTTTATTGTAGAGGTAATAGAAAGCCATTATTACTAATAGCCATCTATTACTAATAGAATTAGTAATACATATTATACATGTGATATGGTTTTAATATACATAGAAAATCATTTTGGTTTCAATATGGAGCATGGCTTTAAAAGAGGTATTTTAGGGGCGCCTGGGTGGCTCAGTGGTTTAAGCCTCTGCCTTCGGCTCAGGTCATGATCTCAGGATCCTGGGATCGAGCCCCACATCAGGCTCTCTGCTCAGCAGGGAGCCTGCTTCCCCCCCTCTTTCTCTCCCTGCCTCTCTGCCTACTTGTGATCTCTGTCCGTCAAATAAATAAATAAAGTCTTTTAAAAAAAATGAAAGAGGTATTTTAGGAGACTGTATAGTCGGGCTATGACATAAGCACCTGAAATAAAGCAGAATCAATGGGAATGGTTACTGGTTGGATGTGAGGGATGAAAAGACAGACAAGAAGGGGGTCGTGAATGACTTACAGCTTTCTATACTGGGTACCAGTTGATTGTGCGTGCCAGGCAGGCACTTAGTAGACAGATAGTCATTAAATGTTAAATATATATTTTTTCTAATAGAAACACTGTTTTTTCAAATGTCCACAGACTACTCCTTGCAGCATTTCAACACCACTCCAAAAATTTTCCTGAATGGAAATCTATTACATTGCTTTCTTTTGCTTTGATAAAGCAATGACCTCTTCAATAACCCTCCTACACACAAACACACAAGCACACACACATAGAGGTAGACCCTTATTTACCACCATCAGACCCCATCTAAAGCCTACTTTTCTCTTTCTTGCATTAAAGCTTACCTGTTCTAAGGGAAACAAAAGCAAAAATGAACTACTGGGACTTCATCAAGATCAAAAGCTTCTGCACAGCAAAGGAAACAGTCAACAAAACTAAAAGGCAACCTACAGAATGGGAGAAGATATTTGCAAATAACATTTCAGATAAAGGGCTAGTATCTAAGGTCTATTAAGAACTTATCAAACTCAACACCCAAAAAACAAATAATCCAGTCAAGAAATGGGTGGACGACATGAACAGACATTTTTCCAAAGAAGACATACAAATGGCCAACACACACATTAAAAAAATGTTTCACATCACTCATCATTAGGGAAATACAAATCAAAACCACAGTGAGATACCACCTCACACCAGTCAGAATGGCTAAAATTAACAAGTCAGGAAACAACAGATGTTGGAGAGGGTGCAGAGGAAGGGGAACCCTCTTTCACTGTTGGTAGGAATGAAAACTGGTGAAGCCACTCTGGAAAACTGTATGGAGGTTCCTCAAGAACATCAAAATAGAACTACCTTACAACCCAGCAATTGCAGTACCAGGTATTTACCCCAAAGATACAACGAATGTAATGATCCAAAGGGGCACCAGCACCCCAATGTTTATAGCAGCAATGTCCACAACAGCCAAACTGTGGAAAGAGCCCAGATGTCCATAGACAGATGAATGGATAAAGAAGATGTGGTATATATACAATGGAATATTACTCAGCCATCAGAAAGGAAATATTAACCATTTATATCTATGTGGATGAAATTGGAGGGTATTATGCTAAGCAAAATAAGTCAACCAGAGAAAGACAATTTTTTTTTAAAACGTTGCCCAGGACATCCTTTTTTTTTTTTTTTTTAAAGATTTTATTTATTTATTTGACAGAGAGAGATCACAAGTAGGAAGAGAGGCAGGCAGAGAGAGAGAGTGGGAAGAAGGCTCCCTGCGGAGCAGAGAGCCTGATGAGGGACTCGATCCCAGGACCCTGAGATCATGACCTGAGCCTAAGGCAGAAGCTTAACCCACCTAGCATCCAGGTGCCCCGAGAAAGACAATTTTCATATGGTTTCATTCATATGTGGAATATAAGAAACAGCACAGAGGATAAGAGGGGAAGAGAGTGAAAACTGAATGGGATGTCATCAGAGAGGCAGAAAAGCCATAAGATACTCTTAACTATAGGAAACAAACTGAGGGCTGCTGGAGGGGAGGTCCAAGGGGGAAGGTGTAATTGCATGAGGGGCATTAAGGAGGGCACATGATATGATGAGAACTGGTTATTATACACAACTGATGAATTACTGAACTCTACATCTGAAACTAATGATGTACTCTATGTTGGCTAATTGAATTTAAATTAAAAAAATAAAGCTTACTTGTTCTGTGTTCATTATGCCAATGTCTATTCTTTGCCTTTAATTTTAGTTAATCTTATTTTAAAAAACACCAATTTATTGTTTTGTAAATACTGATGGCTTCTATTCATTCATTCACTCATTCATTCATTCAAGTAATATATAGAGGGCTCATTATGTGCCAGGCCTTGTGCAAGGTATATGTCAACCTTCTCAAGTAATATTGTTTGCATTTAACTAGATTATTCTAGGAAACCAATTATTAGAGACTATTGTCTCTAGAGGTTGTAAAACCACATCAGCTAAACAGACAGGGAAATTCTTTAACTACCAAACCACTCTCTTATATAGACAATTACTGTATCTTTATGCATAGGTGAACTTTCTATCCAGTAAGTACCTCCCTGTGAGTTTTCCTGCTTTTGGAGATCTTTTTTTTTTTTTTTTTGTCAGAGAGAGAGAGAGGGAGAGAGAGCAAGCACAGGCAGACAGAATGGCAGGCAGAGGCAGAGGGAGAAGCAGACTCCCTGATGAGCAAGGAGCCCGACGTGGGACTCGATCCCAGGACGCTGGGATCATGACCTGAGCCGAAGGCAGCTGCCCAACCAACTGAGCCACCCAGGCGTCCCCTTTTGGAGATCTTGACAAATAATTATGTTTTGTCTTAGAATTATTTTTCTAGCTATTTCATACTTTCTTCTCTTCCCAGCTATTCTATAAGCTAATGGTTCCCAACTTTAAGACCATGTTTTTTTTTACAGGGGTTCTTAAATCTATGTGCTCTTTGAGTATTACCTTTAAACTGAATTAGTAATACATATTGTACATGTGTATATATAGGCTAGTTCTCAAATATATACAAATGCTTGAGACTAATATGATCCTAAAAATATTAGTGAACTCAGGGTGGTTTATAATTAACACGTGCTTTTTTTTTAAATCAATGGATATTAAAATTACAACTACTTTCATGTGACACTTTATGAAATATTTTTACACAAAACTGGGTCTTAAGGAAAGGCTGGAGCCACTTCTGTAATTGCCTAAAGACTAGGGACCTTGTCTTTTCCTTATTTTATATCTTCCATAGCAACTGCAATACTCAGCTTAAAGAAGTTATTTTTAAATGGTTAGTAGATATATTAATGGTCCCAAACCTACCTTATCTGCCAATAATAATCTTGTAAAGATTTTTTGGTCAGCTGGCTTCTTTCCAAGTTTTCATTTGCTAATTTGGTAGCATCTGTCAGTGCTTTCAGCTACAACAAAGAAAAGAGCTTTTTTGTGTATCTCATCCACTGTTACCAGCACTCCAATTTCTCCAAAGGTCTAGGCGTGTGCAACAGAAGCACAACTGCATAACTTTTGTGTATTTCTGTCTTATCTTCCAAAATATATTTCATATAAGCACCTTGGAGTAGAACTGAGAAGAGCATCAATATCTAAGGAATAAATACTATACCTAGAGCTTTCCAGGTAATCAGTTCATCAATTAATGTAAAAAAAATACCAATTAATCAAAATGGTAGATTGAACACAGGAATCTACCTTATTTTCCACCTAAAATCCCATGGTTAGAGAAAAGATATCTGTTTATCTGTCTTAACCATATCCACTGCTAACATCACATCCATATCTATACATGTATATTTATAACTGTTTATATCTTTATCTCCCTATAAGAAATAAATGCATAACATAGGAAAACAAGAAAAAATAAGATCAAGAGAAGAAGATACTGAGGAAAGCAAAAAGATAGAAATATACAGAGAATATTCATAGAGAAAACTGGAGGAACCTGTACCCTAAAACATTTGTAGGAGATATCTGTCATAGTTAGGGACAGTTTGTAGGAACTCCAAGACTAGAGTCAATTAATATGAACTTCTACTGGAAGAAATCAGAGACCTCAACAAACATGAAGACATACTATAGTTCTGGATAAGGGAATATAACTTTTATAAAGATAAACATTTCTTTCAAAATTAATATATAGTAAATATGATAATCGAATTTTAAAAACAGAAGTTGACAGGCTAATTCTTAAGTTCATATGGACAATCAAATCTTCGAGAACATACAAAAACATTCTAGGAAAAAATGAGGAGCCACTTGTTTTACTACACTATAATATAATAATAGAGTAATTAAAATAGGGCATGACGAGGGGTGTCTGGGTGGCTCATTTGGTTAAGCGTCCACCTTTGGCTGAGGTCATGATCCCAGGGTCCTGCCCTGTGTCAGACTCTCTGCTCAGTAGGGAGCCTGCTTTTCCCTCTGCTGCTCCCCCTGCTTGTGCGCTCACTCTCTCTCTTTCAAGTAAATAATTCTTTTAAATCTAAAAAAAAAAAAAAAAAGAGGGCAGGGCTAGACTATTACATCAATGGAATAAATAGTTCTTAAATCTATAAAATATGTTAAACTAGTTGACAATAAAGGCAGAATTTTACATTAGTAGGAAATTATGGTGTTTGGCTAACCTTTGGGGGGAAAGAAACTGAACTGAATCTCACAAGCCGCCAATACAAATACTAGACAGAATACGAGTCTAGAAATCACACATGCACACACACATATTATTAGAATATATAAAAAGATAACTATAATTTTGGTCTCTCAGACACCACTGGTTGCACTTGAAAGGTCATTTTTCTTGGATGGCAGAACCCTAATTTTGTTCAATTGCTTGATTATCTTCCATGTGTTTCAGAGGTAAACCCTGATTAGCTATTTGTAGCAATTTCATTCTTCTTGCTAGTGCTGGTTGAGACATGATCATGTGAGATAACTCTAACCAATGAGACCGGAGGGGAAATCTGCCCAGACGCGAGGGGGAAAGGCTGAAGAGGGCTCTCAAGTGAGGTACTATGCATACTGCGTGTCTGGTCAGCTGCCTTGAACTGGAGCAGCCAGGTAGTTTACCTGACAGGAGCCAACGAGGTCAATTTGCTGAAGATGAACATTAGAAAGGGAGGAAAAGGGGGCACCTGGGTGGCTCAGTGCTTAAGCCTCTGCCTTCAGCTCAGGTCACGATCTCAGGGTCCCGGGATTGAGTCCCGCATGGGGCTCTCTGCTCTGCGGGGAGCCTGCTTCCTCCTCTCTCTCTGCCTCTGCCTGCCTCTCTGCCCACTTGTGATCTCTCTCTGTCAAATAAATAAAATCTTTAAAAAAAAAAAAAAGAAAGAAAGAAACGGAGGAAAAAAGCTAGGGTTGTTGACGGTATTGTTGAAGCACCAAATCAGCCAACCCTAGAGTTGCCCTAACTTTGGACTTGTGACATAGGAGGTAATAACTTTTCCTTATTGTTTAAAGCCACTGAAACAATTGCTTTCCTTACTGTTTAAAGCAACTGAAATGCTGACTGATACACTTGGGGTAGAGAAGGTCTTAGGAAGCAAACAACAAACCTAAAATATACAAGGGAAAAGATGGAAAGATTTGGCCTCACTAAAATTTTTAATGTTTGCCAAGATACATAAAAAATGAAATTAAGGGGCGCCTGGGTGGCTCAGTGGGTTAAGCCACTGCCTTTGGCTCAGGTCATGATCTCAGGGTCCTGGGATCGAGTCCCGCATCGGGCTCTCTGCTCGGCAGGGAGCCTGCTTCCCTCTCTCTCTCTGCCTGCCTCTCTCTCTACTTGTGATCTCTCTCTGTCAAATAAATAAATAAAATCTTTTTTAAAAAATGAAATTAAAAAGCAAGTAAATGAGTGGTACAAATTCATAAAAAATAATCAGAGGGTACTCATTTGATTTTTTTCCCCCACACTTTCATGTAACCTTTATGCTGTCATTGGATGATTGGGTTAATCATTCTTAGACTAAGACTTTTCACATTTTATATGTGATTCAAGATCTAATATTTTCATCAAAAATACTTTACTAGACTTAAAACAACCATATGGCTCTTTTAAATAGTAATCTTTTCAAATACTCTTCTTGAGTCATAGGACCAAGAATACCAATGATTAGCAAACCATCTGTAAGTGCTAAATATCCTGCAGGATATGTTTGAGGCTACCTCCCTGGTCAGTCAACTCCCAGAGTTTCTTTTCAGAGAAACTGAAAGAAACTATTGTTCCAATTGGTTAAATATTTAAAATGCTAAGGGAATATGTTCTAGGATAGCTTGCTCTGTACTATTTGTTTTCCCTTTCAATATTAAATCTTCAGCTCTATAAATATAATGGAAGCCATTCTCACCTTCTCATAAAGTAGCTGAGGTAAATTCTGTTGCTGCCTGTCCTGAAAACACTCATAAAGTTGAAGCAGCCTAGCACATAATACTTGTTCTTGATTGAAGAGAGGATGATGGCTGAATTGTAAACCCACAATATTGAGATCTAATTGGTACATTTCCCTTTGACCTTCCATTTTGTTCCTAATAGAGCTTTCCAGATCAGGTTTCACTGCCTTTTAAAGAAAAATACCTACACAATGTTAATTTGATTCTTTGTATTTCTTTTGAAATTACAAGTGACTTTTCTTTATAAAAGTAACATGTTAATTATAAGAAAATTAAGGGATGTAGAAAAGCAATAAATAATAATTTGGTCCTTCTTCCTTGAAATTATGACCCCTGATTTCATTAAATATATTTACATTACATCCACTTTAATCATCTTGCTATAATTTATGTCATATACCTTACGTCATGTGCTGGTAGAGTTTAGACTTTCGGGTTATAAGCCCTGCCAATGATTTCCTAAAGCAACACTATGACAAATGGTGTTGAGATCCTTTGGGAGTTGTGATCTAATAGTTATCTATGGGTGACAGTTAAGTGGTAAACCCTTACTAAAACATTGTTCCTATGTGAATATATTGTTAACCCCCTGGAAAATTCTCTGGAGGGGCTTGGAACCTCCAAGCAAGAGCTAAGGAGACCATTTTTCTTTATACATGAGACTGTCTCCACTTGTATACCAGATTGCCCTTAAATTAGCTGAAGTCTTTAGGCCTTAATATATACAAAATGATTCAAATATGTTTTAGTACCCTATTCTGAATTTAAGCACATTTGCTTGAATATGTATGTGACTGGTTTTTAGTGATGTAATTTGAGAGGGTTAACGGGTTACCTGGCATGCATAGTCTAGTTTGTAAGTCTAGCTACTTCCAATAAGATCCATGACTGCATCCCCCTGAAAAAGAGGGCATGAGCCTTTTCTCTGGACCAGTCTGGTATAATAGAACATGCTTGTGCCATTGCTATTACAACTGCTGTTACAGTGAAAAACTGCTATCCCACCTGTGGCCTGGTGTGGCAGATCCTCAAAGACTGCAGAAATGCCTGTATTTCTCCCTCCCTACTCTCTCCCGAGCTAGGAATCTTCCCCTGTTTCCTCACTGGTTTGAGGGAAGGCAAGAGAAGAGCCATAAAGTTTGTTTTTGTTTCATCCTTACCTTGTAAGTCTCTGTTCTCTATGGAAGGACCAACTCAGAGGAGAAAACCTGCTCTTGATTCCACTTAAAAGATTTAGTCAGTTAGTAGTAAAATGGTAATTTACCAGGCAAAACCACCAACAAAATAAACAGTTTAGGTATTAAGTAACCAAATTATAAATAAGCTTTTGAGAATTAAAGTTCCTAAGCTAGAGAGGACTGTCTTATTGAGCAGATTCTGCACTGGTCAATTAAGTGAGGGGATTAAGTGAATTTCTAGAACTAAGTTAGTCCAAAAGCACAAAGTCTAGGAATAATAAGTCAAAGGCCAGATAAATGCACAAAAATATCCAAGCTGATGACGAGTGTAAAATCTATGTAAAGACATGAGACTGTCTGAAGAGGGAGAAAAGGGCATAGTCAAACGATCAGGCAAAACTCACACAGGCAATGAGACCTGGGGCAGAGGAATGTGGCAGAGCAACAGCACAGAGAGAACTTTGGTACTCGGGCAGCTCTTATCTGTGCTTCAGTCACCCTTATATTTCTTTTATTCTGGTGAGAAACCCCAAATGAGCCTTGCCTCTAAGGCTGGCCAGGCAGAGTAACCAATGTGGGTAAGATAAAATGGAAAAGCAGGCAGAAACATTTGTCTGGCATAAATTCCAGAACATCGTCTGCTATGGATGCTACAGAATGAATTTTAATACTCAGTTTAGATGCCTGGTGAAGTGACATTTCAATTTATTTCCAAGTCTAAAAGGTCCGTGAAATACTGAAATTATGCTTGGATGAAGCTAGAATAAACAAATGCACTTAAGGAAAAAGGTATTTGTTCAGCCCAGTGGTTTCCAATTTGGGATTCTGGTGGTTACAAAGGTTAATGTAGATGGCGGTTAGTATTTCTCAAAATATTGTATATTTTGCATTTATTTGTTATCATCCAATTGTTCATGCATACAATCATTCATTCATTAATTCAACAAGCTCCATTGTTTCAAGGATCTCTCTCCCTAAGAATAATGGTCTCAGATAATTATGTTAAAATATCTGTGCTTTATCTTCAGCAAAATTTAGATGAAACATATTGTCACCATAAGGTGTAAAAGTTATGCCACTTAATAACAAAGAATAATATAAGATCAATACTAGGGATTATCTCTCCTCCCTCTTTCATTCTTTTATTTTTATTTTTAATGGAGATGGATGTTTTTAGTGGCCAAACTGGAGAAAACAGAAAGATAGTGCATGTTGGGTGTGTATGTGTGTTGGGGGGGGATCATTTACAAAATATAAGTAAATATGTTATATTATAAATGAGGATGGGGTAGAGACATTGCTAGTCTCATGGTGTGGCAGGCAGCATGCAAAAAATAATCTTTCTAAGATTATGCCAGTCAACTGATGTCTTTCTCTTCTAATGTATACTAGAACCATAAAAGTTTACATCTACTGAGATTGCTTTACAAATAATAAAAGCACTCATTGAGTGTCTACTATATGCTAAGCATTTGGATATGTGTTAGGAATTGATTCAAGAAAGAAAGAAAGGAAGGAAGAAAGAAAGGAAGGGAAAGGAAGGAAGAAATAAAAGAAAAGAGAAAAAAAAAGAAAAGAAAAAAGAGAAGAGAAGAAAAGAAAGCCCAGGGCACCTAGATGGCTCAGTGGGTTAAGGCCTCTCTGCCTTCGGCTCAGGTCATGATCTCAGGGTCCTGGGATAGAGCCCCACGTCAGGCTCTCTGCTCTGCGGGGAACCTGCTTCCTAATCTTTCTCTGCCTGCCTCTCTGCCTACTTGTGATCTCTGTCTGTGTCAAATAAATAAATAAAATCTTTAAAAAACAAAAGAAAAGAAAAGAAAACCCTACTCTGCAGTCAAGCAGGAAACAGATTAGGTAAACAGAAGACAGAGATACAGACTGAACCTTGACATAACTGCAACCTAGCTGAAATCAGGGAAGTCCCTAATTGGATTAAAATGATTATCCCCACTCAATACCCCTAACAAAGCAAAGGACAGCACCTTTCTGAAAGAAGATATCATCTAGAGATTTTATAACTTTTCATATGTAATATTTGTAATACAATAGTCATCGACCATAATAAAGACCAGTCTAAATGAGCAAAATGAAGAGAAAAAACAAAAATAAAAACAGACTCGCAGGAACCCAGATATTATATTTACCAGATATGGACTTTAAAGTAGCTATTATTAATGTGTTTTTAAAAACAGAGTAAAAGAGAAAATACATGAAAACATGGCATATTCTAAGAGGAATCTGGAATATATACATAAGAATCAAATGTCAGATGAACATTTTAAACTGAAAATATACTGAAAATATCTGAAATTAAGAATTCATTAGACAGGGACGCCTGGGTGGCTCAGTCCGTTAAGCGGCTGCCTTTGGCTCAGGTCATGATCCCAGCCTCCTGGGGTCGAGTCCCACATCGGGCTCCTTGCTCAGCAGAGAGCCTGCTTCTCCCTCTGCCTCTGCCTGCCACTCTGTCTGCCTGTGCTCACTCTCTCTGACAAATAAATAAAATCTTAAAAAAAAAAAAAGAATTCCTTAGACAGGTGATTCTGGGAATATGGTGGCATTATAGCTTTAGATAGTCCCAAATCTCTACCATTAAAACATATCTACATAGCAAAGCCAAAGATCCATGGACAAGATCCGTAACAGAACTACATCCCCAAGAATCCCTTGTGAAACCCAAAATACAAGTGGGTGAAGACAAACCACCAACAGTAGAAAGCATGCATAATGTCGGTGATTGTCTGGAAGAAATCTAAGAAGCAATGAAGCATCTGAAGGTCCTGAGAGCAGGAAAACCCCAAGGAGCCAAAAGTTAGTTGTTCATCTGAAAGTGCAGCATGCCAACTCAAAAACAGCAGTTAAAACTGGAAGAGGTTTTGTCTATTCCACCTGTTGGGGGCGGGGTGTCCGGCTTTTGGAGAGGACTAAAGGGGCTGAGAGGAACCTACTTCCTCAGGATTTTTAGGACAAGTCTTCACACTAAAGAGAAACTTCTAGGAGTGGTATAAAACTTGAGAAGGCCAGGAACCACAGAGATTAAGGAAAGAGAAGGTGAAAAAAATATCTTGGAAGGGAAATCCAGCCAAAAAATTTTGGAAATCCAGCCACTATATATTTCTAACACTAGACAAAAACAACAGAGTTCTGTGACATTATTAGAAAAGTTATCAGGGGCGCCTGGGTGGCTCAGTTGGTTAAGTGCCTGACTCTTGATTTCAGCTCAGGTCATGATCTCGGGGTCATGGGATGGAGCCCTGCATGGGCTCCCAGCTCAGCATGGAGTCTGCTTGACATTCTCTCCATCTCCCTCTGCTCCTCCCCTTGTGCTCTCTCTCTCTCTTTCTCTCTAAAATAAATGGATAAATCTTTTTTTTTTAAATAAAGGTTTTACTTATTTGACAGAGAAATACCCAGTGAGAGAGGGAACACAAGTAGGGGGAGTGGGAGAGAGAGAAGCTGGCTTCCTGCTGAGCAGGAAGCCCTATGCCGGGCTCAATTCCAGGACCCTGGGATCATGACCTGAGCCAAAGGCAGATGCTTAACCGATTGAGTCACCCAGGTGCCCCATAAATGGATAAATCTTTAAAAAAAAAAAAGAAAGAAAGAATAAAAATGAATAGACGGTAAAATAATATCCCCACAAAGTAGAAAGAAATCCCAAAACAGATAAAAATAGAAATTGTACTTCTGAAGGAGCTAAAAGACATTGAGAAAATTTTTATGACATTTAAGAACATAAATCAGAGTTTTAAAAAACTGAGAAATGTGGTGACAGAAGGAATTAAAAATTTTATTTATTTATTTATTGAAGATTTTATTTATTTATTTGACAGAGATCACAGGTAGGCAGAGAGGCAGGCAGAGAGATAGGAAGGGAAGCAGCAGAGAGCCTGATGCAGGGCTTGATCCCAGGACCCTGGGATCACAACCTGAGCTGAAGGTAGAGGTTTTAACCCACTGAGCCACCCAGGTGCCCCAGAATTAAAAATTTTTAAAAATTAGAAATTAAGCCTAAACTAGAAGGAGCATAAGGGCAAAGAAACACCACAAAAATGAACTTTTTCTTAAGGTATAGAGGGAGAAATCTTTCTAAATAAAAAAGAAATGAATAAAGAGAAAGAATTCATTGGATGGATTTAACAGATAAAGCAGAGCAGAAAATTAGGTAAGTGAAGTAGAAGACAGATCATATAAAAAATACTCAGACTAAAGATCAGAGAGAAGACAAGGAATAAAAAATAAGAGCAAAGTAAGACATAAGGGACATGTGTACTTAAAGTCCCAGAACAAAAAGAGGAGACTGAGGTATCAGTCCTATTTGCTAAGAAAATGGCTGACAACTTTTTTTAACTGATGGATGACATGGAATCATACATTCAGGAAGTTCTAATACCCCAAAGCAGAATAAACAGTGAAAAACTCACAACTCAACATATTATAGTGAAAATTATTGAAAACCAAAGAGAAAAACTGAAAAACAAAGTAAGAATTTAAGTTGGCTTTTCAAGGGGTACCTGGATGGCTCAAAGAGTCTGACTCTTGATTTTACCTCAGGGTCATGATCTCAGGATTGTGAGCTCTAGCTCCATGTCAGGATCCACTCAGGGAATAGATTCTGCTTAAGATTGTCTCCTCTCGGGGCGCCTGGGTGGCTCAGTGGGTTAAACCCTCTGCCTTCGGCTCAGGTCATGATCTCAGGGTCCTGGGATCGAGCCCCACGTCGGGCTCTTGGCTCAGCCAGGATCCTGCTTCCCGCCCCCCGTCTCCCCACCACCACCGCACCTCTCTGCCTACTTGTGATCTCTGTCAAAAAAAAAAAAAGATTGTCTCCTCTCAGGGCACCTGGGTGGCTCAGTGGATTAAGCCTCTGCCTTCAGCTTAGGTCATGATCTCAGGTTGTGGGATTGAGCCCCCCATCAGGCTTTCTGCTCAGCAGGGAGCCTGCTTCCCCCTCTCTCCTTCTCTCTCTGCCTGCCTCTCTGCCTTCTTGTGATCTCTGTCAAGTAAATAAATAAAATCTTAAAAAAAAAAAAAAAAGGTTCTCTCCTCCCTCTCCCTCTTTTCCTCCCCTCTCCCATAAATAAATAAATAAATACTTTTTAAAAAGATGTCTTTTCAATAGAAACAATGAGATTCAAAAGAGAGTAGAAAGCTCTCTTCAAAGTGCTAAAAGCAAAATAATGTCCAACTAGAACTCTAGACCTAACAAAAAATACCCCAGCTCAGATTTTTATTTTATGTATTTATTTTTTACTTCAAGGGTATGTTAGAATTCTTCACAGGACTTGTGGGCTTCCACAAAAAGGCACTCTTGGCCACGGGTGATTGTCAGAATCATTGTACTTTGGAGAAGAAAGCAACAGAAAACTCTTTTTCTGCCATTATGATGATAACATTCTCTCCAGCTTTCTTCTACTTTATCAAGATTATTTTGTCTATTCAGGGTCCTTTGTGGTTCCATATGAAATTTTAAGATTGTTTTTCTGTTTCTTTGAAAAATACCATTGGGATTTTCATAGTGATTGCTTCCAGTTTGCAGACTGCTTTGGGTAGTATGGATATTTTAACAATATTAAGTCTTCCAATCCATGAACATGTGATTCTTTCCACAAGACAGTCTTTTATTTTTAAAGAAACTGTATCTATAATTAAAATTGTTCCCACAAATAAATTTTCAGGCCAAAATGGATTCATCAGTGAATTCTTCCAAACACTTAAGAAATAAATAACACTAATACTGTACAATTCTCCCCAGAGAAAAATAAAATATATTTTTCATACAATGGAGTTCTGTATAGCAAGAAGATTAAGCAAATTATTGTTGCATGCAGCAACATAGAATGCCTACTCTATTATTATATTTATATATATTATATTTATGTAAAATATAGGCAAAATATAGAGGTAGAGTATATAAAAATATAGAGGTAAGAGTAATCTACAGTGGTAGAAATTATAATAGTAGTTACCATGAGGGGAAATAGTTAATGGCAAAGGACATGAGGGGGACTTCTGGAATGTTGGTAATATTCTATCCTTAAGGGGCGCCTGGGTGGCTCAGTGGGTTAAAGCCTCTGCCTTCCGCTCGGGTCCTGATCCCAGGATCCTGGAATCGAGCCCCGCATCAGGTTCTCTGCTTGGCAGGGAGCCTGCTTCCTCCTCTCTCTCTCTGCCTGCCTCTCTACCTACTTGTAATCTCTGCCTGTCAAATAAATAAATAAAATCTTTCAAAAAAAAAATTCTATCCTTAAGCTCAATGCTGGTTACACAGGTTTGTTGACTTTATGTAAATTTATCAAGCTAATATACTTGATATATTTATATTTCTGTACATAAAGATAACTAAGTGAATACATTGCTAAAATCCCCCTCAGAGCCTTGGAAAGGGACCTCTGCAAAGTTAGGGACCCTAATTTTAAAATTCATTAGCATCACAGCAAAACTGCCTCTGACTGAGGCAATGGCAATTCTCTTTTAGGTGTTCTGATCTTAAGACACCAGACTGAGGGGCCACCTGGGTGGCTCAGTTGGTTGAGCATCCAGCTCTTGGTTTTGGCTCAGGTCAAGATCTCAGGGTCGTGAGAACAGAGTCCCACATGGGCTCTGCACACAGTGGGGAGTCTGCTTAAGATTCTCTCTCTCTCTCTCTCTCTCCCTGCCCTTCCCCCCGTCTAAAATAAATATATCCTTTAAAAAAAAAAAGACACCAGATTGAGCTTTCTAAAAGTATTCTATATATGCAATTGAGGATTAGGACAGAGATCTGGGAAAGATACATGTTTGGGAGTCACCAGCAATCACATGGTAGCAGCAGTCATGGAAGCTGGGATTATTAGGCAAAGAGTATGATGAAAAATACTGTATGAAGAAAAAGAACATAAAATTGCTGTATGAAGAAAAAGAGCATAAAAAGACCAAGGACCTAATTATATGTCTTCAACATTGAGTTTCTTTGCTTCCGCTTGGGTAAAACCCTGTTCATCGAATGATCAGAAGTTCTGCTAGACAATTGTATATGTCTGTATAAAAGAGGGAAAATTAATTAAAGTTTAAGTGCATTTTACATAGTAAAATGAAAAAGGCTTTCTTAGCACAAAGTGTTGGTATATTTTTAGAAAGTCCCAAGAACAACTTATAAACAGTATAAAGATATGAAAAACATACCACAATTTAAGAAAAAAATTTTTTGATTTCCTAAATTCCCTGGGAAAGAAACAGAAACATGGGAAGAAAAGAGCATTTATCATATATAAAGAAGATCCTTAAATGTTATAGAAAGACAAGGAGACTCCCAAAACTGACAATCTTTTCAGTTGAGGGAGAGCCCTCATTTCCTCAGGCTAAGAAACATCAACCTAAGTGCCCTTGCTATTAATATGTCCCTGCTATCAGAATATGTAAGAACTAACTGTAAGAATTGTAAAGAAGAAGCATTAATTACAGAAGGAAGACATATAATTACTGGGAGAGAAGTAACTCAACAGGTTCAAAGCAACAGAGGGAATAAAGAATAACATCCTCTATTTCTAGTAGATAGTTTTCCACTTTATATCTACTCACAGCCATATTTCTTATATATAGAATGGTTAAGGGAAATGAATGTGCAACTGAGTTTTCATAAATAGTTCTGATTTAAAATTTTCAAGCCAATTTTTAAATATAACTATTTCTGTCCAAATATTTCTTCTCATCAGGTTAATGGACTGCTAATTTTCATGTCTTAGAATACATGTAAAATTTATTTCTTTATGAGTATAATATACAGTCATTTTTGAAATTTAGAAAATAGAGAAAGAAATAAAGAAGAAAAATTAAAATAATCCTATGTTCTACCAGTCAGAGATAATTGATATATTTTCCCACTCTTTTACTCTATCTACACATATATGTATATATTTATTCATTCATTGAGTAATTCATTCATTATCTGTTTGTATAAAATTAGGATCATATATGACTTGGCATTCTGCTTTATCACTTTGCATTTTGAGTACTTCTTCATATCA
Source organism: Lutra lutra (assembly GCF_902655055.1). Lineage (NCBI taxonomy): Eukaryota > Metazoa > Chordata > Mammalia > Carnivora > Mustelidae > Lutra > Lutra lutra. The sequence continues at coordinate 56,752,710 of NC_062291.1, read as the reverse complement.
CTGAATTTTCTTCAAAAACATAATTTTAATGGCTATTTTACATTTCATCATAGTTTTGCCATTACATTACTAGATTTACTAATATCTTTAGAGGGTGAATTAACACTAGAAACACATAAGTTATAAATGATATTATACAAATTCTTCTAATCATAATCACAAATAAACTGTTGTTGGTTACCTTTCTGTATATGGTCTTTAGCACTGGATTTAAAGATCCCTTGCTTGTGTTTAGCCTGAAATTCCATGACTGTCTAATGGGTGAAGGTAGTGACATAATTTCTCCACTTTCTTCAAACCAACACTTTCCCTACCAAAAATATTTAAGAAATAACTCAGTAAAATACTTCACTAAAAACAAAAGTCACATACTAGCAGTGAATGGTGTAACTTGTTAGCTGGTACACTTACCTTTTCTAGGGTAAGCAGGCGGTTTTCCATTTTGTTGCAGGTCTTTTTGTATATTCGTGGCTTTCTCTGAATATAGAATCCTTCATCTTCTAAAATGCGTGGAATCATACCTTTTGGCAATTTACGCTGGTTGACCACTTAATGACAAAATCTAGATATTACTTTAAAGTCCAAATTATTAAACTGGTATTGACCAAACAAGAAAAAAAAAAGGCAACTACCATATACCCTACTACTAAAGTTTAGCAGAAAGTCTAAAACAAACAAACAAAAAATATTATATATATATGATTTCTTTTAATCAGTTTCCTTAAAGTCAGGATGATGTGAAGAACAAATGTAGAAAACTTTCTGTAATTTTAGATCAGTTCTTTTTATCTAACCAACATACAAAAAAGCACTACTCTAGGAGTCATTAATGACTTAAATATTATAAAGAATTTTACCTGGAGAACTACTTGGCACAAAAATGTTTGCCTGTTGTTTTTTGATTTGTTCTTGATCATCTACATATTCAGCAGCTTTTACTTCAAGTAAATCTGGGAAAATGATTTCCTCCATAAAATCTTCATCTTGGCCTTCGGCAAAATTTTGTAAATTATCACCAAGTGAAAAATGTTTGGGGTAACTATCATTTACGGATCGCTGTTGAATACCAAAGAGAAAAAAAATAAGCAAATACGCTGTCCCCATGATTACATATAGATAAGTGAGATGTAATGGGACCTTGCAGTGAATTGTCTTTCTGAGTCATGCCACCTAGTTCAAGGTCAAGCTGAAACTGTTACAACAAAATCTCACTGAACATAGGAAGAATTCATTTAAGGCTTAATGGTATGAAGGACTACTGAAACAGAACTACAATTAAAGTCCCTCCTCGGGCGCCTGGGTGGCTCAGTGGGTTAAGCCGCTGCCTTCGGCTCAGGTCATGATCTCAGGGTCCTGGGATCGAGGCCCGCATCGGGCTCTCTGCTCAGCAGGGAGCCTGCTTCCCTCTCTCTCTCTCTCTGCCTGCCTCTCCATCTACTTGTGATCTCTCTCTGTCAAATAAATAAATAAAATCTTTAAAAAAAAAATAAAAATAAAGTCCCTCCTCGTCCATGGAAAATGACCTAAGATATTGGAATATGGTATTTCAGCCACTGAGAATTCACAGTGTAAGGCAAAGTCCAGAGACATCAGGCCATGCAGTCTTAAACTGTGTGTTTTTTTTCACCATTCAGAAAGCAGTATTACCTAAAATGATATGGAGCATTCATGCTGGTTTCTGGATGGTATTTAAAAGAAAAAAAAAAAGATTCAACATAGAAATCTATGGCAGAATGATTATAGGGAGATTCTGAAATATGATAGCTACTACAAAAATTATAAATAATCTGAATATAAGTATCCTAACAGATGTATTACTAAATATCAAAATGCATACTTTTATATAAGGATCAGAAATTTTACACACACACACACACACACACACAAAAATCATGAATTTATTCTTCACACACACAAAAATCATGAATTTATTCTGGATGACTTTACTTATCTAATTTGAAATCTATATATATTGAAAAACAGAAGGAGACAGAGAGTGTGTAAGTCATGCAAATAAAATCCCTCAATTTTCCAAAACATACATTTGGGGATAAATCATTAAATTAAAAATAATTTGACCATCTCTGATAAAATTATGAAATCAACTTGGTTAATCAACACTTAGGTTCATATCAAGTCATCATAATCTTGATCCCTCTCTCCTACTCCCATCAGAAATCAAGAAGTATTTTATATCCAATAAAATTTTTATTTTATTTTGCAAAAATTTGAGGGATCTCTAACACAGGGGATCTCTGAAGATTCCAATCATGACAAGAAGGGGCTTGAACTCCTGTTATCAGGCATCTCTCATAATACCCCTGGTGTGGACCAGGGCTTTCAACCTGCCTTCAGAGTTAAGGTTTGTCCTGACAGCTGAGTAGGTCAGTGCTCATCTTGGATCCCAGACTTTTATTTGTGACCAAACAAGTCTCTTTTAAAAACCTTACCCTGTTCAATTGGCCTATATTTTTAGCCTTAGACAAACTATGATTTTAACCACTATAAGTCCCATCTGACCAACTATTCCTTATTTAATCTAAGGCTAGCTGCTCTTCCAGATCTCCTTCCTGGTCTTTACCATGCAGCTCACAGCAGAGCAGTGTCTGTGCTGTTAGGTGTCATGTGATAGGGAGTATGAGGTCAGAAGGCATCCACCCAACTTTCCATTCATAACTCTAGATGGACACCTGAGCATGGTGTGGTTAGTGTGGTTAAAAAGAGATATTACCCTCCCCGCCCACCCCCGCCCTGGCCATGTCACAGGAACATGTCTTGCTAATTGCGGTATGATAAGTAGAACTGTCAGAAAATAACCCTGGACCTCACTCTGGGCTGCCCAGACAACATATTTGGGATCAGGACTCCCCTTTCTCCCTGCAGAAAAAAACTCAGTCTCCCAAATGGTGGCTCTCTTCTCCATGATGAGGACAGTAGTTTCCTATGGACCTCAAAGTCACCAGGTACAGGGCAATGGCTTTTCAAGACAGTGCCTCTAAACAACCCACATCTAAACCTGACTTACTAAAGCCCAAAGAGCCTATTTGCCTCACTGACCTAATTTCTCTCATGCCTGCCCTCTGGGAAGGAAAAGCAGCCATAATCACAGTACCTGACCCTGGTATTTGTTGGATGGACCGTCTCGTCTCTTGTTTTCCCAGAAAAACTCATTCCTTAACCCATACTGTGAGACTCCGGGAGGTCACGTGACTTGGCAGAGCATGCACATGTTTGAAACTCACTTATTCAATATTCATTGGAATATTCAATGAGTGCCTAATATGTTTCAGGAAGAAAATAAACAAATAGATATAGAAATATATGCTCAGGAGCGCCCGGGTGGCTCAGTGGGTTAAGCCTCTGCCTTCAGCTCAGGTCATGATCTCAGGGTCCTGGGATCGAGCCCCACATTGGGCTCTCTGCTCAGCAGGGAGCCTGCTTCCCCCACCTTCTACCTACCTCTCTGCCTACTTCTGATCTCTGTCTGTCAAATAAATAAATAAATAAATAAATAAATAAATAAATAAATGCATGCTCAGTGGTGATAAGTGTGTTTAAGAAAAAAAAAAAAAAACCTCAACGAGATAGGAGGATAGAAAATACCAGGCTAGGTGGGTAGGGGCTACTATTGTAGATAGGGTTGTCAGATACAGTATCTTAAATTATCTAAAATGATGAATCATTTGAACAGAGACCCAAATGTAATGAGAGAAAGATAGCATGAGGATAAAGGAAGAGCTTTCTAGACAAATAAAAGGTACAAAGTCCTTTGCATGTTGTGAGGAATAGGAAGGAGGCCAATCTGGCTAGAGTTGGGTAGGAGAAGGGCAAAGAGGTAAAAAATGAGGTCAGATAGGTACCAAGTGGGACAGGATATACAGGCTTTGGAGGACTTTAGCTTTTGTTTGTTTTTTGTTGTTTTTTGTTTTTTTGTGAGATAGGAAACCGTTAGAAGGTGTAAGCAAAAGAATGGTATGTCTTAGATTTTAACAGGAGCACTCTGACCACTGTATGACATGGAAAAGAGATTGTTGGGGCACTAGTGAGATGCTAGGGAGACACTGGCAATGATCCAGATGAGAGGTTATGGCGGCTTAGACTAGGGTTATACCAGTGGAAGTGGTGAAAAGTGGGTCAGATTCTGGCATACTTTGAAGGTAGAACCAACAGGATTTGTGACGAATTGAATATGAGGTCTGTTAGTAAAAGAGGATCCAAAGATGACATCAGGGTTTAGATGAGCAACTGGAAAAATGGAATTGCCATTTACAAATATGATTCTATTCATACGAATGTCTGTGTATGTGGAAGTCTGGGCATAAGCACTGAGAAAGGTGTGAAAAGTGAGAGTGGTTTATCTCAGCGCAGTGGGATTTGATGTGATTTTTAGTTTCTTCATATGGTTTTCTGCATTTTAAGAAATAATATACATACTTTCTTCAAACTTTTAAAAGATAAAGTTGTTTTTATTGTAGAAAACCCAGCAAGAACAAAGAAGGAATGAAAGGACTGAACAGGTTGCAAAGAAAAGGGGATAGAAGGGACTGGGAAGCAAACTGGAATGGAAATGGGTGTCTAAGAGGGACTCAGGAGGCCTGAGGGGTTAGGCAATGCTGAGCTGCATCAGAAGATACTGGGTAGAATTCCGGGGGATAGTAGTACTGGGGAAGGGACCAAGGAAACTGCAGAGACTAAAGGCAGAGGTGGAACTGGAGAAAGTGTAGAGGAATAGCAGCAGACAGGGAGAGCAGAGGGATGGACAGTCAGGAGATGGGAAAGACCCATGAGACCGACTAGTACAGGTGGAGAGGGCCACCAGGGAATAACAGGGGGTGAGGAGCTTGGGAGGCATGGGAAGAATTGCTAGAAATTAGAAGGGTCTGGGATCAGACTAGGAGGGATGAAGAATGAGGCATCTATGGAGAGTAATGGAGACGACAGAGAACAAAGGGGGGCACTTGGAGAGGACAGGAGCAACAAAAGAAAAAGAAAACACAGGCTTCGGAGCTGACGTTTCACCCTCATCCCTGAGCTTCCTCACCTTTAAAGTAGACATTATAATAACGCCTGCCTCACACGATTACTATGAGGACTGGATGATGTTATCCATATTAAAATTTAGTGTAACACTGTGCATCCAGTAAGTACTCAATAACTGTTTGGAATTATTTTTTTTAACAGATTGTTAATTCAAAGAAGAGTTGGCTCAAATAATAAAAATTTCATCTCCTAACCAAGTATTTCATTCTATGCCTTTAATAAAGGGCTAATTTGCCTGAGACAGGAGAAGAAGGGGAACAAATCCAACCTGCTCTGAACAGCGGCCCACAGCTGAGCCTTCTTCACCGCTCGGCATGAAAAACCAAAGCCCTTCGTCCAGCGAGACTTCTATCTGTGGATTAAACAACGGTCAACCAGTATTCAGGGTGGAAAAGAGTATTTTTTCTGCTAATACACGCAAGAAATATTTTTCTATGATATGGTAAACAGTAATGGTCATCTTATTCATGAGCAAGGAGCAGCAAGAGTCTGTTTGGTTCATTACATTTTTGGGGGTTTTGTTTTGAAGTTTCTGGTAACTACAGTAAGAAACAGAATGCAGTAGAGCCCAAATGTTCTGCCTCCCAAACTGTCTTGTCACTCTAGCCAGAGTACTAAGAGTATTACTTTACAGTTTGATCAAAATGGGGGCTCAGGGCAAATTCTTCTTTTCTCTCCCTGCTTTTGGATGCTCTCATATATGTGTGCACTCACATACAAGTACCATCCAGCCCACCTACAGTCTTCTGTGGTTATAGACAGTTAAAAGTATTAAAAGGTACATATTCCTACTTATAAATTTGCTGATAAATAAGTTTTTGCTTTTCAGTACTGTCAAGTCTGAATCTTTTAAATGTAAATCACTTACCACTTCTTTCTCACATACATATTAAAATGAACTGTTTTTAGGGAGATTTGGGAAGTAATTAATTCCATAATAAAAAAGTAAACTCCAGTTACTAGAAGTCAAAGAATTTTAAAATATATAAAATACAAAGCTTATCTTATATCCTGTCTGTATCTACAATTCAGCTGTCACATTAACTTTAATAGTTATTCACCCTGCAACAATGCTGCATATCAAAATTATCAATATACCTTACTTCCCTTCATCTCTGCTCATCGAAAAACCACTTGCTAAATTCCTCAACTTCCTGAGCAGATATCTAGCAGCTGGTATGTAGAGTCTTAGAAGCCAATTTCTCTTCTTTTTCACCTCTTTTCTTGACACTCAATGGACTGACTCTGACAAGCTTCCAATTTTTTATTATTCAGTTACATAAATCCAATTTAGGCAAACTTTTATTTGAATGAATAGCATGTATACACATCTTTTTTTTTTTTTAGTCCGCTTTTACTTTTAAATTTAATTAAAATAATTCTTACTAAGCACCCAAGAAGGACACTGTGGGAGAAACAAAGAGGACTTTAAAAAAATTCCTTGCAGGGCACCTGGGTGGCTCAGTCGTTAACCATTTGCTTTTAGAGCAGGTCATGATCCCAGGGTCCTGGGATGGAGTCCTGCATCAGTTTTCCTGCTGGTAGGAAGCCTGCTTCTCCCTCTCCCACTCCTCCTGCTTATGTTCCCTCTCTCACTGTGTTTCTTTTCTGTCAAATAAATAAAATCTTTTTAAAAAATTCCTTGCATTTTAAAATTTGTGGAGTTAGTCTCACTGCTTATGGCAGAAACGACTAGTTGTCTATTATGGTCTCCCCCCTCCCCGTCTCTAATAACAGAATCTACTTTTGGGGGGGCTACCTAAATATTTTCCCTGCATTCCTTTAGGGGAAGTAATGTGTGCAGCTTGCAGGTCTTACCCTATATGAGATCAATCTGCAACCCTCTGGCTCTTTCCTTCTTTCCCTGTGGCCAGCAAATAAAGGCACTGAAGCTTTGCCACTGGACTCTGAGATAGAAACCATCTGCTAAAGATGGCAGAGCTCTCCTAGCAGTTTACCTACCTGTTAACAACTAGAGAGAAATAAAACTTTGATCCTAATTTTACTTGGAATCTTTGGGCTAAAGGTGCTTAACAACTTTTACCCTAAATAAGCTAGTTCCCCTAAAACAGAGGAATTGTTTTGTCATTTCAAGTTTCAAATATGTGATTACACATTGAATTATAAAACAAAAACTGTAAGTTTTCACCTACAGTATTTTATTATAATATTTTTAGGACAAAAATAATGTCAGGTAGGAATAAAGAATGCTGTAAATTGGTATGAGGAATCTTTGTGGAGTGACAATAATGGCTTATAGTGTTGATTGCATCACTCTGTAAATTTACTAAAAATCGTTAAATCATACACTTAAAATGAGTGATATTTTGCTATACAAAGTATAACTCAATAACGCTGTTCTAAAAAGTATAAAAAAATTATTTACCTTAGGCCATTGATACATCTTCTCATCAAGGAGTAGCTGAGGTGAGGATTTTTCACCTTGATTAATCTGAAACATAACATAAGTAAATGGTATGGAAAATTTAATCTTCACAAACGTAGACATAATTGTGCTCATAAGTCTTTTATCCAAAATGGATAAAAAAATCAAGATTTTTCAATGCTTTTCTTTTAACAAGTACATACATGTTTTCCCTTGAGATGTCATATACAGTTACCATGACTAATTCAACTTTTCTTAGCTTTAGGTTTGAGGGGAAAAAAGCATGGAAAAGACAAAGCATTTGGGATTTAAGGAGCTATATTAAGGCTGAATTTTCACTCTTTTCTGACAAAGAAAAGTTTATTATGATATATATTGTAGTAAATAGTAAATATGAAAACAGGAAAGAAAAAGAAGCATTACCTTAGCATTTTTTAGCTTCTCTCTTACTTTGCCTCTCAATGTTTCTATTATGTTTTGATTTTCTTCTGCATCTAAATCTATCAAGAAGTCAACATAATAAAGAGTTCATGACACTTTCTTATAATAAAACAGCAACAGTAGAAAAAAGTGCTTATTAAATAGGTAAACTGCATGTATTTCTAAAGATCATGACAATTACAAAGACCGGGTCATTGTCCTATGTGAGCTTAGAACCTAAGACCAAAGGCTGTTATCCCTTCCCTCTTTTCCATTTTGGACTAAATAGTCAGGACTGAAACTTGCTTCTTAAGATCTCCTACTATTAATGTATTCATATCAATATGACTCTTTATCTTGATTAACAGTTTTCTTATGTAATTGGCTGCTCCCATATTGGGGGCATAGATATTTACAATTGTTAGATCATCTTGGTGGATAGTCCCTTTAAGAATGATGTAGTGTCCTTCTGTATCTCTGACTATAGTCTTTAGTTTAAAATCTAATTTATCTGATATGAGAATCGCTACCCCGGCCTTCTTTTGAGGCCCATTGGCATGAAAGATGCTTCTCCAACTCTTCACTTCCGGTCTGGGTGTATCTTTAGGTTCAAAATGGGTCTCTTGTAGACAACACATGGATGGGTCCTGTCGTTTTATCCAATCTGCAACCCTGTGCCGTTTTATGGGCACATTTAGGTCATTCACATTGAGGTTGATTATTGATAGATACGTTTTTATTGATATCATGTTACCTTTGAAGTCTTTCTTTCTGTAGATTGTCTCTATATTTCTGTTCAATGCTATTCTTAGGATTTTTCCTCTTTTATAGAACCCCCCTTAATATTTCCTGCAGTGTTGGCTTGGTGGTTGCATAGTCTTTTAAGCCTTGCTGGTCTTGGAAATTCTTTATCTCTCCATCCATTTTGAATGTCAGTCTTGCTGGATAAAGTATTCTTGGCTGCATGTTCTTCTCATTTAGTGCCCTGAATATATCTTGCCAGCCCTTTCTGGCTTGCCAGATCTCTGTGGACAGGTCTGACGTTATTCTGATGGGCTTTCCTCTGTAAGTAAGGAGCCTCTTTGTCCTAGCGGCTTTCAAGAGATTATATCTACAATTATGATTCCTCAATTTGACTATCAGGTGCCTTGATGTTTTTTTGGAATCTATAATCTTGGGTGGAGACCGTTCGGCCTCTAGTACATGAACACTGGGTCCATTCGAGAGATTGGGAAAATTTTCATGAAGAACTTGTTCCACTATATCTTCTAGACTTCTTTCTTTCTCCTCCCCTTCAGGGATTCCAATAATTCTGACATTGGAACGTTTCATGGCATCATTTATTTCCCTGATTCTGTTTTCGTGGCTTCTAAGCTGTTTCTTCCAGGCTTCCTCCTGATCCTTTCTCTCTATCTGTTTGTCCTCCAGATCACTAATTCTATCTTCTGTCTCAGTTACCCTAGCTTTAAGAGAATTTAGATTAGATTGGAACTCATTGAGAGCATTGTGAATCTCAGCCCTGGTAGCTTTTAGCTCTGCCCTAACATTGTGAACATCATCTCTGGTCACTTTCAGTTCGGCCCTAATCAATTCCGTTTGGTCATCCATGGCTTTCTCCAACCTAGCTATTGCCTGGATAACTGTTTTTTTTATATAGATAATTTTTAACCTACTTACCATCACAGTGAGCTGTCCAGTACATCAAATTCCATAATAACCTTCTAACCTGAACTTTTTGATACATACACCTGTGTTTTTCTTTCGCATTTCTATTTTTTTTTTCTTCACGATTTGGTTTTTTTTTTTTAATTTTATTTTTTATAAACATATATTTTTATCCCCAGGGGTACAGGTCTGTGAATCGCCAGGTTTATATACCGCATTTCTATTTTTTAAATTTCTTTTTTTTAATTTTAGTTTAGTTTAGTCTAGTTTATTCCTTTTTTATTTTTATTTTCTAATATTCATATAGAGTTAAACTTCAAAGTAATCCCCTTTCCCCAATCAATACTACCCCTATAAGTAAACCAATTTTTAATCCCCCTTTATCTTAGGAAAGTTGAGTCCTTTAACAAAGATATCAAGATACATCCAGGAAGAATCAAAACAACCTTCCTCGCCCACACTGAGAATTTATAACCACTCTCCCATCTTTTTCTTCTACTAGTGTTTCTGTGTTTTTGTGTTTGTCCTGATAGTATATAAATCTTACACTTGGGGTTCTTTTTGACGAGGTTCTTCCTTTATTTGCTTATATATATATATATTTTTTTCTCTTGTCATATACTTTTATCGGTCTTTTTGTTTGTCTGTTTTTGTTTGTATACTTCATAAATCTTACCCTGGGGCCCATTTGGGCTGAAACTTCTCTTTTATCTTCCCTTTCTTTCCGTCTCTCTCTCTCTTTTTTCTTTTTCTTTTCTTTTTTCTCTCATTTGGGTGGGGAATCCTGATTGCTCAGAAGTGTTCCAGGGTGCACCTTGACTGCACCACAGTCGATACATCCAGCTACATCTGTTCAGTCATCTCTCACCAAAATGACTAGGAGGAGGAATGTCCAACAGAAGAAAAATACAGAGGATGGACCTTCTGCAACAGAGCTAACGGCTATCAACATAGACAATATGTCGGAAAGAGAATTCAGGCTAACAATTATCCAGGCAATAGCTAGGCTGAAGAAAGCCATGGATGACCAAATGAAACTTGCTTCTTTTTGGGACTTTCTCCCCTACCTTCTATATTCTTAGCTATTGGAGAGTCCTTCTTTGTAGTCATTCAAAAAAGAAAAAAAAAAAAGAAAGAAAAAAGCAAGCTCCGATAAGCATGAGAACAGTCACATTCTATGTAGACTGTTCTGTAGAGTATACAAATAACAAAGCTGGGTTACTTCAATATGATTAAACTGAAGAGAAAGGGATCTGAAAGGAAGAGAGAGAAGTGTCCACGTACCCATTTTAACTACTTATGTCAGTTCTGAAAAGTCAGTACAACACTGCCAAGCCCTACTTCTGCCAGCTCTTAAAGGATATGAAACATGAGTATAAAGAAGGTTCCAGGTAGTGTGTGCACTCTAAACCACGTGTTATTTTCTGCTCATTCACCAGACAATCCACCAGATAGGACTGAGAAAGATAAGGGTTGTGCAGTCCTATGTACAGTAGAAAATGGAGAGCCTATTGGTTATTCTGCCTTGCATTTTTCTTTTTCTTCTCCTTTGAGTACTCAAAAGGTTGCATAGAGGCTAATGGAAATAAAGGATAAGTATAAAGCTAAATCACTATAGGTAATGAGAATCCTCTTTCTTAACTGCAGTATTCCTTGGTAAGTTTAAAAATTACTAGTTGGTTTGTTTATACTCTATTCCCAGAATTTAGAATAGGCAGATGTCACAAAGTAGGGTCTCAGTACATATTTGGTGGATGAATGAACCAGGCTTTGACCATATTTATATATGTTTTTCCATATATATGAGATCTGGAGCTTCCTGAAGCAGGTTTTGTATCTATGCATGTTTGTGGACTAACATAGTCTCAGGCATTAGTGACTTCTCCATGTTCGCAGAAAGGAAGAGAAAACAAAATTTGGTTTTATTACATGTGTTGACTTTACTATGTATTTTCTTATGCCCATCTTGTATTATCTAGGAAGTTTAGTTTCTGTTTGAACTCATTTCTTAAGAAACTTGTGTTCCCACTTGAAACCCTATAATAGGATTAGTCATTTACATCTTTAAAAAACAGAAATCAGCAGTATCAGAGTTGTGGTATACTTATTGAGAACCTTTTCGGAGATGCTTGTCTACATTTTCTTCTGCACTGTTATCTTCTGACATCTGTAAAAAAGTTGGGGGGGGGCAGGTTACCTTACATCTTTTTGTTTTGGCATCGAACATCTTTTCGTATGTTCATCAGCCCTTTGAGTCATCACCTCTTAAAATGCCAATTCATGTCCTCTGCCTATTTTCTTAAATTTCACCTTTTTATCAATTGGTATGAGCTCTTTAAATACATTGGATTTTTTTTTTAAGATTATTTATTTATTTATTTATTTGACAGACAGAGATCACAACTAGGCAGAGAAGCAGGCAGAGTGAGAGAGAGAGAGGAGGAAGCAGGCTCCCCACCCAGCAGAGAGCCTAATGCAGAGCTCAATCCCAGGACCCTGGGATCATGACCTGAGCCGAAGGCAGGGGCTATAACCCACGGAGCCACCCAGGTGCCCCAATACAGTGGATTTTTAATTTTTTTTTTAAAGATTTTATTTATTTGACAGAGAGAGATCACAAGTAGACGGAGAGGCAGGCAGAGAGAGAGAGAGAGAGAGGGAAGCAGGCACCCCGCTGAGCAGAGAGCCCGATGCGGGACTCGATCCCAGGACCCTGAGATCATGACCTGAGCCGAAGGCAGCAGCTTAATCCACTGAGCCACCCAGGCGCCCCTGGATTTTTAATTTTTAAATGAAGAAATTTCTCTCTGTAATATCAAAAAGGACCTTTGATTGATAAAATCCAATGGTTAGTTGTTAGTGTTCATATATTACTAACTTTACATATCTTTTAGGAGGGCCAAATAAGACCAGACGTATGAAAATACTTTGAAATTCAACACTCTATCCATGTTAGCTATTTACTTGATTACTCTGTAGCATCTGGTAATGTTGGGCACCTTTATTTTCTGAAAACTTTCTATATCATTGCTCTCTACTCTCTGGCCACTTAATCAATGGTCACACTTCTCTTCATAGTTTACATACAGCCACATTCCAAGGCTTTGGAGAGTGGATGTATTCCCAGGGCTTCCCAAATCTGTCTCTAACCTTGACTGCTATCCTGAATACCATACTTCTAGCTGTCTGCTGGTATTTCTGATTGAATATCCTACCATTATTTAAAAAACTCCATATGTTCAAACTTCCTTTTAAGTTTTTCAAGCCTCACTATTCTGAAATTGAACCATACTAGCAATGTTAAGTCCGTTTTTAGAACAATATAGACTATGAGTTTATCATTTTAAGTTTAAATACAATAGCAGAAGACTCCTTAAATAACAACTAAAATAAAAGACATTTCATAATAAGAGCCTAGTCTACAGACTTCCTGAAAGAACTTCAAAATCCGCTAGTGTTTCCTGTATCACACTTAAGCACTATTGAATAAGATCAACATAAACTAAGACATTCAATATCTTCCTCAAGACAATTAAGAATACGTAATTCCATTCTGGACTCAGGGACAATAAGTGATTGATAGAGATCTCCCTTTAATTTCTAATAATTTCACCCAGCATTCCCAGGATTCTGCACATTTCTTCATAACTTCCCACCCCCATCTAGAAGACAGGGATAAAATATGAATCTTAACAGGAGTTACTCTAAAGGAAATGTAGATATTAGCCTTATATATGTTTTATTCACTCACTAAAAAAAGAAAAACTTTTTTTTTTTGAGCAAAGCAGAAAATGGACTGTTGGCTGAGAGAAGAGTTGAATGAACTAATATTTACATAAGGGAATAAATAAATAAATAACCAACCTCTAATACTATGGCATAACTAACACATCAAAGAGTAGAATTCATTCTTAAGCTTATTATTTTTTTAATATGTGAACTATATGATTTGAATATAGAACCAAACATAGCACATTGTTCAGGATTATCTTACATTTATAATTCAAGGTCCTTATAATCTCCATTAATACCTTACCTTTTTTTTCATATCTTCCTTTCTCTTTGAGATCTTTTCCATGATGATTCTTTCATTTCCACTTTCTAAATAAATAAGAAATAGCCTTAAGGATGATATATTACTGAAAGTATGATGTGATACTTAACATATGCTACTTAAATTTAAGTATGCTACTTAAATTTTTTAATTTAACTAGAAACTAAACAAAGAAATACACTATCACCTTTAGTATATAGTAAAAATTCAGGTTAATGTAATAAGACACATAAAAGAAGAAGTATAATTATTAGGAAAGGGAAGACAAAGTTATCATTGTTTGTAGAACATAGTTTTTTTTATGTTTTGTGTTGCTTTTTTAAAAGATTTTATTTATTTATTTTGACAGACAGAGATCACAAGTAGGCAGACAGGTAGGCAGAGAGAGAGTGAGAGAGAGGAGGAAGCAGGCTCCCTGCTGAGCAGAGAGCCCAATGCGGGGCTCGATCCCAGGACCCTGGGATCATGACCTGAGCCGAAGGCAGAGGCTTTAACCCACTGAGCCACCCAGGTGCCCCGAGGATAGTTTTTTATAAGTAGAAAACCCAAGACACTCAATCAAAAAGTTCAGACACAATTAGAAAGTTTTATATATATATATATATATATATATATATATATATATATATATATAATATATGTGAAAGTTAATAGCTTCCCTATATATTAATATAATAAAGATCACTTCCATAATAGCAATAAAACAAAAACATTTTCAAAATACCTAGAAATAACTTCAATTAAAATACGTGGGAACCCTCTGAGAACAATAAAACTTCAGTGAGAAAAAATATCTGATTAAACATGGAGATATATACCAGAGGCAGGAAGATCAGTTAGGAGGCCATTATAATAGTCCCAACGAGAGATGCTAGAGATCTGAGTCAAAAACGGAAGTGGGAATGGAGTGTGGAGAAATCTTCACTTAAAAGGTAAAAGTCACAAGATTTCATGAGCAATTAGATGGAGAAGACAAAGTGAGGGAAGAACCAATCCAGGTGTTTGGTTTGAGTCACTGAAAGGTAGCATCATTTTAAGTATTGTCAAAGTAGGAATGTAGTTTGGGTAGGGATCAATAAATTTTTGGATATTCCTAATGGATGTTTATGGGACATTCAGGTGAGAAATCCAGAACATGATTAAAAATACTGTGCTAGAAGAGAACAGAAGAACAGAAGAGAATCAGGTCTAAATTCTTTGTTTAATCAGTAAAGAGACATTAGGAAATTATTTAAGACTTTAAAATATCTTTAAGATTCTTTCTACTAACATACCAAAATTAGGCACAATAGGAATATATCGCCAGGAAAAGAGAATTTTTAATTCACTTTGCATTCTGCAAGAATGTCTAAAACGACCTTCAAATCAATTCCTGGCTTACTGATACATACATCTGTAATTTTTATCTGCTAAACCCAGGGAAACATCAGTGACAGCACCTCCTATACATATCTCTATTATAATTAATTTAAAACATTATACAAGAAATTTTTAACAAAGGTATTGTTTTGCATATCTGGAGATGTTTCTAACCTGGTTCATTTATCATTTCATAAATGATATAAGATAAATAAATGATTATGGATTAAATAACAAAACTCATAAATAAAATTGAAGATCTGGAAAAAAAATTGCATTTGCTTTTTTTTTTGAAAATTTTGCGTAAGGAAAAATTGTGACTCAGACTTTTACCTTCTTACAGCAATTCAGCTCTCTTTATTGAAAAACTGGCTCCAACAGTTAAAGCCAATCTTCTCTTCAAGGTTATTGCTAATTTGCAATTCTTGCAGTTAAAGCTCTTTCTAAAGAGTAAGGAAATTGAGGATTAGCTATTTTTGTGTCAGATGACCTAGAGGTCTATAGTCAAAATCTGAGAATTAAAGTCTAGTTGTTCATTTAGCCTTTTCTGATCCAAATGTTTGCCTCTTGCTTAGCATTTAGAAATCTGAGTTCTGGGCGCCTGGGTGGCTCAGTGGGTTAAGCCACTGCCTTCGGCTCAGGTCATGATCTCAGGGTCCTGGGATCGAGTCCCGCATCGGGCTCTCTGCTCAGCGGGGAGCCTGCTTCCCTCTCTCTCTCTCTCTCTGCCTGCCTCTCTGTCTACTTGTGATCTCTCTCTGTCAAATAAATAAATAAAATCTTTAAAAAAAAAAAAAAAGAAATCTGAGTTCTGCAAATTTACCCAATTGTGCCTTTATCACTATTGTGATTCCTGAAATGAAATTTTATGTTGTGTATAAATTTAACACTAAATTACCTTGATTACTTCTGTCACATGCCATTTGGTTTCAGGAGTGTTAGCAGAATAAAATTACAGAAAGATCTCTAGCATATGGAATGGTCACAACATGCATATTCTGATATTTAGTAATATTTCTTAATTATGAAGTAACTAGGAATTTATTTCTCTTTGAGTTTTCTTCCAGCTCTTGGAAATCTTTCCAAATGTATTAATCCACCTACCTTCCTTAGCAGAACTGAATTCAGTCCCAAATCCGACTTTATCTTTATTTTAGTTCATCTATTGTCACATAGTAAGATCAGTCCTTTCTGAACTCCCTTATAGCAGTGTTTCTCCAGTCATGCTTTCCCATACTTCTTTGATTTGCATTGTGATGCTATACACAAAACTTAAAGTCTTCCTCCAAGTTATAGTAAAATTAAGGCAATGGATAGCATTTTGCCAAAATCAAAATTTATTAAATATATGGCAAATATACTGGTACTAAGGTATAGAAAAGGTGGGATTTAACAAAAAGATATTCTACAATTAGGTAAATATAACAGCATTATTTCACAATGTTTTACAGAAAGCATCATGACTTCCAGGTGTTTCATTAACTGATGAATTAAAAAATGAATAGCTTTTAGTTAACTATCATCTTATTTTCTAAAATAAAAAAACTAGGAACATGTAGATTGACAAAGGATTTTCTGTGAACTTCTATATGTCTTTAAAAGGCATCAAAACTAAATCACCAGGGCACCTGGGTGGCTCAGTGGGTTAAGCCTCTGCCTTCGGCTCAAGTCATGATCTCAGGGTCCTGGGATCAGCCCGGCATGGGGCTGTCTGCTCATCGGGGAGCCTGCTTCCCCCTCTCTCTCTCTGCCTGCTGCTCCGCTTGCTTGTGATCTCTCTCTCCCTCTGTCAAATAAATAAAATCTTAAAAAACAACAACTAAATCATCCACTGCACACAGGACTAAGCCCCCAAATCACCATAACCTGCTCTTAGAGGTCAAGAAAGATTTGGGTTTACTTCCCTTGAGACTTCAGGTACATAGAGATTGATTAATGCCAAAACAAGTCACAAAAACTGTGGCATACTTTAAAAGTTTATATCTAACACACACACACACACACAGAGACCATGTAATGTAATTTTGCCATTCTCAAGTTAATCACAGGATTTATAAAAATGTATTAATTCATGGAGCAACACGGGCCATGATGTCCAGAAACGGCACAGGTAAGTCCTGTGATGATGCGTTTTACTTAAACCTGACATATATCCCAGTGCCCTTACTTATGAGTCTCAACTGGAGAGAAAGTCAAAATGAGGCCGTTCCTGAAAGTCAGGCCAAAGGATCGCCGTGTCTACTCTCCCACCTAAGCCCTGCTCACCACTCTCCAACATAAACCTTTGATTATAGTCTGATCAACCTTCTTTATATTCCCTGCCACATTCATCCGTGGATTTTTGCAACTTCCTTCTAACCTAGAGCATTCCACGTCTCAAATGCTGATTCAAACCCCACAACTTCTGGGAAGTTTTTTCTGACTCTGGCTCTTCTGTGACCTCCAAAAGCATTGCATTATGATTGTAATTTTTGTTCATTACATCCTACTCTGCAAGTTCATCTTTCTCCCTACCCTAAAGCGAGGACGAGAGCTGGGATCCACACTCATCTCTCCTCCACCAATCCTAGCAAGATGTTCAGCACAAAATAGGCACTCAATAAATAACATGGTCTTGGATTTGATGCAAATCAAGCACTACTCTCTAATGCTGCAAAATGGAGTGGTTCTCAACCCTCTTAACTCCCTAAGGGAATCAATGACGGGTAGGATAGGACTACAAGTCCCAGCGGCCTCTGCGGGACTGTGCCTGGGTCCAGGGGGCCGCCGCCAGTTTAGTCCACAGAGCTGGGCTCCAACCAGACAAGGTATCGGGGTGTCTCACAGGGAAAGTCAGGGGGCTTTAACAGGAATTATGACATTCACCTGGATGGACAGTGCGCTCTTGCTATTTATGAGCAGCTAAGGCAGGACGCACCATTAACCGCGGACTCTCCGAGGTCACCAACCGCCCCGCAAGGTTCCTCACCACAGCGCCCGTAGCCCGCCGCTTGCTTAGCGTTCCCTGCTCTGGGACTGACGTCAAGGCCGTCCAGGAGCATGCGCGGCGCGGCCCTCAGCTGGCTGGGTCCCTGGCTCGCGCAGAGCGTGCGCCTTCGGGAATCTTCGGTGCGCTACGTCTGCTCACCCGGTACCTGCGCTTCTGACTGGAATTGAGGCGTCGGAGCCTGTCACTCCGGCTCTGGCCTGGGTCTCTAGCGCCTGCGGGAGCGCCAGCTGTAATCACCTGCGGCCCGGGTGTGTGCGCTAGGGGCCGCAGCTCCTGGAGGTTTGTTCTGGAAGACAGCTGAGAGCGCGGTGTCCTGGCGCGTGGGAGCCCCGCACCTCTCGAGTCATGGTGAAGAAGAACAGTATCCCCAACGGGTGAGTACCCGGCCGCGAGCTCCCCGTCCGGCGCGGGCCCGCGGCGACAACCGGAGTGGCTGGAGTCCCGGGGGACACGCTCGCGAGCCCGCTGTCCGCGGTCCCGGTGCGCCCTGTGGTCTCGAGCCGGCGTGCAGGGCGGGCGGCGGGGACGGTGGCGCTCGGGCGCCCGCGCGATCCGCCGCCTGGACCGCTCCGGGAAAAGAGGGTTTCTTTGATTTTAGGGTGGCATCCCACGGGGTGCCCTAAAGATGCCAAGAGTTTTTTTTTCTTTCCGGCGATTAGTGTGAGTGTAACCAATTCAGTACTTTTAAAAGCCTCAAATTAGGGGCGTTTGGGTGGCTCAGTCGGTTAAGCGTCTGCCATCAGCTCGGGTCATGATCCCAGCGTCAGCGGGGAGCCTGCTTCTCCCCCTGCCTCCCCTGCCGCTCCCTCTGCTTGTGCTCGCTCACCGTCTCTCTGACAAATAAATTAATAAAATCGTTTTAAAGCCTTAAATTAGGGCACGCAGGACATGCTCACTCGGGTCCTGTCGTCTTTGCTTCATAAACGAAACAGCTTACGTATATTTTCTTTTCCCAGTGACTCACCCGGAGTTAAAATAACGAGTTCAGTGAAAATGTTCTGTGTTTTGAAACTTGGCCCGGGAAACTGGTGGGGTTGAAGTTAGGAGACTCGCTAGTAAGGAAAGCAGCGTGCGATGTGATGGAAAGGCTTTCTTCATTCATTCAGACCTTCGCCACGATTTCTAGCCGCTCTCAGCGCCAGGCGTTGTGCTTGGAGAAGGAACTTAGAAGGTGGTTAAAACTTCTAACAGCCTTGTATATTTGGGAAAGGGGAGGTGTGGAAGTGAAGAAAACTGCAGCGAAATAATGTTCCAGGATATGTTGGTACGTTGTGGCATATGTAGAAATAGAACTTGGAAGTTCCGCTCACTTTCTTATAGGAGATATTTGCATACCGCTAAATGTGTCCGAGCCTCGAAAATTGTCAGAGTAAAATCCTTGCTGGGTCTCCCATCTTGAATTTCTACTGTTCTTCTGCTATGGGAGTTTAGGAACAATGATGGTGAAAGAAGGAAACGTCGAGTAATACTTCATTCAATAGAAAGATTATAGGCTAAGTAGAATATGAGTGCATGTGCAAATAATATGTAATCTGTGCTGTTCTTAAAGTCACGTAATTTCTGGAATTATTATACAGGGATACTGGTTTTGTTTTTTAAGATTTATTATTTTAGGGAAGGGTTGAGGGGAGAGGCAAAAGGAGAGGGAGGAGAACATCTCAAGCTAACCCTTCCTCATCTGAGCTCTGAAGCCTGATGGAGGAGGGCTCCATCTCAGGACCCTGAGATCATGACCTTTGTGAAATCAAGAGTGGGAAGCTTAATAGACTTAACCACCTAGGCGCCCCAACAGGGGTACCATTTTTAAAAATACATATAGCATGCGGGGCGCCTGGGTGGCTCAGTGGGTTAAGCCGCTGCCTTCGGCTCAGTCGGGCTCTCTGCTCAGCGGGGAGCCTGCTTCCTCCTCTCTCTCTGCCTGCCTTTCTGCCTACTTGTGATTTCTCTCTGTCAGATAAATAAATAAAATCTTAAAAAATAGCTTTAAAAATACATATAGCATGGATTTACTGATATACTATTATAACTACACTTCCATATGTGTTGTGAAGTATATAGGCCCAAATAATGAACAGGCTAAAGTGAGGTGGTGTAGGATTTGAGATTGAATACTCCATAGTTTGTAGTTTAGAGGGGTAAAACAAAAAAATCAACCCTAAATTTTTTTTAAAAGATTTTATTTATTTATTTGGCAGAGAGAGAGAGAGAGATCACAAGTAGATAGAGAGGCAGGCAGAGAGAGAGGGGGAAGCAGGCTCCCTGCCAAGCAGAGAGCCCAATGTGGGGCTCGATCCCAAGACACTGAGATCATGACCTGAGCCAAAGGCAGAGGCTTAACCACTGAGCCACCCAGGCGCCCCTAAATATTTTCAGGTTTAAAGGAAAATAGTATCACTCCTGCAGATATCTGGATACCACTCAGGCTGGTCTCCAAATCTCACTTGCCAAAGTATTTTGCTTCAGTTTTTGTTTGTTTGTTTGTTTTGTTTTTTTAAGTTGCTGTCATTTAAAGGTCTGGAGCTTTCACATGAAAATTTAGATTTCTTCAAAAATCAGATTTAAGAAACCAGATTTGTACATGGCAATAGTAAGTGATTTGCAGCTGCCTTCTCTACAAAAAGTAAGCCTCTCCAGTTTCCCATCCCCTTTTAGCCTCTGCAGCACTAAGACTTACTGTTGATTGACTTTATCATTTTATCATTTCTTTATTTGGGACATATTTTACTGAGGTATGTCAACCGCATTTGAATTTGTAAGTCCAGCTGTAGACGGTAAATGGGAGGAAGGAACTTAGTTTATTATATTACTTGTTTCCAGAATAAAATGTCATTTTGAGTGCTGCAAGGCAGTGCTGTGAACTGTTTTGTCAAAAAGCATGGTTACCTTCCATATTGTGAGCCTCAGAAGATGACAGCACTTCCAATATCCCTAAAGTTCCTTAAGTTGGTGAGCTGCAGTTTTGGCATCCGAATAGCCTGGGTAATCATAATATTCCTGGTCCTGCCTCCCTCCCACCTGGGATTATGAAAATGTGACAGGGAAATAGGAAAGTACTTTTGAACCAAAGAGCCTCTAAACAAACTAGTTGCAGTAGCTCTAAAATAGCAATTTTCTTATCTGGAGGTATAGATTTACTTTTATCTTCCAATGATCTCTCTTCCCAAAGTTGTTTTGGTTTTTTGTTGTTGTTTTGTGTTTTTTTGTTTGTTTTTATTTATTTTTTTTTTAAGATTTTTTTAATTTATTTATTTGACAGAGAGAAATCACAAGTAAGCAGAGAGGCAGGCAGAGAGAGAGGAGGAAGCAGGCTCCCTGCTGAGCAGAAAGCCCGATGTGGGGCTCGAACCCAGGACCTGGGATCATGACCTGAGCCGAAGGCAGTGGCTTAACCCACTGAGCCACCCAGGCGCCCTGTTTTTTGTTTTTAAGAGAAGAGAAGAGATATGGCTACAGACAAGAGATACTGTAATTGGGATTGATTTGGAAAAGAGTTTCAAAGTGGGGCAGCTGGGTGGGTCAGTTGATTAAGCATCCAAATCTTGATTTCATCTCAGGTCATGATCTCCGGGTAGTGATATCTAGCCCAGAGTCGGGCTCTGCAAGCTCAGCAGGGTGTCCGCTTGAGATTTTCTGCTCCCCCTCCCTACCTCTCTAAGACAAATAAATAAATCTTAAAAACAAAAAAAAGAATAATGAATACTGTTATGCTGAAAAAATAAAAAATTAATAAAAAAAAAAAACAAAAAAAAGAATTTAAAAATGTGCAATTGCCACTTTAAATTACACAGGATTTTAACATGAGTTTAGTTTTTCAGAAATGTTCTCTTTATTTGATCTGATTGGAATACTCTTTTATTAAGTTCTCTGCCTTATTATTTTTTTCTTTGAGAAATTTCCCTTTGTTAGAAGGTCTGTTCCTGGTGATTATACTTCAGATTCAGTCTTTTTTTCCATGTAAAATTCTGTTCATTGCTATATGAATCCTAACAGGTATTATATATGTTGTGACAAAGTAATCACACTGAGGATTTTTATCTCTCATTCCGCTGTATTTGTATTCAAAATAATTTGGATCCTCAGTCCTATACTACTATGTCTTCCTCCATTTGCCCATTTTTCAGAGCTTTTCTGTCACAAAACCAGAGGGTCTGCCATGAGAAGGACACCAGGTGGGGAGACAAAGTCCCTGAATCCTGAAATTGGGAACAGAGTACTATCATATTGATTCTTGCCAAACACTGAGTGAATTTAAGCTGGGAACTCACTGTGTAATGTAAATATTCAGAATGGATTTGTATTTTCAAGCAGTATTCTATAAACATACTATCTAGAGATCAAAATACTGCCTTACCTTCCAAACTATCTCTTTCATGCTTCAAGGGATACCCTTTAATTCTTTTGAAATTTGAGTTTCTCATGGGATTTTAAGCTGTAATTTTATTTTCTGAATGTCCATATTAATGACAGATGATTGTAAACATCATTAATCTTTTTTTTTCTGAGTTTCATTGATTGCCTGAGTTTCTTGAAGTTCTTTTTTCTTTTAATAATATAGTCACCAAAGCTAACACTGTTGTTTAACCTTAGCAACCAAATAAAATTCTAGAGTTTTGGGCAGCTTGATATTGAAACAGTACTATGAGAGTTTCATTTAAGATCAGAGATCAGTAAATCCCATTCTACTTCAAGTTTCTTTCTTTCTTTCTTTCTTTTTTAAATTTTATTTATTTATTTGACAGAGATGCAGTGAGAGAGGGAACACAAGCAGGCTTCTGAGCAGGGAGCCCGATGTCGGGCTCAATCCCAGGACCCTGGAATCATGACCTGAGCTGAAGGCAGATGCTTAACAACTGTCTCACCCAGGCACCCCTACTTCTAGTTTCTATCATACTCGGTAACCACACTGATAATTTTTCATAGACTTATCCTCACAGTTTCTCTCTCCCTTGATCATCAGCCTTCTTCCAGAGACATTAACTCTTTCTCTGGACTCCCCATATGTGATGTAAATAAATTCCTCTTTATCCCTTCTTCTTACAGAACATTCTGCCTCCTGATATTTGGAGCCTAACTCTCCCATAAGGCCACTGCTTTCCCAGCAGCTCACCACATTGGAAGTCATGCCCCACATACCACAGGGGGCATTGATATGCTCCCATCTCCTCATTGCCATTGTTAGGCCACTCCATCCTACCCTTGTAAAACATAATGGAATCCCTTGTGTAATTACCATCTACCTTTCTCTTCACCATTGTTTATCAGCTCCCTCCTTACTCCCTCATTTTTTAAAATGAATTTAGCACCCAGCTTAGTCTTCATTACTCAAGTCCTACAAGACCATGATGAGACTAAAGCAGTCACGTGCATCACATTTCCAGCACCTGAGATGACTGTCTATGGGACCTCAATATCTAAGACTATTCCATATTAAAAATCCTAAATTCTAGCATTCTCCTCTCATTTGTCTATTCCTCTCTCCCTCTTCCTTATTTTTCTATATTTAATCTGCGACCTCATAAAGACCCTGTCCTTTGACTAGTATTTTATCATTATCAGCCTCTATGTAGAATAACTTTATTCCTTGTCTAGCCACACTGCTTGGTTCATTATTTACTCACACCAGTATCTAAAATTTCCTTGCCTTTTGTCTTTCTCTGCTTTTGCTTTCTGCTCTAGTTCAGTTTAGTCATTTGCTTTTTCAACTCATATATCTAAAGATAATCAAGTTCTAGTACTGAAAAATCACAAAACCAGTTTATCGTCATGACAATGTATCATGTTTCATAATAGAACTCAGCCATTCTTTTCCTTTTCTACCCACAGCTACTATTCTAACTTTTATCACTTTTAAACCTTCTATTCCCTCTTTGACCTTGTACTTTCAGCAGCTGGTTTTGTGTTTTCAGAGGAAATAGACTCTCAAGTGAATTTGTAACAGTGACCACCAGGCAAACTTAACTTCATCAGCAGATATCCTTTTCTTTTGTCTCAGCTAAAGAGGTGTGCTTTTTACTATCCAGTTTTACTAACTGATCCTATATGTATGCTAGATCCCATCCATTCTGTCTCCCTGGGGCCGTGCATCATCATTTAACCTTTACTTTTCTCTTTAGTATGCCTTTTCTCACCTCCCTGCATCAGCTTCATTTCCCTTATTCAACAACAAAAGAACAGGAAGAAAATGTCTCCACTTGGATTATCCTCTGATTTCCGCTCTTTCCTCTCCCGTACTGTCAAATTTGTGGAAATAGTTACTTCCCACTCCCCACATCTATTACCTCTTCCACCTGCAGTGTTCTGGCTTCCATCACTTATCTGCCACTAAGGACTTTCTTTGATAAACCCAGTGTATCTTCTTAGACCTCTTAAATGCACTTGGTTCTTTAGACCATTGCCCAGTCTTGAACTTCCCTTCTTTGGTTTCTCTAACATCAGATTCTACTTTTCTTTTCAGATCTCCTAGAGCATTTTGAATTTTCTATACTTGTTCCTCTGGAATCTCACTCTAATCCCTTTTTTCTAAGATTTTTTAGTCATTTTCTTCTCTTTGGCATATGAACATGTTCAAGTTCATCTTAAGAAAAGCAAAAAATAAAAAAAAGAAACATTAACTGTTGCTTTCTAGGATTTTGTCCTTTATCTTGTTCTCTTTTTATTTTGTTCTCTTTAGTAGTCTTATAGCCTCAACTACTGTCTGCAGGATAATGAATTCCAAATCTATTCTTAGCCTACACTTCTTACCTGAGCTCCAGACTGACTATGGATACCTTTACCCCAGTTTCCAAAACTCTGAATATGCAGAGCTTAAAACCAGTTTTGCCTCACAAAACTTATTCTCTTTATTTCCTGTTTTTTGAATGAAGCCAGTATTCAGTCACCCAAGTTAAAACTAGAACAATTCTGAAATTCCATTTTTTTTTTTAAACATCCCACACACAGTCCACAGGTTATCTGATTCTGTCTCCTAAACAGCTGCTCTTTGGAGCCTACTTTTCTCCTCATTGTTCTGCTTTAGCAGCCATCATCTCTTGACAGTAGCCTCTTAATTGATGTCTTTGTCTCCAAGTTGTCCCCTTCTGATTCATTTTTAAAGTTAAATTAATTAAAAATTTTTAAATTGAAGAATAATACACACAATATTACATTAGTTTCAGTTGTACAACATAGTGATTCAACAAGTCTATACATTATGCCATGCTCACCACAAGTATAGCTACCATCTGTCACCATACAACACTATTATAGTATCATTGACTTTTCCCTATGCTGTACCTTTTATCTCCATGACTTATTCATTCCATAACTGGAAACTTGTATCTCCCATTACTCTTAAGCCATTTTGCCCACCCACTCATCCCCCTCCCCTCTGGCAACCATCATTTTGTTCTCTGTATTTATGGGTCTGTTTCTGCTTTTTGTTTGTTCATTCATTTGTTCTATTTTTTAGATTACATGTATACCATATATGGTATTTGGCTTTCTATGTCGGACTTGTTTCACTTAGCATAATATCCTCTACATTTATCCATGTTGTTGAAAATGACAAGATCTCATCCTTTTTTATGACTGAGTAATATCCACTGTATACATACCAGATACATATGTATATCACATGTTTTTATTATAGAAGTATAGTTGGCACGCAAGGCTACATTAATTTTTAGTATACACTGTAGTAATTGGACAAGTCTGTACATTTTTAAAAATTTTTTTAAAGATTTTATTTAATTATTTGACAAAGATAGAGATCATAAGTAGGCAGAGAGTCAGGCAGAGGGAGAGGGTGAAGCAGGCTCCCTGCTGAGCAGAGAGCCCGATGGGCTCGATCCCAGGACCCTGAGACCATGACCTGAGCCGAAGGCAGAGGCTTAACCCACTGAGCCACCCAGGCACCCTCAGTCTGTGCATTATTATACCACATCTTTTTTAACCATTTGTCTATTGATGGACACTTGGATTTCTTCCATATCTTGGCTATTGTATTAATGTTGCAATAAACATGGGAAACATGGAGTGCATATATCTTTTTGAATTAGTGTTTTTGTTTTCTTTGGGTAAATAACCAGTAGTAGAATTACTGAATCACATGGTATTTCTATTTTTAATATTTTGAGGAACCTCCATATTCTTTTCTACAACGGCTGTTCCACTTTTCATTTCTACCAATAGTGCACAAGGGCTCCCTTTTCTCCATATTCTCATCAACACTTGCTCTTTCTTGTCTTATTGATTCTAGACAGGTGTAGGGTAGTATCTTGTTAATTCATTCTTTATACTGTCACCAAACTGTCCTAGTAAAATGCAGGCCCAATTCCCTATTTTCATTTCCTCCATCTGGTAAAATCTGAGCTCTTTACATGGCATATATGAACTGTTTTCTCTCTTTATAAGGTTCGTTTTTTTAAACCACTCTCCAGCATGCATGTTATGCTAAAACCATATTTAACTGCTCACTGTATCCTGTGGCATCATGCCTGCATGCCTTTTCATGTGCCATTCCTTCCTGGAATGCCATCCCTTTTTCCCCATAAAGTTTCTACTCAAGCTTTCTTTGTAATGCTGTCCCTAATTCTGTTCCGTGGCACTTTATGGTAATTGTCTCTTTCTCCACCAGACTAAACATTGTTTGAGGGCTAACACTGAATTTCTCCATTCATTAGTACTTTATAAGTTTGCTGAGTGAATAAATGAATAGCAATGAACACAGTATCTTCAGGTAACAGTGGGTAGTTTGGGTGATAATCAGGTATTAACTTTGGGAAAGACCTCAGAGACAGTGTGGTCTGCCTCTTCATTTATCAGATACAGAAACTGAGAACCAGCAAGGACCAAAGCACCTGTTCCTCAGGCATGGCATATTCATGAATGCCTTCATATATTGTTTTTGTTCTTCCCTCTGCTTAGAATGGAATGTTCTACCTTACCATGTACTACTTGTCTGTGGATCTTGTTTTTTCAGGGTTGTCCTTGGACTACCAGCTTCAGAATTACCAGGAATGCTTATTTAAATGCTTATTTAAAATGCAGATTCCTGATCTCCATCACCTCTACTTCCCCCCGTACTCTTCCTCTGTATAACAAGCACACAAAGAGAGAGAGAGAGAGAGAAGAAAAATATTCATTCTAAGATGAGAAAGGAACTGTGTTAGTATACTGCAAAATCACAAGCTTTCAATGAATCTTTTATTTTCATCTTTGTTACTTAAAAAATAAAAGCAAACTGGACCCAAAGTATATAGTAATCAGAACAAAAACTAATTGAAGTTCAGATTTGCTGTTGCTCATTCCCTAGCAAAACCTCTCTCCTAAAAAGTGCTCTTGAAGTTCAGTTTTTCAGTGAGATTGTTCCATGTGTTTGCGGAAAGATGAAGAGGGTGATGACTTTCAAAGGCATCCTTCGACATTTAGTGGTTGAAGATGAGAACACTTGAAGGCTTGAGAAGAAAACGAGGCCCAACTGATTGCCTACATATCTCCATAAGATTGGAAGTGCCCTAATGGGTAGTTGATCTCCCTGACTTAAAGACATAGTGGCTCTATACAGAAGGTGTCAACAGAAGCTGCTGATTACTACAGAAAAGTGAATGTTAGGTTAGCTAACTGGAAAGGGGAAATAAATAAATACTATAACTGGTAACGGATAATTTTCCATGCCAAAACTACTTTTAACTACTTTTAATTCTAGTAGGTCCCACCTTTGGAAATTCTGATTAGCAGGCATAGATTTGGAACAAGACATCTAATATTTCTATAAAGAATCTTTGAAATTTTTTTATATATCTGTGGTAGAGATCCACTCTTTAAAGGGAAAGAACCCAATCAAGTACTTTTTTAAGAATTTACATTTAAGTGAGTTTGTCCTCTATCTAGGTAAGAGTTCTAGCTCCTTTACTTGCTCACTAAGGTACCAATTTTATTGTCTGTCTGGATTTAAGAAAAAGTAATGATTACTTACCATGTGCTTAATGCTTGGGTTTGGTTCTTTTTATCTGTGGTGTACACGTAAAGCCTCTAGCTCATATAGATCTGATATCAGCAAATGATATAAAACACCAGCATACCAGATTCTTATGAGACAGTAGAATCCAGAATTGTCCTTTCTTCACTTCTCAAAAGCTTGACTTAAAGAAGTTGACCAGCAGATCATTTCAAGACTCTGTAGTCCATCCGTTTCTTCCAGTGGATCAAGCTGAACCACTCCCCATTTCCCCTCCCTCGGCCCCTGGCAGCCATTAATCTACTTTCTGTGTAGATTTACCTGTTCTGGACATTTCATTTAATAGAATCATAAAGTCTGTGACCTTTTGTGACTAGCTACTTTCACTTAGCATGTTTCAAGATCCATTCATGTAGCATACAGTTCATTTCTTTTTATTCCCAAGTTGAATTAATTTTTTAAACTTGAACATTTTTAAACTTATTTGTTTTTTTTTAAGATTTTTTTTAATTTATTTGACACAAAGTCTAGGAATGTAAATTGTTATTACTACGACCTTATAATTATCACCAGATAATTTTTACTTTTATCCAGCTCATGATACCAGTCTGACTCATTTGATTAAATGTTCACTTTCTCCCAGATATGAAGGTTCTTAGTTTCCATATTTCTATAAAGTAGAGTGAGAATTAGTTTTGGTCAACATTTACAGATGTTACCAGCATTCTTCTGGTGTATTTGTTATTGCTCTCAGTGGTATGTGCTGATGGTATAACAGATTTGATTTTTGTATTATATGATTAATAAGAAAAAAATCAGTTAACATAATGCACTACAAAGCCGAATACAAATAAGTTTAAAAGGGGCGCCTGGGTGGCTCAGTGGGTTAAAGCCTCTGCCTTCGGCTCAGGTCATGATCCCAGGGTCCTGGGATCGAGCCCCGCATCGGGCTCTCTGCTCCTCAGGGAGCCTGCTTCCTCCTCTCTCTCTGCCTGCCTCTCTGCCTACTTCTGATCTCTGTGTCAAATCACCAGAATGTGGTTAAGCTCTGGTTCCAGAAAGGCTAATCAGTATTAGTAAAATTACTTCATTTATCTGTACTTTCATTTACTTTTCTACAACTTTCTGTTTAATTTCTCCTAGAATCACTGTATTTATTTGTTATTTATTTGATGTGTACAGATACTATTCCAGTTAGGTAAGATATTGTTACATGTCATTTTTAGTGGGGTTTATGGCTCAGGGAAATATTTGTTCATATGTTTTTATGGCCCCATCCTAATCTTTTATTAGCATAGAGTTTATTGAACATACACTATATACCTACTACCATTCCAAGTGCTTTGTGAGGGTAAGACTTAACAGAAGAAATTTAGAGACTAAGACATAATAAGAGCTTGCTGAACTCTATGGTTCAATGAGTTAATAGAAATGGCAGTTCAGAGAAGAAAGAACTCAAAGGAGATTTTTTTTTTTTAGGGCAGAGTATAACTAATTATATTTTTTATTATGCCATTGTTTGTTTCCTGTTTTTATTTTTAAAAATTTCAGAACTTCAGAAAAGTAGGAATAATACAGTAAATATTTTGTAACCTTTGCCCTAGAACCTAATTTGCCACATTTGCTTGATCTTCATATGTATACATATGCACTTATCCCACTTTTTTTTTAACCACTTGATTTAGTTGCAGAGGCCATAACAGTACACTCCTGAATACTTCAACATGTATCTCCTAAAGACAAGATAATTTCCTTTTTAACCACATATAATCATCAAACTTTGGAAATTATACATTGACACAATATTCTTATAATCCATATCCAGGTTTCCCAATATAATTATGATGGAGTTGTTTTTGATCCCAGAAGAGTCATGTGTATATTTAGTTGTCTCTCCAGTCTCCATCTACAATGGTCTTTATTTGGTCTTTCATTATATTGTCATTTATTCAGAGTCTAGACCAGTGTTTGGCAAAATATGGCCCATGGGCTGACCCAACTGTTTCTATAAATAAAGGTTTTTTTTGACAAATAGCTGTACTCCTGATGCACAGACTGCCTGTAGCCGCTTTTGCGCTGCAGTGGCAGAGTTCTATGGTTGCAACAGAAACTGTGTGATCCACAAGCCTCAAATGTTTACTATCTGACCTTAGAAGTTTGTTGATCCCTAATCTAGGCAGTTTGTTATGTATGACCCTCTTTTTGAGTTTGCTGATCATTTCCTTAATTATATTCAGGTTAAACTTGTTTTGTTTTGTTTTGTTTTGTTTTTGGCAACAGCGCTACTTTGGTATTGTTATATCCTTCTCAGTATACATCAGGAGGTACATGAGGTCAATTTGTCCTATTCTTTGCGATTTTAAGTTGTGAGGGTGTTTTGTAATAAAGGATGACTTTATGAAAGAAATGATGTTTTAAACTAATCCGCAAGGATAGGGTAGTATTTGAATAGGTGGAGATATTTTTCTAGTAGACATTGTCTGTAGCCTTCTTCTGTTCCTGCTTTTATTAATCCTAAATTAGTATTTTCATCCATTCACATGGCTGGCATGATTGATAGCTCAACAACTTACTGGTCTGTTGGTAGCAGTCAGAACATTATAGGTTTTCTCCATACAGTCTCTACCTTTTATTTCTTTGTTTAATTTTGCAGTGGTAATTGGCTTTTATCTTACATTGTGGCCAAGAATTCTGTAAGCAAGATTTTTTGGATTTGTGTAGAGTACTCTAAAGATTTCTATCTTCTCTTGGAGTGTAATAAAATTTTATCTGTCTGAAAACCAGAATCCCAAAAGTATTGCGTTCCAGAAGCAAATCTTGGGAATGTATATAGATTCACTTACTTTTCTTTTAAAAATAAAAGTAGCTGAACAGGTAATTTAAATGAAGTACTAGTTTATTTAGATACCATCATTTATGTCATTATGGAAGCATTAGTTGTGGGAATAAATGGATTGAAAAAAGTGCATATTACAGTAATAGATGTAATAACGTTGGCAATATTAGCAGATGGTCCGTTATTGCTTCCATATGGTTCCTTTGTATTGTTAGTACAAAAAGTACAGCTTCCAGCTGGATATCAAAACAAAGATGAACATATTTATGGAATTATTGTAGTATAATTGAATGCCATTCATAATAGTAGAATTAGATGTGCTGTTGAGGAAAGGATAAATGTCAGAAGTATTCAAGGGCATCTTATTCCACAAGTGAAGAATTCCGTCAAAGAAATGATCTTTTAAAAAAGTCACAAGCAAAAATCTAAGAGTTAGTGAGTTATTTAAAGGTAAAATGAGGCCTTTTTATTTGTAAGTAAAGCCTTTTACTATGCTAGAAATCATTTTCTAATTTTTAAAGAGAAAGAAACCTAGTCCAACATCATTGCTTTGTTATTGGATTATGGTAGCATTTGGATTGTCTTTAAGAACTTGAGAAACTATATTTTTCAACTTCAGATAAATTATCAGAATCAAATTTCTGTTCTTACAAAGCAAAGGACTAGAACATAGTTATCACTCCTTTTTTGAGGGATAGTTTTGCTGGATATAGAATGATACAGAATTCTTGCTTGGCTATATATTTTTTTTCCACATTTGAATGTCATCCTATTACCTCTGACCTTCATTATTCTTAATGACAAGTCAGCTGTTAATCATGTATAAACAGTACGTTAAATAGTGATTTTATGAAACCAAACTTATTCAACATTTATTTAATATTTATGGAGTATCTGGTGTGGCAGGCATTGTACTGTGAGGAAAGACAGACGTGGTCAGTCTCACAGTTTATGATGAAGAGAGAAACATGATTTGCCCAAAAAAAAAAAAAAAATCACATAATCCTGTGTATAGTTACAAACTGTTAAGTGCCAGGAAGGAAGGTGAAGGGTATGTCTAATGGGAATGGGTGATAACAGAGACGTTCCTGAGAACTAGTACTGGAGCTGCAAGCTGAAGGTGACTAAAGGAGTGAAATGGGAGAAGGAATAGTATGGAACATTGCAAGGACTAAGGAAAGGAAACAGTGTGCAGCCAGAGCCTGGAGAAGAAAAGGATGGTACAGAAATGAAGCTGGAGAAGTAAGCAGGGGATTAAAGTGCTCATCTTGAGAAACATTCATGTGTTTTCATTGGGATTTCGCAAAAATAACTTGGGAACAATTATATGACTAGGAGTTCTTTTTAATACCAGATTTCTCTTTGTTATTCATAAAAAGTCATCATAGATAAATCAAAATATTTAAAGTTAACGAGCTATAGTTCTTAATTCAGGATTAATCAGAAATTAAAACAAGACGTATCCAAAATAATCATGTTGAGAAAATGATTTGTTTCCTACTTACTAAAAACACCGTGGGTTTTGGGCACCTGGGTGGCTCCGGTGGGTGGGTAACTAGCTGCCTTCCGCGGAGGTCACAATCCCAAGGTATTGGGATCAAGCCCCACATCGGGCTCCCTGCTCAGCAGAGAACCTGCTTCTCTCTCTCTCCCTCTCTCTGTCTGCCACTCTGTCTACTTGTGCATTCTATCTCTATCCCTCCGTCAGATAAATAAATAAAATCTTTTTTAAAAAACCACTGTCGGTTTTCATATTTTACTTTTATTATTCCCACATTTAATACCTTTTACCGCTTTTTACTTAAAATGTAATCAGTGACAGTGATGCAAAATTCATAAACTATTTTCCTTCTCTTACTGTTGCCCAAGAAAAACAAAGACAATATCATTTTGGGCATTGGAAGTTTATCAGGAAGGAATGCTGCCTTATTTACTGTCGAAGTGCTGTACCTACGTAAAACCTTCCATTGTTTTTGTGTTTTTTGAGGGAGGAAGCAGTAAATTAAAATTCATGCATGATAGCACTCAAAAAGCAACTAACCAAGAAGTGTAGCTTTATTTATTAAAAAAATAGTCTCTTTATTTACCATCTTGAGTTATTAAAATATTTGTATTATAATTTAGTTGTTTATTTTCATTGCAGGTGGAGGACTGTGACGCCAATTGGACATCCTCTACCTGGAACACGATTTATTGCTTTTAAAGTTCCTTTAAAGGGAGTATGTATATCATTTTCTCATCTATCTTATAAGGAGAATTGGGACTAATGTGATCCATGTTTACTTAATGTTATGCTTTTTTTTTTTTTTTTCATAAAAATATGTGAAATTTCCAGCAAATGTTTGACAATATGGAAGGAACAGTTAATTTTTCATGTAATTATCAGTTGTTCACGCTAGTGTAAGGGAGTAGTTTTGGACTAATTTTTTAATAACAGCTTTATTGGTATGTAATGCACCTATTGACATTCACCTATTTAAAGTACACAGTGGTTTTTAGTATGTTCATGGAGTTGGGCAGCAGTCACTACAAGTTTAGAACATTTTCATCACCCTTACTTCCTCCCAAATGCATAGTAGCAGTCCCTCCCCTTTCTCCCTCATTCCCACCCCCTGCCTCCTAGACAACCACTAGTCTCCTTTCTGTCTTCATAGATTTGACTGTTCTGGACATTTCCTGTGGATGGAATGATAATATCTGTGACTAGCTTCTTTAGCATAATGTTTTCAAGGCTTACCCATGTTAGTGTGTATCATACCTCATTTCTTTCTGTTGCCAAGTTGAATTAATTTTTTAAGGGTTCAACTTGCTTTATTGAAAGCATTTAACAAGATTAAATACCTTTTTGAGAGAAAATATCTTGAATCCTAATTTTATTTTTGCTTTTTATATTTTGATCTACTTAAAAGTTATAATCCAAAAATAAAGATGGATAACTTTCGAGTA
The DNA here is from genome assembly GCF_902655055.1 of Lutra lutra. Classification (NCBI taxonomy): domain Eukaryota; kingdom Metazoa; phylum Chordata; class Mammalia; order Carnivora; family Mustelidae; genus Lutra; species Lutra lutra. The sequence continues at coordinate 56,719,078 of NC_062291.1, read as the reverse complement.
ACCACCCCCCCACGAAAAAATCAGCATTCCTTTACTAATTTGTGAAACCCTTTGCATAGAATTTCCTAAAAAAATTGAAAGATACTTGAAACCCATGCCATATTTTACATGGCCTCAGATCTGTGGCAGCTTTAGTTTCTCCTACTTGCTCTGACATTGGGAATGTGTGAGCACACAGTTCAGAATCTTTTATACTGGCCTCCTAATTTAACTCAGATTTTTCCCTTTCACAGGTCTTTTAGTTACTTTTTTAATATATTGAGAAGTAATTTAAAGTTACTTTTTAAATATATTTAATATAATTAATACTTTAATACACATACCATAAAATTCACCTTTTTAAAGTATCTTAGTGGTTTTTAATATAGTCATAGAGTTGTGTAATCAACACTAATTTCAGATCATTTTCATCCCCTCAAAAAGAAACCCTTTACTCATTGGTAGCCACTCCCCATTTCCCCTCCCTCGGCCCCTGGCAGCCATTAATCTACTTTCTGTGTAGATTTACCTGTTCTGGACATTTCATTTAATAGAATCATAAAGTCTGTGACCTTTTGTGACTAGCTACTTTCACTTAGCATGTTTCAAGATTCATTCATGTAGCATACAGTTCATTTCTTTTTATTCCCAAGTTGAATTAATTTTTTAAACTTGAACATTTTTAAACTTATTTGTTTTTTTTTTTTTAAGATTTTTTTTTTTTATTTATTTGACACAGAGATCAGAAGTAGGCAGAGAGGCAGGCAGAGAGAGAGGAGGAAGCAGGCTCCCTGAGGAGCAGAGAGCCCGATGCGGGGCTCGATCCCAGGACCCTGGGATCATGACCTGAGCCGAAGGCAGAGGCTTTAACCCACTGAGCCACCCAGGCGCCCCTTTTAAACTTATTTGTATTCGGCTTTGTAGTGCATTATGTTAACTGATTTTTTTCTTATTAATCATATAATACAAAAATCAAATCTGTTATACCATCAGCACATACCACTGAGAGCAATAACAAATACACCAGAAGAATGCTGGTAACATCTGTAAATGTTGACCAAAACTAATTCTCACTCTACTTTATAGAAATATGGAAACTAAGAACCTTCATATCTGGGAGAAAGTGAACATTTAATCAAATGAGTCAGACTGGTATCATGAGCTGGATAAAAGTAAAAATTTCTGGGTTAAAATCTTAACTGCCATCTAGCCTGTGATGTTGGGCAAGTAATTTAACTTTTCAAAGCCTCAGTTCAAATGAGAACTCTACTACAAAACTATTTTTCACTCATGGTTAATAACTTTATTTTAAACTGAATTTGGTGTAAGAAAATTCCAGTGGATCCAAGCAGGATAGTCCCTTTTTAAAGTGTTCTGAGTCCTTGGTGACAAGGACATATATAAAATCACTGAAGCAGATGATGTAAATATGTTTAGGCTCTTCTCACAGCTCCAGTTCATTATGAGATTTGCCAGTGTTCTTAAAGCTATGACACTTTTCACTGATTCTTTTTGTCTTCTTATGTTTTTTCTCTTCCTTCTTTATTTTATGTTAGGTATATTTTATCTGTATTTCATAACCTTACTGTTATTTTTCATTATAGGCAGTTAATCAGAGACTTACTCCAACCCAGAAGTTTACACCAAAAGATTTGATAAGTGCAATAAAAGCACTAAATGTGGAACTTGGATTAATTATCGATCTAACATACACCACAAGATATTATGAAGTTAAGGTAAAGTTACAAATGTATTTTGTTATCATAGATACATCTTGAAATAGAAAAGATTTTTTAATATTGCATTTTAAAGAAAGCAACTCTATGGTTATTTTAATATAAATTTCAGAATTTCCCATGTGGAATTTATTAGAGATCTTCTTAATCCTTCACGTAATCATATAGTACCTTTTTTTCCTAAAATCATGGATTATGCAGAGAGGAAAAAAATGGAATATTTTTCTTCTAAGAGAACAAACAGTGTTTTTTGAACTTTTTTTTGCAGCAAAATCATTTCAATTAAATCTTGATCTAAAGCCCATTATAAAAAGCAGATAAACAGGGAATTGTGCTGGCTGAAGCAGGAGATTAGGATCCACTAGGCCTCATCATCCTCCAGTCCTCCCCTGCCTGTCCCAAGTCTTAGTGACATGACTTAGCTAAGGCTGTGGAGAGCAAGAGAATTTTAAAACTTTGTTACAGAGGAAAATAACTCTTGAGCCTTGCTATTCGATTGGATTGGTGCCATCAAAGATGTCATCTGTCATTCCTGCCCTGATTAGGTGACATATAGTCTTTGATATCTTCAACATACATGTAACTAAACACACCATCATTTCTTTACTTCCATACCACTGCTTCCTAAAAATATAAATTTGCAGTCTCTTCAGCTGCCCTATTTCACCTGAGAGCACCATTACTGAGCGTATTGGGTTTAAATCATTTGAGTCCTCTGTCTTCAAACCCTGTAGATTTTTTCCTTCTAAAATGTATCTCATTTTCTCCAGATCTTTTACCTTATTATTCAACAGCTAGCCTTTTTTATATATCTTTGACTAGTTGTGCCTAAACATAATTTTCATGCCCATTCCAGGTCCTTCCTAAAAAAAAAAAAAATATCAGGTCTCTCTGCCCTCCCCACTGTTTGAATGCATCACATCTAAACTCCTCTCTCTGTTTTTCAAGGCCCAATTTAATCTCACCCCCTTCTCATCAGGCTCTTCTCTGTTTCACAACAAACCATCTCTTCACTATCTCATGAACATTCTTGATTCTGCGTCTTAAGTCATTCCAGAAACTTGGAATTTTTTCCTCTCTCTCCCTGTCCAAAACTCTACCTGTTCTTCAAGGCCTAACATTTACAGCTTTTGCTGGACTATTATGTGTATTTTTTTGGCATATAACTGTTCAAAGGTCATTATCCTTATTTTTCCAAAACTATTACCTTCTCCTAGGATCTGACCATAAGCATTTATACTCATCACCTTGATATTCTTTAAATGAATATTGTTAGTTGATTAATTGATTTTACTTAATTGATTAATTGATTTTACTTAAATGATTAAATTATCCCTTCCCTTTTTAGGGTCTCCACTTTAGACTCCCTTGCAAACTTAAGAATGAGTCAGGAAAATATTAAAATAGGCTTACTACATAACCTAAGCTGATATCTAGAATTGTAACACCAAGTATGGAGTTAACACTTTATCTTTTTTAAGATCTTTTATTTATTCGTTTGAAAGAGAGAGCACATGCAGGGAGAGAAGCAGAGGGAGAGGGAGAAGCAGACTCCCCACTGAGCTGGGAGCCCAATGTGGGGCTCAATCCCAGGACCTGGAGATCATGACCTGAGCCAAAGACAGATGCCTAACTATCTGAGCCACCTAGGTGCCCCTGGAGTTAACACTTCAAGCTAGTATATTATGTTGACACTGTGCCTGCTTTATCACTTGAATCCTTATCATTGGCCTCTAGGAATTAGGCCTATTTTATAGCCTCTTTTTATGTAGACTACAAAAGAGTTCCACACAAATAGGGGCACGTAGATGGCTCAGTCTGATGAGCATCTGACTCTTGATTTAGATCTCAGGGTCATGAGCTTAAGCCCTATGTCAGGCTCCATGCTTAGCAGGGAGTCTACTTGAGAGTCTCTTTCTCCCTCTGCCCCTGCCTCCACTTCTACACAATGCTCACTGTCTCTTTCTTTCTCTCTGAGAATAAATAAAATCTTTAATAAAAAACAAAAGAGTTCTGCACAAATTGATCTGAAGTGTGCCTTCAGTATAATCATTGTACCTGATCTAAAAAATACTGAATGGTAAGTTTCATTAGGTTGAAGAATATGTTTTTTTAATGACATAACTGTTGCATTCTATTTTCCTTTGTTTCTAGGATTTACCTAAAAGCATTCATTATAAAAAACTTTATACTGTTGGACTTGAAGTCCCTGACAATGCTACTATTCTGCAGTTCAAAAAGTGGGTCAGAAAGTTCCTGTGGGAAAATGCAGAAAATGGTAATTAATAACCTTTAATGTAATCAAAATGTTTCTATTTAATTAACAAATATTATTTTAATAGAAATTATTGTAGATCACTTAAAGATGATATAATATACATATTTCACTTAAATACTTCTAGTTAAAAGGACATTATCAAAGATTTTCTTTAGATTATAATCTATGCATGCCCCTCACTTAAAAAAAACTTGGTTTGAAGAAAGTAAAGCATACAGAAAAGGTACATTGAGGGATGATTCTTTGCTTTACAGATGGATTTCCTACAGCATTCCTTAAATGCTGACAGCCCAGGACAGACAAAAATATAACTCAGTATTTTAAAGTTGACTTAGAAATAGCTTTTGAAAGAATATGTAGCATCGGGGCACCAGGGTGGCTAGTCATTAATGGTCTGCCTTGAACTCAGGTTAAGATCTCAGTGTTCTAGGATCAAGTCCCGTATCAGACTCCTTGCCTGGTGGGAAGCCTGCTTCTCCCTCTCCTATTCCCCCTGCTTCTGTTCTCTCTCCCACTGTGTCTCTCTCTGTCAAATAAATAAATAAATAACCTTAAAAAAAAATGTAGTATAAAGGAAGGTACATCTTAGTCTTTTTGATGTACAGTTTGGCTTCATACAGAAAAGAAAGATAAAGTCTTATGTAAACCTTTTAACTCCATGAATGTATTTTGGGGGATGTCTTACCTAAATAAATTTAATAATAAATAGTAGAATTATAAGTAACAGAATAATAAATTTATTCTATAAATAGAAGTATATATAAACATGTGAACAAGAACATTCACTGATATGTTTAAAATATTGATATCTTGGAAGGACCCTAAAGGATCACTAAACATGAAGTTGATTAAATTATAGCATTTACATACACATGGAATAATAGGCAGTTGTTAAAAACCAAGTAAAAGAGAAGTATTCAGTGATTTGGCAAAATGCTTGTGAGGTATTTTTAAATGACAGTGTCACTACATAATTATATTTATAAATAATAAATTTGAGTAAGCACTCAGAAAGATAAACGTCACAGTGTTAATAGTGGCATCTGATTGTGATTTTTGTCTTCATATTTGTACTTCCTATGTTTTAGGTGTTATTTTTTATAATGGACATGTATTTTATAGTTTTAAAAGGCTGCTTTAAAAAACAAAGTGTTCCAGGTGTTCTTAATGCTTAGTGGTCAAGGACTTACCTTTACCTCTGGTAGAGGCTTCCCCTTAGACTGGAAGACCTCAGAGGTGATCTGAGGTGATCTGACCACATGAGCATCTTCACTCTAGTGATTTCCTGTTTGGTTACAAGAGCTACTAAACTTAAAAATTTGTAAACTAGACTATACCTAGGATTAGTCCCAGTGGCTAATAAATACTGCTTATAGATAGCATGTCTATAGAATAGATTTCTCTGATGACATCTACACTCTTCAGATTTCTCATTCTCTTACTCTCACTAGATCTAATGATCTCTGGACGCCTTCCTTCCTTTCTCTCCCTGCCTATTAGTCTTCCAGGGTTTTTTGTTATGTCTCTTACCCTCCCTGCCCCACTGGCTGACAAAATCAATTCTGTTTTCCCTTTTAGTTTTCTTAACTTTTCTCTTCTCATTGTCCTTTTCCTGTACCTGAGCTAAGTAATTACCAAAAAAATCAATTTTCCTTTACTTTCCTGCATCAGTCTCCTGAATTAAACAATTATTTTATACCCAGAAATGTAAAAAGGGCAAGGAACCCATTTTGGGGGTAAATGAACAGAAAGAAAAGGATGAGATTGGTACTGCCTGCCTAGTTTCCTGGACTTAGGGAAGAATTTCAGGTGACAAGGCCTACTTCTTGGAAAGTGGCTTATTTCTGATGTATTGCTAATGGCTCCTCTTTAACCAACTGTTCTGTTAGAGCCTGAGAAGTAGAATTGGTTTCACGGTTTCGGGGTGATTGCAGTGGTTACAATGCCAGCTGCCCACAGCAGCCTTATTCTGAATCTACAGGTTTTACTTTTTATTGTATCTGTCCCAGCAAATCAAAAAATAGCTTCGTAAGCTTATTTTCCCCAAAGACTAGGCAGAGGGGAGAGGGGCTAATTGCTGTTAGTTAAACTGTTTATCTTAGGAAAACAGACTTAATGAGTCAAAACATTGTTCCTTCTAGATACTACTGAGCAGAATAAAGTTACATTTTATTCTATGATACCAAAAGTTTGTGATGCGTTGGGTACTAGAACATTGATATGATCTTAAGTTCTTGATTTTAAAAACCAAGTGGAGAAAAAAAATCTGTAAAAAGATGACTTCCTATATAGACTGAAAAGATACTATTAACATAACAAAAATTCAACTGAGTAAATTAAAGATCAAATTGGTTTTATTCAGTGATTCATGAAATGGGCAGCATCCTATCTAGCAAATAAAAAGGAGCTCTATCCAGAAAAGAAAAGATTTTTAAAGGCAGAGAGGAAATTATTGGTAAAGAACACATTGTTTTAGGTTAAGGTCACCCTCCTATGGGGAACGCAAAGGGTCTATTAGATTATCTCCTTGAGCTGCCCAGGAAATTCCAAGTTGGCTGGTTAAAAGTCACATTTCTGGGAGAAGCTGAAGACACTTAAGTTAGGTATTAAGTCTTGATGGGGTTTAGTTAAGTGATTCCAGTTTGGGCCTGCTCTCTCCTTTTTAACAATACATATCCCTTTTTTATCTTTATTCCAAAAGTTAGTCACTAGTAGATCTTTAAGAAATACTTTCTAAATTCTAATGCAAAAATACTCATCCCTAGTTTAATCCAACAGTCCTACTTCTCTTCTCTTGCATGTTAGAGAGAATACCTCCACAGTGTTATCTGGGTGCCACCGTGGGTTGTTGGTTAAGAGTTTCAGTTGGGTTCTTACTGCTGCTTGGCAGTCCTCTCCCTATCCCCAACCAATTCACTCATCTGCTTCTGAATTTTGCCTACAACACATTCCTTCCTCAGTTCATATAGCATAGCTCCCCACTTCTCAAGAAAAACAGAGGTCTCTTTCTTACTTTCACCTGTATCCATATTCGCATATTCTTCCTTTCTTCTGCTTTCCTAAGAAAAGCAGACCAGACCTCTACCTCTCCTCCAATCCTGGCTTCTTCAGGACATTTTCTTTATTTATTCTCAACTCTGTAATACCAACATATAAACAAGCATGGCTCTCTCCTATGTCTTAAAATTATCCTCTCTTTTTCCTCTTGCAACCTTAATTCTTTCTTTCATGCTCTGTTTCCCTCCTCTGCTGATTACACTTTTGGAAGAGTTGTCCCTGTTCATTGTGCCCATTCCATTACTGTTCACTAAAGAGATTCTTATTGACCACCCATAATCTGATTTCTACAGCTCTCTAATTATAGTTCAATTGGAAGATTGTAGAAATTCAAAGAATAGTTTTCTATCCCTATCTTGCTTAAATCTCTGTAAGCTTAACCTCTGCTGTTCATTCCTTCCTTAAAATTTTCCTTTTGGCTTCTTTGATATTGTTTTCCTCAATTTTTTCCTACCTAAGTGTTTTTCAGTTTTCTAGCTAATATTTTTTTTTAAGTTTTCTTTTCTTTACTAATAATCCCCCTCCCCTACTTCCTCTCTGCCTTTTGTCCTGCTCAAATCCTTGATGCCTACTCTTCTTAAGAATCTGTCCTGCTTTTGGCAACTGCAAAGCTGGGGAGATCCTGGATGTCAGATCTCATTGTCCTCCCAGTCCTTCCACTCCTTCCCTAATCCCCTCAATACAATGGTTTGATTTTAAAAAAAAAAAAAAAAAAAGTCTTTTCACTTTACTTTGTCTCATCTTTTCCTATTTTTAACTTTGGCCCCCTAAATCAGTATCTCTAGCACAAACCTTTCTCCTGAACTCCATGTCAGTGTTCAGGGTTCATCTGGCACCAATAAACTGAACACATCAAAAACTGAACTCTTAGTCTTCCTTCTCCTGCCCCTAGCTCCCCAGATCTACTCTTGCCCTCTCTGATCTGGGTTATTTTGATGGCCTCCTGCATAGATTTCTTGTCTCTCCTTCCACCAGTCATTCCTCCAGACTTCCACAAATTTATCTGTCTAAAATGCATATCTGGGGCATGTGGGTGGCTCGGTTAAGCAACTGCCTTCAGCTCAGGTCATGATCTTGAGGTCCTGGGATTGAGCCCCGCATCGGGTTCCCTGCTCATGCGGCAGCCTGCTTTTCCCTCTTCCTCTGCAGCCTTCCTTCCTGTGATCTTTCTCTCTGTGTCTCTCTCAAATGAATAAATAAAAAGAAATAAAATAAAATGCACATCTGATTATGTCATTTTCTTGCTTAAAATCCTTCAGTGGTATCCCATCTAATAAGCAGCAGATTCCTTAACATGATGCTTCATTACTTGATTCTTGGTGTCCTTTCTAAAAACCTCTTTTTTATGTAAGTTTATTTATTTTTTGAGTAACTGCTGCACCCAGCGTGGGGCTCGTGCTCATGACCCCAAAATCAAGAGTTGCACACTCTTCTGACCGAGCCAGTCGGGTGCCCCTCTAAAAGCCTCTTATATTTGTTTCCCATATGTCTCACTTGTCTATTTCCCACACAAGTCCTATCTATCCTCCTAGTGTACACTCAACTCCTTTATTGAAATGTTTTCCATCTTGTTCTTGGTGAACTTCCTCTCATTTCTCAGGATTATCTCAGTGTTTCTTTCGAACTACCTCTGAAACCTCTGTCCCAGTGCAAATTTAAGGGCTCTTTCTTATGTACTTACATAACACGTTGGTGTGCATTCATCATGTATTATGTATTATGGCAAATGCATTGTTTACTTATGGCTCTTCCCATACTAGACTCTGAACTCATTGAGGTGCCAGATAGATTCAGCTGGAATTACCTGAGCTATCATTGCTCAAATGAAAACCTCACCATTATGTATGTGTGTGTCTGTGTGTGTATAAAGCCATATGGAGATGTTTGAAAAAATATGTACGTATTGAGAAAAATATTTCAGATAATGATCATTCTTCATATAAAAAGGCCATAAATCAGTTCTGTTATTTTTACAAAAATGAATTCCATTTCATTCAGAACGCAAAATAATGAAAATAGGTTTCTAAAATCTCTTACTATAAATTGATTCTAAATATGTTCACCCTAAAATTTATAGTATTTGAAAATAATTTGAAGACTTGGAAATGTGGGTGCCAGTTGAAAATTCAGTGCCAGTTGAAAACAATGTCCTAACAAACACTAAATGAATGCTTCCTGAATCTTTCTTCACACATGATCCTGAAGAAAGGTCCCAAATCAGCTCTTTTGAGAAGTTCTGGCAATTGGCAGGATAGGAAAGGTGAATGAATACAAGTAAAGAAAAAACACCTAGAGCATGAATCTTACTGAAAAATTTCCTCAGAATTGGTACCCAGAAGATGAATATGGCTCTCAAAATCCATCTTCTCTAAGGAAGTACTCAAACTTTAACCTCACTATAGGGAAATTTTTTAAGATAGGTCATTTCCACCATGCAAAAAAAGGTTCCTGGCCCATCCACAAAGATCAGTAGATTGATCTTACTTCTAATTATTCAACTGTGGTTTTAAATAATGTGCCTTAAAGGAGAAATGATGTCATAGGTGTTTATATTAACCAGAAAGTATTAGTACATTTCACTGAATGCAGAGGCAATTAAGATCAAAGAAGTAAGTTTAAAATTATTTCTTTCTGAATAATGTTTGAAGCATGTTATTCATGATCATGACACAAACTTTGTTCTTCGTATGGTTATCCTTAAAAATTCACCTTTTGATACAGTAGGGTCAACATAAAAAGCCTGTTTCTTTTCTGTATCTTTGATAGTGTCCTTTTAACATACTAGATTTAAATTTAATGACTAAGAATTCTAGTGGTAGAATTTTTATAAAAATTATAAATTACTTATACAACATGTAATACTTTTCTCATCTTAAATTTTTTCATACTTTTTAATATTTCTTCACATTTTATAGATAAACTCATTGGAGTTCATTGTACCAATGGAATTAACAGAACAGGATACCTTATATGTAGGTAAGAATGATATAGGTGCTAAATTTTCAAGTCTGTCTTCTTGAGAAGAAAATTTTAAAGTTCAGCCTTACTTATATTGTAAAATTAAAATGATATTTTTAATTCAGGTACCTTATCGATGTTGAAGGCTGGGATCCAGATACAGCAATTCAAGGTATTTTTAGAAAGTTTAGCTAAAAGCAAGGACCAATGTTATGAAAATATCTAGTGCCATTTAAATGAATTAAAATATAGAAAATAATGATTTATTTCTTTTTTATTTAGTTATTGCCTTTCTGTTAATACCTTTTCAACTTAATACATTTTTAACTAGATTTTTCATATAGCCATTTATTTAAGAAAAAAGAAAACACAGGAACATTAAAAATTAAGGTTGTGATGTTTTTATATAAAATAAAAATTTTTAGGATCTCATCACTGCTACCACAATAAATCATTTTATTATATAATCTGTTAGTTGGTGAACAAAATCCAAGGATCTTGTCACAAAATTTACCTCATTAATTTTATTTGACCAACATTAATCCTTCATTGATTATTCTTAGCTTTTGGTGAGGCCCGTGGTCATCGAATAGATGGATGTGTGTACTTAAAGGATCTCAAAACTCGACCCATGAGAAGGTAAATTTTAAACTGGACTGTGAGTTGTATCTTATCCAAGGATCTTATTCCTTTAGTAGATTTCTTTCTTATCCTTTGTAGGTTTCTTAAATTAAAAACCTTTGTTATAATTCATACTGTAAAATATAAAAACCAAAAGAAAACTAATATATATATCGTTAGGATACTCTGCTGGCTGTAACTGATTTTTGTGTTAAATATATTCAGAAGTTTTAGGAAACTTTTAAAGAATGTTGATCATAGTTAATTAAAATCCACTCTTGTTACCCTATCAAAAAATTCAGACTTTGTCATCTCCTAAACTTAGCATCATAGGGCATGGACTAAATTATTTTGAACTGGAAAAGCTTTAAATATACAGGTATTATCAGTCAGTCACCCTTACCATATCAGAGGACCCTTGAGATGCCTCTCCTAAAATGGTAGTTTTTGATTTGGCAATATAGTAGATATAGGTGGAATATGTTTTAAAAAGACAGATTCCTAGGGCCTCCCATATAAAGCTACTAATTTAGTAGGTTTGGTGTGGTGTTTAGGGAGAGAAATGTCAGAAACTTGATTTTTAAATCTCCTCATAATTGGGGGCTAGTGTGCTAAATCATATAAATTGACTAAGTAATTCGTGGACTGCCAACCTGAGTAAACTGAAATATGTACCCTTTAGTAAGTAAATGATTTGACTTCCTTGACAGAACTTTTGATCATCCTCTATTATAATAGTTTGAGATTGCTTTTTAGAAATAGCAACTCAGGAACACCAGAGCCCAACTCTTAGTTTCAGCTGAAGTCGTGATCTCAGGGTCATGAGATAGAGCTTCGTGTGGGGCTCCGTGCTGAGTGTGGAGTCTGCTGGTTTCTCTCTCCTTCTTCCTCTGCCCCTCCCTGCCTAATGGGCACTCACACTCTCTCTCTCTCACTCTCAAATAAATAAAGAAGGGACTCTTAGAAAAAATAGAAATAGCAGTTTATTTTAATAGTAATATGCAGTTGCTTCTTGAGATGTATACTGATTCGTGATACTAAGACTATGTATCGTCATAGAGAAGCATATTTTTCTTTGGCAAGAAATCCTGTGCCCACTTATTTAAAAACTACATCAAGCAGAACGTGTGGGGGGCTCAGTCGATAAGCATCTGACTTTTGATCTCAGCTCTGGGCTTGATCTTGGGGTCGTGAGTTTAGGCCCCACATTGGGCAGAGCCTACTTAAAACAAACAAAGAAAAAAACCCATGTCAAGCAGGGACACCTGGATGGCTCAGTTGGTTAAGCATCTGCCTTCGGTTCAGGTCATGATCTTGGGGTCCCAGGATCGAGCCCTGTATCAGGCTCCATGCCTAGTGGGGAGTCTGCTTTTCCCACTTCCTCTGCCTCTTCCACCCCAGCTCATGTTCTTTCTCTCTCTCTTTGTCTCAAATAAATAAAATCTTGGAAAAAACTGCATCAAGCAAGTTACTCGGACAAAAAATTTAAGACGGGCCAGGATACAGCTTGCTCGTTTATTCACTTTGAAGAGTGAAATTTAGTAATTCAATAAATGTTTATCAAATAATCTGATATATTCTAGGCACCATTCTAGATGCTGGTGATATAGCAGCTAACAAAACAGACTAAAATATAGAGCTTACATTCTAGTTGGAGGCAAACAATAAACAATTTAAATAAGTAAGATATGTAGCTTGTGATTCAGAGTTAATTACTGTGGAAGACAGTAAACCTGGAAAGGGGAGTAGAGGATGTTGAGATGATGGGGAAGGTTGAGATTTAGAAGGATCACCAAGGAAAGCCTCACTAAAAAGGTGACGTGTGACTAAAGTCCTGAAGGAAGAAAGAGAGCAATCCATGTGATTAGGTTTGACATTTGACCCTACCCAGCGTGGACCCTGTTGTCAGCCATCTTCAGTGTCCTTACCAGGAGCCTAGATTCATTCATTCTGTTGACTTTCCATTCTGCCAGTATGGTAATTCCCAATTTGGAGAATTTTCAACAGCTTCCCTTCTGAGCTGGTAAGTATCATAGTCAGACTATGTTCAGCTTAGCTATGAATTAAAATTATTTAACACTGCTTTACTGCTGATGTTTGTTAAACTAGACAGATTAAAGAAAATTAACTGGAGAGAAAATGCAAAGGTAAGAAAAGGGGCAGTTAGAGCCCACTCATTAGAGAAATTTGGCAAGAAATGGAAAGAGGATGAAAATCAATAGGAAACTGTAGGATCTGTTTGCTCATTACTATGACCACACGACAAATGTGATACCCTAACCATTCCATTGTATATATACTACATTGTATATATACTACAATTAGTTGACATTTGGGCTGTTTCTACCTTTAAAAAATATATATGTTTTATTATTGTTAACATATAATGTATTATTTGTTTCAGAGGTACAGGTCTGTGATTCATCAGTCTTACACAATACATACCGCTTACCACAACATATATCTTCCCCAATGTCCATCACCCAGCCACCCTATCCCTCCCACCCCACCTCCACTCTAGCAACACTCAGTTTGTTTTCTGAGATTAAGAATCTCTTATGGTTTGTCTCTCTCTCTCCGGTTTCTTGTTTCATTTTTTCCTCTCTTCCCCTGTGATCCTCTGCCTTGTTTCTCAAATTGCATGTATCAGTGAGATCATATGATAATTTTCTTTCTCTGATTGATTTATTTCACTTAGCATTAATATCCTCTAGTTCCATCCACATCATTGCAAATGCCAAAATTTCAGTTTTTTGATGGCTGCATAATGTTCTATTGTATATATATGCCACTTCTTTATCCATTCATCTTTCTATGGACATCTGGGCTCTTCCCATAGTTTGGCTATTGTGGATGTGGCTACTTATAAACATTGGGGTGCAGGTGCCCCTTCAGATCACTACATTTGTATTTTTGGGGTAAATACCAATAGTGCAATTGCTGGGTTGTAGTGTGGCTCTATTTTGAATTTTTTGAGGAGCCTCATACTGTCTTCTATAGTGGCTGCACCAGCTTGCATTCCTGCCAACAGTGCAGCAGGGTTCCCCTTTCTCCACATCCTCGCCAACACCTGTCATTTCCTGACTTGTTAATTTTAGCTCCACCTTTTTTTAAACTTCACTTTTTATTTTTTTGTGATAATTATTTTTTAATTCAATTAACATATAATGTATTATTAGTTTTAGAGGTAGAGTCATTGATTCATCAGTCTTATATAATACCCAGTGCTCATTACATCACGTGTGCTCCTAAATGTCAATTGCTTAGTTTACCCATCCCTCCACCCCCTTTCCACCTTTTTGCTATTGTGAATAGTGTTGCTGTGAATATGTGTGTATTTGTATTTATTTGAGTAGCTGTCTTCAATTTTGGATTAATGAGTATGAGAGAACAGTGATTCTCAAATATGGCTATTTGGGGGTTACTTGGGGGCTTGTATAGAAGTGTGGACTTCTTTGGCTCACCTATACCTAGTGAATCAGACTGTCTGAAGAGGGGCCTCGGAATTTTTTATGTGTTTTTTTTTAATGCATTCAGAATGATTTCTGTTGCTAATAGGTCACATTTGGGAATCACTATAATAACAAACCAGGTTTCAGAATTGAAATTAATAGGATAAACTGCTGAGCTGAAACCAATATGATGAGATTTATGGAGAAAGAAGTATAATCCTACAGTTGTTGATTTTTTTTTTTTAAATTGCACTGACAAGATGTGGAAGCCTTAGTAGTTCAGATGAAAATAGCAGGAATTTTACTTGATGTAGTATGATGCAGCTGATTAAAAACTAATCTACTTTAAAGGTCAGCATTTAAAGTTTCAGATCACAGTCAAAGGAGTTAATAATTTTACTATACATACGGTTTTGCCACGTTTCAAGTATTGAGTTCAGTTATGTGTACACATTTTAAATCACTGAGAAACCAAGATGAGTGATAACTGAGCCCCAGCTCTCCTTTAACATAGCACTGGGACAGTTAAATTCTCTCAGAAATAAATTAGTAATAGATTTTTCAGGTGCCCTTTGGCTCCCAAGTGCAATGAACAAAATTTTCATTGACCTTGATTATTGCTTTTATAGAAATGAATTCCCAGCATGCAAGAAGGGAGTGTGGGAAATGTTAAATGGGACATAAATATGTCAGGTGTTTATTTTTGAAGGATACAAGTAGAGATGTAGCTCCAGAGCCTAAAGTTAGAGCCAAGGGCAGCAAGACTTTAACAATTTATAAAATTTAATATTTCTATAATATTTTAATATGTAACTATATTGAGGAATACTTTTATATTATAATTTCAATATTTATATTTTAATTTTATATTTATAAATTTTTATTTATATCAATTTTATATTTGTTTAATTTTATATTATATTTTTAATATATAATATAACTTTATTGAGGAGTACTTTTCAAATACTTGTATATATTTAAAGTATACAACATTGTGATTTGATATATGTATATATTCTGGAATGATTACTAAGATCAAAATAATTAACATATCTACCACCTCGCTTAACTCTTTTTTTGGGGTAAGAATGCTTAAGATCTCAACATCTTTGAAGTTTACAGTACCATATTATTAACTCTATTCACCATGCTGTACATTAAATCCTTGGAACTTATGCTGCTTATAATTGACAATTTGTACTGCATTTTCCTTGTTCCCCCTGCCACTATCCCTACTGGCAACCACAATTCTATTCTTTGAAATGAGTTGGGGTTTTTTTAGATTCTACAGAAAGTATTTGTCGTTCTCTGCTTGGCTTATTTTACTTGGCATAATGCCCTTCAGATCTATCCATGTTGCAAATAGCAAGATTTCCTTCCTCCTTGTGGCCGAGTAATATTCTGTGTGTGTGTGTGTGTGTGTGTGTGTGTATGTTTGCCACCTTTTCTTTATACTTACACATTGAAAGACTTTTAGGTTGTTTTCATATCTTGCATATTGTGAGTAATGCTGCAGTGAACATGGGAGTGCAGAGATCTCTTCAAAATGATGATCTCAGTTCCTTTGGGTAAATACCAAGGAGTAAGATTGCTGGATTATATGGTAGTTCTATTTTTAGTTCGTCCAGGAACCAACATATTGTTTTCTGTAATGGTTGTACCAATTTACGTTCCCATTACAGTGAACAAACAACTACACTGACAAGATTTGCAGGGGTTCTCCAGCTTTCCTTTACCTCTGTGGGGTGAAATCCCTCCAAGGGGATCCCTCCTGGCACTAAGCTGCTCTGAACTGGGGGAAGGGGTGATTCAGGTATAATGCTTGGTTTTCTGAGCTCCACAAGGTTTCTTCCGCTTCCTCATTGTGGTCCAGAGCTTTCTCGGGCTGTTTTTATTAGTTTGTAGTTTGTTATTGCTTTGTTGTTTTAGGGAGAGATGAACATTGGCAGCTCCTATCCCTCCATCTTGCACGTGTAATACCTCTATACAATATTAACTTTAAGGATGAAAGACTGTTTACACCTTAGATGGTTATATGTTAGAATTTTTATGTGTGTTATTATAAAGGGATTTTTGTGTAAAATTGGACATAGTAGTCACCATACTTGGTACTTATTTTTGCCAAGTATATCTTACTGAACTATTTATATTTAAAAATTTATAAGAGGGACGCCTAGGTGGCTTAGTTGGTTAGACATCACACACTTGATTTCAGCTCAGGTCATGATTTTGGGGTTGTGGAATCAAGCCCCACTTCAGGCTTTACACTGGGCATGGAGCCTGCCTGAGATCTTCTACACTCTTGGCCCCTCCCCCCATTTTCTCTCCCTCTCTAAATAAATAAATAATTTATTAGTTTAATTGTGCTTCTAATTATTGAAAAATAAAAGTAGGGGTGCCTGGATGGCTCAGTTAGCTAAGCATCTGCCTTCAGCTCAGGTCATGATCCCAGGATCCAGGGATCAAGTCCCACATCAGGCTCCCTGCTCACTGGGGAATCTGCTTCTCCCTCTATTTCTCCCTCTGCCTCTCCCCCTGCTTGTGTGCTTTCCCTCTCTCTGTCAAATAAGTAAATATTTTAAAATAAAACAAAAGGCTATTAAAAGAGAGGAATTTTTTATTGGCCAGTTCATAAAGTAGGAGAGTTCTTAGACCCAAGATTTCAGAGCAGGAGAAAAATGATAGCACCAGACCTTCTGCTTTCAACCATGACAGAGTAACAGGAACCAGATTTACTCTCCCACCTAAGTAACAAACAACTAAACAACTTAAAAAGCAGAGAAAATATATGAAAAGATAATTTTCAAGAAATTGGATAGCAGGGATAAAGGACAATTATCTCCGAGAAATGGTGAACCATGGACATCGATGACCCAGGATTGCTCCAGTTTACTGCCTTAGAGTTTCCAGGCCATAGCACAGGAAAGGGGGAGTCATGGCAGAGCCAGATGGATACCGTAAGTTAAGGAGAAAGAATGATCAGAGAGACCAACACAGCTAGTGCTGGAGAGGAGAGAGCTGCACAGAGAGAGAAGTCTCTAGATCAGTAGAGAGGCACCCTGCATATAAGGAAGCTGTAACTACTGGAAGATTAGAGGGAATGTTTTTCACACAGAGCCAGGAGTAGTGCCTTTTCCCACCAGCCAGATTGGAAAACAGACTAGTTGATAGGATACCGGGTAGTACTTAGAAGGGTCTTGTTTCACTGGTGGGGAATACTTAGCCCTGGACTGAACACTACTCTTAGTTTACCTAATAATTCTTAAAAGCAACATGTAAGAGGATCAAATTATTTCCAAGCAACTTAACTGCCTCCTAAAACAAATCTCAAGAATATTTAAGTCAATACCAAAATACACAACACAATGAATTTGGGTTTTTTTCCCCTAATTTTTCTCAGTTTCTGTTCTGAAAATGTGGGAGGTTGCACAGTATAATGAAAATAATATTAGATTGAGGGGCGCCTGGTTGGCTCCGTGGGTTAAGCCTCTGCCTTCAGCTCAGGTCATGATCTCAGGGTCCTGGGATCGAGCCCTACGTTGGGCTCTCTGCTCAGTGGGGAGCCTGCTTCCCTCTCTCTCTCTGCCTGCCTCTCTGCCTACTTGTGATCTCTGTCAGAAAAATAAAATCTTAGGGGCGCCCAGGTGGCTCAGCTGGTTAAGCGGCTGCCTTCGGCTCGGGTCATGATACCAGGGTCCTGGGATCGAGCCCCGCATCTGGCTCCCTGCTCAGCAGAGAGCCTGCTTCTCTCTCCCCCTCTCCCTGCCACTCTGCTTACTTGTGTTCTCTCTCCAGCTCTCTGTCAAATAAATAAATAAAATATTTTAAAAATAAAAAAATAAAATAAAATAAAATCTTTTTTAAAAAAGCTGAAAAATATTCCATTGTGTGTATTTACTATATTTTCTTTGTCTATTAACTTATTGATGGACATTTCTAGGTGGTTTCCGTATCTGATGTATTGGGAATAATGCTTCAGTAAACATAGGAGTGTAGGTACCTCTTCCAGATCCTGATTTTCAATACCCAGGTGCCCCGACTTACTTGAAATTCTTAACACACGTTTGAGCACACATTTTGTGAAGTATTGCGTATGTTAATTGGCTTAATTATAACAATTATTTCACAATGTATATGTATATCAAAACATCAAAATGTATACCTTAAATATACAGAATTTTAAAAATACCTAGAAGCATTCCATTGATTTCTACATCTTGTACAAACTACCATTCCATTCTCTTGATACATTATCCAGTTTTTTAAAAACACTTGTCCAGGATCACTGCCTCCATTTCTTTACCTTCTTATTCTCTGCCTGAATGTATCCAGTTTGTTTTTACCACTTAATTAAAATTTCCTTGTCAGAGGTCAGCAACAACCTAGCCACATCCTATAGCTTTTCTTTGCAATATCTGGCATCATTAACCACTCTCTACATATACTTTAAATTTTTTTAAAAGATTTTATTTATTTATTTGACAGACAGAGATCACAAGTAGGCAGAGAGGCAGGCAGAGAGAGGGGGGGAAAAGCAGGCTCCCCACTGAGCAGAGACCCCGATGCGTGACTCGATCCTAGGACCCTGGGATCATGACCTGAGCCGAAAGCAGCAGCTTAACCCACTGAATCACCCAGGCGCCCCATACTTTAAATTTTTTATTTTGCACACAGTACTATCCAGGTTTGCCTCCTAATATTCTCATAGCTCCATTCACCTTAGTTGTCTCCTCTTCGTCCTTCCTGTTGTAGATGTTTGATAAGACTGTCTTTGGCTTTTATTCCTGTAATCCCATTTTCTTGTCACTTCAGCTCTTATTTTTACCGTATGACCCCCAAATCTTTCTCACAACTGAACTTCATACAAAATCTCACACTTATGTAGGGAACATTTTCTTTTCAAATTATAGGTGTTTTGGCAAGTTTATATAGTAGCTCATGAAAAGAATGACTTTTGTATTTGTTTTTTAAAGACCACGTCTGTTTTATAATGCACTAAAGCATTATCGTCTTTCAGAATTTAAGAGGCTAAATAAAATTTAACCAAAAATTGAATTAGGACTGTGAGCTAGGAATTTCCTCCTTAGTACTTATTCAAGTACCCTGGGAGGAAGACTTACTGGATATTCATTTCTTACTTTTTACAGGAGCTATTCAGTTAAATTTTCTCTCATGTTTTTCTTCCATTTGAAGCCTTTTCCATGTGCTTGTTTATAGCCTTTACCTGAGGAAATGTTATTACCAATAGATAGCATATGTACCAGAACAATGGTAGCATCCTTTTTACTAGAATTTAGAAAAATAATTTTTGAACTTAATATTAATATTCTCCTAAGGTATAGTGATGGTCATTTATAGACACTGAGATATAATTCTTCCTGCCTTCTTCTCTGCCCTCTATCCCTGAAAAGATTGCCTTTGTAGCATGTTCAGATAGTCATTTTTCTACTTTTTGAAACTAAACAACATTGTAACGGTATAAAAATCTTAAGTGTCCTTTAGCATAAATTCAGTGAGGCATTCCTAGAGAATACCTTCCACTTTATTTTATCTTCTCCAATAAAGATACAGTATTCATTTAGCATCTCTGATATACTGCTCAGGAATTCTGTTAAGCATTTCTGTATGCCAGGCATAGTGCTAAACAGCTGTAGAGGCTGGGAAGAGGCTTTGCCCTCAAGGAGACAGGTGAGTAAAGCCAGCAGATACAACAAAGTGTTAAGTGTTATGATACAGAACACACTACTCATCCTTTTCCATTCCACAAGTATTTATGGAGTACCTACTGTGTCACAGCACTCTGCTTGACTGAGAATTCAGCAGTGAATAAGACAGACTAGTTCCCTTTCCTCATGAAGCTTTTAAGTCTCTGTGCAGTCTCACAAGGCCATATATGAGGGAATTTTGCACTGATGTTTTCTCTACTTGGAATGGTCTGTCCTTGCCTAACTGATTTCTTTGTTCAAATGTCACCACCTCAGAGAGTCAGTCTTTCCTGTCTTAATATTGTCCCCCTCTCCCAGTTACTGTCTATTATACTACCTTGGAGTTCCTACAAAGTGCTTATTACTATCAGAAATTATATAATTTATGTACTTGTTTATGGTCTGCCTCTCCTTTGAGAGCAGGGACTTGCCTGATTTTGACCATTACCATTATCTTTAAGTGTTTGAATGGTGCCTGGTGCATTTTGGACACGTAACAAGTATTTGCTGCATGGAAGAGTCAATGATTGGATGTATGGTACTGGGGAAAGGCATTAACAAGGTAATTTCAGATAGTGGAAGTGGGTAATCAGAGGAGGTATACAGAAGGGGAGAGTTAGGGAGGTCTGGTGTCTGACATTATTCCCACTCCCCCTTTACCTCACCCTTCATCATTAGTGCCTATGCCTAAAGCCCTTAATTTTTATGATTTCTTGGCCACAGGAGATACTGTTTACATCCTCAAAGTTGGAAATCCAAACATCCTAAAATTTTGCTTGACTGATGACCTCTCCCTTATGGTTCTTAAGCTTTATTCTTTTCACTAAGGCAAAATGGCAAAATATCCAAAGATTTTTCTGTGATGCAAATGGTTTGCAGTTGTGCTTTTTTTCTTCCTTTTTTTGTGCTCAGCTTATGTGTTTAAAAGCATATGATCTTATTTTTGATAGAATCTTTAAAAATTTATTGATATTTTTCCTCTAGTAATCTTGGAATGGATGTCTGGGATTCTGATGAAGATGCAAATCTCCCATCTAATTCTATGGAAGAATCTGGAGATTGGTCCCCAAATGAAGACTTTCATGGGTAAAAGCAACATAATTGTAGATGAATATTTTATGATAGTTTAGATACATATTAATGATGATAGAGTAGGGGAGAAAATCCATGGGATTGGGTGTCAGGAAGTCTGCATTCAAATCTTGATTCTGCCACTTCTAAATTGTAGGTAATATAGAGCCAATGACATAACGTTTTCAGGCCAGTGTTGTTTAATGTATAACATAAAGCATTGGACAAGATGAGTTAGCCTTTCTTAAGTTGTATTTTAAGGACATATGAAACTAGTATTTTATGAGGTATTATTAGTTTTACAGGAATAAAAAGTGTTAAGTCAAATAAATTTTGGAAATGCAGGCTGATGTCACCATGAATACTAGCTTATTAGAAGCCCTTCAAATTCCTGAAGTAAAGAAATTTATTAAATTTTATTGAACCCAGCATTTCCCTAACTTATTCAAGCACAAAACTGCTTTCCCCCCTGACAGAACTAGCCTTAACATGATATGGAAGACTAATGTTCTCCAAGCTATTTGGCAAATATTGAATTAGGTAATCTCTGTGATCCCTTCAAAATTTAAAATGCTATGATTCTAAGTAATAATTTGTATTTATTCTACCAATATATCAGGAAGTGGATTAAGGTTATCAAATGTTACTAGAATTTCCTCTGATTTACATATATATATAGATATATATGTATATCTTTTATATACATATATATCATATATATTTATAAATTGATAGGAGAGAATTTAAATTTTCTTACAACCTTTTTTTCTCTGTCTTTCCAAAAAAATTACACTCTTTTCTTGGCATTTTTTTTTAAAGATTTTATTTATTTATTTGACAGAGAGAAAGAGAGAGATCACAAGTAGGCAGAGAGGGAGGAAGCAGGCTCCCCACGGAGCGGAGAGCCCGACGCGGGGCTCGATCCCAGGACCCCGGGATCATGACCTGAGCTGAAGGCAGAGGCTCAACCCACTGAGCCACCCAGGCGCCCCTGGCATTTTTTTTTTTTATAATCACAGGATACACAATACTATTTTAAATCAAGAGGAATATTTGGCACTTGAATTTTTTTTTTAAAGATTTTATTTATTTATTTGACAGAGAGAGAGCAAGAGAGATCACAAGTAGGCAGAGAGGCAGGCAGAAAGAAAAATGGAAGCAGGCTCCCTGCTAAGAAGAGCACGTGATGTGTGGCTGGATCCCAGGACCCTGAGACCATGACCTGAGCTGAAGGCAGGGGCTTAACCCACTGAGCCACCCAGGCGCCCCTTGGCACTTGAATTTTTAAACTGAAATATGTAGCAAGAAATTGATATGATCTATTGTGAACTGACTTAATACAAGCTGGACTAGACAGTAGTCTCCCATTCTCCTCCTTTTTCTCAGCTTCAGATCTCACCCCAAAACATGAAGCATTTTGCCACCTGAGTGGTACAGCTTTTTCTCTCTGCCCTACCTGCCTAGAAGGGGTCCTGACTTGAGCAGGGCCAGGCACTGGGGTAGGCGTTAGCTAACATCACAGGATGTGCGTGAGCCCTGTGAAGAGCTGTACAGATCTCTTCTGTTTACCCTGGCAGCGCCTGTCTGCTCTGACACAGGCTCTTCCTGCACATAATGTCTATACCCCCATTCCAAGGAAGCATTTGTTTATCTTCAGTGAATAAAATCCTTGTGAAAGTCTCTCAGAATTTGGTGCCAGTAATTTTGTTTTTAGACACTGAAGGGTTTCGTTGTTAATCTTTGTTTAGCTTGTGTTTTGTTTTTATGAAACTTTCCTTTTCTTGTTGCTAGGAAACAAAGTTGTAACTTTTTAGTCAATTATAGTATCTCATCCTGGGTTTTTAAATACTTATTTCTATTTTAAATGCTATCTGTTCCTCTTCTCAACCCTTTCAAATTGGTGTGTTTTCCATGTTATGGAAGTTTGGCAGTTCCTTATGAAACTAAAATTGGATTTAGCATACAACCCAGCATTTGCACTCTTGAGCATTTATCCCAGAGAACTGAAAACTTGTTCACACAGAAATGACATGAATGCTCATAGCAGCTTATTTATAAAACTAAAAAACTGGAAATAGTCAAAATGTATTATTTATACCAAATTATTTTATACCATAAGCTCCATTAGTAGTTCTTAGGAGTAATTATATAAAAATCAATATATATTTTCTTACTTCTTCCCACATGAAGTCGGTACAATAATCTAGCGTGTCATCAGCCAGTAATTTGTAGGATTACTTCTTTAACCCATCAGATAGATTATGATAAAAGTGAACTGGTTATGACATTTCTCTAAATGAAAAAATGTGAAATGTGTTGTGGTCTAGTTTTTAGGAGAAAAAATTACTGTTTAACACCAACACACTTTTGTTTGGAAATCTACAAGTTAATAGTTACAGGAGAGAGTTTGGGGCTCATAAGCACAAACAAAGGAGAAAAATGAAAATGTGGCACAGTTGGGGGGGGGCGGACATCACAACAATTTATGTCCTGTTGAGCTGAACAAAGGGAGGTTTTGCTAATGGCATAGATTTATCCTTTATTATTCAAATACTTAGTATTTATAGCCTGTTTTCCCCCCAGCAGGACTGGGAAAAGGTCAAGGCTTCTTAATGACCAGCACCCTAGAAGTGATGTACAGATAAAGGATTATGATTATGTCAACAATGGACGTTTCCAGAGGCATGGGAATTTGTATAAACACAGGTGTAGTGACAGCATGCCAGAAGAGAGACACCTGAGAAATTGGGATTTGGGTAACAAAGGACCAGGACCAAGATGTTCATTCTTTGCTAATCACCAGTGTTATGATGTCTCTCAAGAGGAAACAGATTTCAATAACAAGATACATGGAACCAGACCGAGACCATTTCATGATCCCCAGCCTCACAGTGACTGCCATGAACCAGATGCTGGAGGTGATTTTGATTTTGTTAGCAAAGTTGATGGACAAAGGAGACATTCCATTCAGAATCATCAGGCCTATAGCAACTGTTGGGAAAATTTTCCAACAAAAGATTATGGTTTTATCAACAGAAGCTGGGGACAAAAACGACGGCCTTTCTATAACCACCATGAGTACCCACTTCGTGGTGATTTTCAGGACCATTTACTTGTACAGACTTCTCATTTTCTCAACAGGGGTGGTGGTTTTCAAAGGCAAAAACCCTTCTACCAGAACCATTTTCATGATGAAATGAATTTGGAAGATTTAGAATATACCGATGTCATATCAGAGCACACACGAGGATCTCTACATGACCATTCCAACAATGATTTCTCAGAGAAAATGTCATTGAAAAAATATGTTAATAGAGGTCATGGACAAAGACTACCACCTTTTCCAAAGTTTAAAAAGCAAAGGCATTTAAGAAATTTTGATTTCAACAGTGGAACAAAACCATGGCATATATCTTCCTGTAACCACCCACGTAATGATCCACAAGAACAGGTTCTTTTGGAAGACTTGGATTTTGAACAGGAAACATCCTCACAAAGACCACGGTCTTTTCGGGACTCCCCACTTCCTGATAACATAAATCCTAACTGGCATTTAGATAAGTGAGTCATTTTGTTTTGCACAGTAAGAAACGGTACTTGACTCCAACAAAACACTCAGACTTCTTTCAGATTAGGTATTTGTATAAAAGTTGTATAAATTATCACCCAAAGCTAAAATTCAGATTTATTCTTATATAGATTCAGTTTGTGATGAAGGTTTATTTCTGATGCTGTGAATTATAAATTTACCTTTATTTCCTACAATTGCAGTAAATATACAAATTAGATTTAAATGGTTTAGCTTTTCACTGTAAGCTAGTAGTAAAAAACAAAACAAAAAACAAGAAACCGATTTCTCAGAGAAAATGTAAAATACATTTTACAGTATAGTACTGTAAATGTATTTTCTTTTACGATTTTTGAATAACATTTTCTTTTCTCTAGCTTATTGTAAGAATACAGTATATAACACATGTAGCATAGGACCACATGTTAGTCAACTGTTTATGTTACCAGTAAGGCTTCTGGTAAACAGCAGGCTGTTCCTAGTTAAGTTTAGGGGAGTCAAAAGTTACGCGTGCATTTTTTACTACACAGGGATCAGCGCCCCTAACCTCCAGTTGTTCAGGGGTCAAATGAATTCCTTCTAGCTGTCCTACAAATTATTTTTTCTTTAATTTTAATTCCAGTATGGTTAACATACAGTGTTAAATTAGTTTCAGGTATACAATAAAGTGCTTCAGCAATTCTGTATATTACTCAGTACTCATCAAGATAAGTTTAGTTTTTTTAATCCCCATCACCGATTTCACCCTGCCCCCCACCCACCGCCTTTCTGGTAACCATCCCTTTGTTCTGTTTTTTGGTTTGTCTTTGTTTGTTTGCTACAGATTACTTTTTTTTTTTTAAGATTTTGTTTATTTATTAGACAGAGATCACAAGTAGGCAGAGAGGCAGGCAGAGAGAGCGGGGGAAGTGGGCTCCCTGCTGAGCAGAGAGCCAGATGCTGGCTCGATCCCGGGATCATGACCTGAGCTGAAGGCAGAGGCTGTAACCCACTGAGCACCCAGGCACCCCTACAAATTACTTTTTAATACACACACGCCAGTAGTCCTCTCTCTGCCATGCAGTAATCACCTCTCAGTGCCGTTAGTTGGGAGCGTCTTCAGGAGAGCAGGGACAGCAGTGAAACTGAAGCGCAAGGCAGGAAGAGGAGAGGCCTGCCATCTGAAAGGGAAAGAACGAGATAAGGAAGGATAGGAAAAGGGATAGAAATAAAAGGACAATCCAGGAAAATAGAGCACTGTGCTGGGATAGAGAATAAGACCACAGAAGAGGGGAAGGTTTGAGAAAGGAGATGAAGAGTGGAGAGTTACTATGTGCCTTCCCTTTCAATTCAGAATGTTTCCTCCAGTTGTACATTATTCTACACGTACCTGGAGAGATGTGAATTTTACCTGTGGGCTATGGGCTGTCCTGGTTTTATTCAGAAACTTCTTTTTTTCCTCTTCTACCTTTCCTACCAGCAGCTTCCCTGCCTTCCTCACTTTCCTCACGTCGCAGGGCCTATGGCACTGAGAACTGCAGAGACAATGTGGTCAGAGGCAAATACTGATTTAGCCACAAAACCATCCTTTTCAGTCCTATCCCTGATTGCTACCAGTGACATGTAAACATATTAGAAAACAAGCATTTCGTGAATCCACATGTATGCAGGGTTTATATACCACCTTGGCAGATCCTGGCCACTGCCCTTAGAAGTGATTGTCACTTGTGGTTTGGGGATTCTAAAACCAATCAGTTCATCTTCACCTGGGTTACCAGTGGCTACTAGTTGGTACTAGTTAAGCTAGAACTTTGTTTCATTTCCTTTGTAATAACTTCACTCTATTCCATGATTATTATGTCTTCTATTGGACAGGGTAAAAGACAAGATTGGTCAATGGAAATCTCTCACTCTGGGGTGCCTGGGTGGCTCAGTGGGTTAAAGCCTCTGCCTTCGGCTCTGGTCATGATCCCAGGGTCCTGGGATCGAGCCCCGCATCGGGCTTTCTGCTCAGCAGGGAGCCTGCTTCCCTTCCTCTCTCTCTGCCTGCCTCTCTGCCTACTTGTGATCTCTGTCTCTCCATCAAATAAATAAATAAAATCTTAAAAAAAAAAATCTCTCACTCCTCTTAGGACAGCTTCTCTGTTACTGATGATGCTCTGGATTAGGAGGATTATAGTGTTCAAAAGAGGGCGTGTTTGGCTTTCTTTTTCTTGTTCTTGTCACTCAGTACCAGATTTGGGGTCAGGATTATAAGCATCCTATGTGAAAGAATAGCAGTTTCAGTATAAAAGGATATTCCATACTGATTTATATTTAACTACTCAACAGAAATCAGATTGGAGTTTTTGTTTTAAATTACCTAGTTTTTCTTAATTTACTAATTAGCCATTGACAGGATGAACTTGGCTCAAAGGTATTCGATCAAATGGAGACACCTCAAGGAAAGATTGAAATAGACCAAAAGAGACCTTGGTTTGAGGGGGAGAAGGGCAGATGACATCCAAGACAGGATTTCACCTGACTCTTCCTTTCCACTTACCCATTACTGACAGGCCCAAGTATAACAGCATATTAACAACTTGGAGAAGGGACTATAGTAGGAAAAGAAATAAGAATTCTTTACAAACACTATCAAATATTTACATTAAAAATATGCTGGGATTATCCCACACATGTATATTTTAGTAGAGGTTAATTGGAAGATTTGAAAGTTTTAATTGTATACCTGAAACATACATGAAAAGCAAAACTTACAATTTAGAACAGGTGAGTCGTTAGCCTTCAGCTTCTCAGTGTCAAAGAAATATTCTAAAAGAGACTGTCTATAAGCTACCTAACCTACTGATTTGCTGCTATACTGAAATGATTCTGCTAATCTAACTTCATAGTATAAAAAGGACAGGCAAATAAGCTGCTATGGTCCTAATTCTCTCCGCAGGGTAAAGAGGGCCCTACCTCCTTTCATGGGAGAAGCATTCTTTTACCATGTTGCGTCATGCAGGGATTCTCTTCCCCCCTTCACCATTTGACTGTTGGTGAAAGGGTATACTCACTTCTTCTAGCACAATGCCCCCCATAAAGTCTGAATCCTGTTCTGTGATTATAATTAACCACTTGCTTCTGCAACACTGGCAAAATGATGACAAGTGTTGAATGTTCTGTAATGGGCACATGGGTGTGTATTTTCCTATTGTTGTTTATGTTTGAAAACTCTAATAATAAAAAATTAAAAATAACTGTTTCTGTTACATTATTAGACTGGTGTATCCAGAAGATAATCGAAGAATACATTCTTCACATGGATTTAACCGCAGGAGACAGAACAGACTGACAGCATATTCTTCACAGGAACTCCCATCTTCATGTGTATTCCAAGAAGATGGTTCAGTTGACTATTGTGGAGGCAGAAATCCAAGAGATATGGAACAGCACAAAAGGTCATATTTTTAAGCTACTGATTATAATTAGAGTATGCCTGTCAATTGCAGAGCTGGAGAGGGAGCATTATGACTTACCATTAGAAAAAACTGCAATTGGTGCTGACTAGTTCACTTTAACAACCGCCCACCACTTATCTATATTTGCCCCCTTTGCATTATTACTGGGCCAGAAATCACTTCATAATAAAATAAGTTGTATGTCAAAAGGTAACCTATGTTACTACAAAATTAGCCATCTATATCTTTCAATTTTTTGTAAGAGTATTTATAAACATAAAGGAACTATAATGTAGAATATATATAATTACTGCTTTTTCAGAACTGGAAATTTGATTTATTGAGGCTCTGTTTTTAGTTATATATGCTTATGAATTGCATTTCTGGTTGCAAACTTTATAAAAATTAATTTCTTTGTGATTTTTTATTCCTTTTATGAGTAGTTATTGTGGGCATACAGCAAGAGATTATAGCTTCCACCTCGCTGATTAAGCTACAAAATTATAGAGTTCAAAAACCCATCAGAACTAAATTTTTAAGTCAATAACTCTCTTATCACTGGTAGTGACAGGAGAAGGAAAAATCCATTGTAGACAGGAATAAGGAACCACCTGAACTTTATAGAATTTTTAAAGTTTCCACGTAGGCTTGCATTATGGATCACTTACCAGCTTTCCCATGGGTTTCTACCAAAAGCACAGGGGTAGTACACTGGCAGAAGAGCTGGGAGAAATTCCTCTGAGGCACACCAGGTCTTCACTGAGTGCTAGGCATTGGCTCCCCAAAGGCAGACAGAAATCTCCTGAGGCACAGAAAACTGAAAAGGAAACCCTTGAGGAATGTTGTGGAAAAGTAAGAGGAAGCTTTGAAAATTGCCCTTGAGCTGGCCACTGGAACAGGCTGCCAGGTGACGTATGGCAGTCCGGCGGAAGATGACCATTTACCTGAGAGCCAGTAGAAAGAACTCCAGGGGATGCTAAAGTAGTCTAGGTCGTTGATACTCCAAGTGGGCCTGACAGCAGTACTGGCACTACCAGGCAGCCTGTTGGAAATGGAGAACCTAAGCCTCACCTCAGACCTATAGAGTCATTTTTTATTAATTAGAATTAATTTCTATTTCAACAAGATTCCTAGATGAGTTATATACACATTAAATTTTGATAAGCATGACCATTTTTTAAAAGATTTTATTTATTTATTTGAGAGAGAATAAGCAAGAGAGAGAGAGCACGAGTAGAGTGAGGAGGGAGGAGTAGAGAAAGAAGGAAGCAGACTCCCCACTGAGCAGGGAGCCCAATGTGGGGCTCAGTCCCAGGACCCTGAGATCATGATCTGACCTGAAGGCAGACACTTAATGCACTGAGCCACCCAGGTGCTCTGATAAGGATAACTTTTTAAGGTGTATTTTGATCCTTAAAATTCTACTTAAATAGTATGTGTGATCAATCGCTGGGTGGTGAGCTATACAGAAACTAAATGCATGGTCCAAGAAGGAAACATTCAATGTAAGTAATGCAAGGAGGTGTCATTGAGGAACCAGGAGTTGAGCTGGCCCTGAAGAGCTGGAGGAAGATACAGGTCATGTTAAGAGATAATGAAATAAGAATACTAAACCATAAGTAATGGTATGGACCAGCTTTCCTGCAGTGGAAAGGGAGGTTAACTGGGACTGTTACCTCCGTTCCTGCTAAAATACCCCTGAGGCCAACTTTTCAGAAAGAAGGAAGCCACTTAACTTTCTCTGAGGAGCTTAAGCTGGATGCTGAATAGAAAGGTCTGAGGTCTAATGCAGGCCTAGGCCAAGGGCTGCAGTAGCACAGGGAAGCAGCAGTTTATTCTGACTTGGAGATGTGAATTTGGCCTGTCCTGGCTAAGGCTATAAGAGGCATCTTGTTCCCTCTTCCTCTCTGGTGTCCCTGCCATTCATTTTTTGTAAGAGATGCAAGATACAGGAGCAGGCCTGAACTAAATCTACTGCCTGAAGGCTTCACTGCAGGCATTCCAGCTGAGCTTTGAAGGTAGAGTTGGGCAAAGGTGCTCAAGTTGAGCAAATAACCTGAACAGTGTTGGGTGAAGAAGCAGTCTACCCTGTCTGGATTGTAGGTAACATCAGAGGGGTGGAGTGGGATGTAAGCCCAGAGAGAGCTCACAGGCATGGTTCAAAAAGCTTTAATGTCTGTTGGAGAGTTTGACCTTATTTTGTAGGCAATGGAAAGCTACTGGCAATTTTAGTTAGGGAGCAATGTGGTAAAGCTTTTTTTTTTTTTTTTAAGATTCGAGAGAGAGAGGGAAAAAGAGAGCAGAGGGAGAGAGACAAGCAGACTCTGCATTGAGCATGGAGCCTGATGTGGGGCTCCATCTCACACCCTGAGATCATGACCTGAGCCAAAATCAAGAGTTGGACGTTTCAGAGACTGGGAGCTACCCAGATGCCCCAAAGACTGTTTTTTATAAAGCTTATTTTGGCATTAATAGATTGGAGACACAGCTGCCATTCCTGGTGTCAGATCTTCACTGGGCAGATAACAATAAGATTAGAAAGAGGAATCAAAATGAAAACTGTTGCAAAGGCAAAATGGGCAGGTGATGTTGATGAAGTCCTAGTTACTTGACATAGTGGTGGCACTGAGGCATTAATTATGATACAATTCAGGAGGCGGGGCAGGTTTAGGAGGAAAAATAGAGTTTGGTTTAGGTCATTCTAAATACACACTGTTCCCCACCCAGCTCCCAGGGTTGCCTCCCCTTTCTTCTTAGAACTTCATTATAAGGAGTGGTGCGGTTTCTTAGGTGACCGTATCTCTTTTGTCATTGACTGATCCATGTTCTCTGGTGAGCTTTGCTATTCACTATACATTCAAAAGGGATATAAAAACAAAAAGTTAACCCAGGTCCTGATGAGGGTATGCCATCACTGTATCACCAGTTTAAATTTAGACTTTTAAAACAGATAAATGCAAAAGGTATAGCAATGCTTCTATCACATGTACAGTCTTAAATGCCACTTTTCTAGAGAAGGTTCATGGAGATACTCCTTTCCCATTATTAAAAAACCCATTCTCCCTGTGATAAAACCAAATGTACTCAGTTCTATTAGATTCATGTACAAAATAAAAACTTGGGTAGTTAACTACACATTGTCCTAAACGTATAAAATAAAGAAAATAAACAGATGTATGTTCTCTTAGGAAATCTAGAATAGAGAACCTTTTTTTAGAATATGAAGTCAGTTTGCAAGCTGTTACAGCATCCTGATTAAGGCTCTGGAAAGAAGTTGCAGACTGATGACATCTTGGAAGTAATGACAGTTTAAATAAAGAATATTCTCTGGCAAGATAAGTAGACTTTAATGGATAGAAAACACCCTTTATGTTTTAGTTAATGAGACACTGTGGTAGGTTCAATCATTGTGCCCAATGCTTCACTCCTCTTCTGTATTAAATGAGTCATCCATGTCCTTCGCCATATGACCTAGCCATTCCTCCAGTGTTTCTCCAACTTGCTAATTGTTGGGCTTGGTCATATGACTTATTTTGGTCAGTAGGACGTAGATGAGAGTGACAGAGGCCTGTCCCGGCCAAGGCTGTAAGAGGCATCCTGTTCCCTCTTCCTCTCTGGTGTCCCTGCCATTCACTTTTTGTAAGAGATGCAAGATACTGAACTAAACCTATTGCCTGAAGGAGAGCTACCCAGCTGACGCAGATCCATGAACATGAAAATCAAAGTTGATTTTGGCTTACCACTTAGAGTTTATTACCACTAAACTTAGCGTTTATTACCACTCTAAGGTTGTTATAATAAATTTAAAAGATAAAACTCACAAACAGAAAAGAAACATGGTTAGTGAGCACAACTAACCATAAGCAACTGTCCTATTCTAACAAGATAGCAACTGTTAGAATCGGAACCAGAGAGGGATCAAACCCATCTGGGTGAAATTCAGCTCATCTTTCAAACTGACAATAAATAAGAATATATTTTGATAGTAATTTTAATATAATAATATGGTAATCTTTGTGAGCTATTAAAAAACTAATATTTAGTTTAATATTCAAATTTACAATTTGATTATGGAATATAATCATCAAAATTATCTTGTATCATCTTTGAATCCAGATTACATTTTCCAAAAGTCTTTCATCAGGTGTCTTGGCCTGAATAACAGTCATCTCTGCCTTCACAAAGAAGGCAACAAAACCTGAGGAATAAAGTGAAATTCTGAGCTGAGATCATAAAGAAGAACAATGTCTAAGAATATTTTAATTTCATATATAACAAATAATAGCAAGATGTTACAGTATCTATGGCTGTTTTTTTTTAAGTTTCCCCTCACTAGAAAGACAAAGTACTGCCTGTATCTTTTTAGGTTTGAATGTATTTTTTTTTTAAAGATTTTATTTATTTATTTGACAGACAGAGATCACAAGTAGGTAGAGAGGCAGGCAGAGAGAGAGGAAGGGAAGCAGGCTCCCTGCTGAGCAGAGAGCCCGATGCGGGACTCGATCCCAGGACCCTGAGATCATGACCTGAGCCGAAGGCAGCGGCTTAACCCACTGAGCCACCGGGGCGCCCCGTGAATGTATTTTTAGACACGTGCTGTCCAATGCAGTAGACTAGTTATACATGGTTCTCCATCACTTGAAATGTAGCTAGTGCTGATTAAGATGTGCTGTAACTGCAATATATATAACAACTTTCAAAACTTAAAATGAAAAACAAATATTAATAATAGTTCTTATGTGAACTACATGTTGAAATGATAATACCTTGGATATGGTCACTTTCTTAAACTCTTCTTAGCTCTGTGGTTTGATTGCACCTTCTTTTACTTGTTGACTGATACAACATTAGAGTGAAGTATACTTTTTTTTTAAAAGATTTTATTTATTTGAGAGAGTGTGAGCGAGTGAGAGAGTGAGCGAGCATGAGCAGGGGCAGAAGGAGAGGGAGAAGCAGACTCCCCGATGAGCAGGGAGCCTGACATGGGGCTTGATCCCAGGACCCTGAAATCATGACCTGAGCCGAAGGCAGACACTTAACTGACTAAGCCACTCAGGTGCCCCAGAATGAAGTATACTTTTAAAAATGTCTACTTTGCATTTTATATTTCTTACTAATTTAAGAATTGGGTAAGGTGAAAATTTCTCTCTCTCTCTCTCTCTCACACACACAAACACAGCCTACTTGCATAACTTCATTCTTTTGTTTACAGAAGTAACCATTTCTGATGTTTTCCCATTATGAGTTCATAGAATAAATTTCCCACCTTCTAAGGAATGGTGGAACCCAGTTTAGGTGAATGGCCAGGAAGGAATGGTAATCATTTATAACCAATGGCCAATTCAATATTGAAATCAATTGACAGTGACCCATTTTATTTGGCCCTTCTCATCTAGAATTGCCCAAAGCAGATTCCTGAACCTGCCACAAAATCATGCTTCCCTGCAAAGGAAATGAGATCAGGTTGTGCCAGCTGATCTCCATGAGTTGAGACTTAAAACAAGTGGAATTTGACTCCAAATACCTTAATGGATTTTTTTTTTCTTGGACCCAGGCTGTAAGACAAAAAAAGGAATAAGAAAAGATTTCAATTTATTGGAGGAAACTGGTGAATTCTAATTCCAGCTTGTTGATGGGCAGTGTTTAGAAAAGACAAAACAATAAACTCGGGTCAGAAGACATGAATTTGCATATCTGCTGTACCATCTACTAGTTTGTGTGACCCTTATTTATAAAATGGAAATAGTACTTATAAACCCTCATGGGGTTTTTTAGAATCAAAATAGAGAATGTGCGTGACAGTGCTTTGTATATGTAGACATAAGAAAGGAGCTGCTGCTGGCTCTATTTTATGACCTTTTATTTTCATTTTTATTTGATGCAGAATTGCTGTGCAGGGAGCAAGCACTATAATTAAGAAGCCAGGTATATGGGGAATCCTTGATTAGTATCATACACCATATACGTTACCATGCATAGTACATGAACAGGATATCAGTGTTGCCATGACAGCCTTTGTGGACTTAAAGCAATATTAAGTCACAAGTCCATCAGAGAACAGATCATCTGTCTACTTCCCTCTCTCCCATGCCAGTCAGCCCTGTATTCATACAGAGTTAAGTGTGAGTTTAGAGGTTACCAGGAGACAGTATAGTATATTTGGGAGAGAAAATAATGGTTGAGTGCATTGCAGGCTTTTAGGTCAGCCACTTGGGCAAGTGACTTAACCTCTCTGAGCCTCAGTTTCTGGTTCAATAAAGTGGGAGTGGTAATAGCTTCCTTCAGACTGTTGTAAGGATTAAGTGAGAAAATGAATGTAGTGCACTTGAGCAGAGCATGGGACATAACAAATGCTCAATAAATACTAAGTTTAACAATATAACCGCTAGCACTAGTAGAAAGAGTTTAAACATATTCAAACTTGGCTTCTCCTTCCTAATCCAAGTGCAAGTTCAATTGTGAGTGGCAGAAAAGAAAAACTTCGTATCCACAGTTTGTAAGCTTGTATTCACCTGGTTGTAAAAAATGACTTGGTTATTCAAGAGATATAAGGACATTTGGCTTCCAGTTTGTAGGAAAGCTTTTCCTTCCTCACCCCAGCCCCACCCTGCATTAGTTCAGCAGTCAGTCCCCAAATCCAGAGATGGGGAGCTTGGGACAACTTCAGAGTAACACATCACCACTCCACCTGCTCACAGCAGTCATTAAAGGAAGAAAGTACAGGGTCTCTTCATGTTTCTGTGACAAAGTCCATAGCTGCTGCTTCTCCCACAAAATAGTCCATGGAATAAGTAAATAGAGCCCATACTTGTGTGACAGGGGTGGCAACCACACTTTCAGATCTGGTTCCTGGCATACTTTGATGAGCAAATACCATGACAGAAGAAAGGAGTGTTGTAGTTCTCTCACTACATTAAACCCTGGGACAAAAAGATATGGCATGGCTTTTAAAACTCAATGGGCATCTTTGTGGAACAACTGATGAGCTTATTTGGCTGTTAACTGAAAGGTTGGTGGTTTGAACCTACCCAGGGATGGCCTTGTCTCCAGCTAATTTCTCGATGGGGAAAATATTCTGGAATTAGTGGTGATGGTTGCACAACAATGCAAATGTGCGAAATGCAGCTGAATTGTACATATTAAAATGGTGGACTTTATATGTATTACTACAATAAAAATAAAACCCCAGTAGATGCATTGAAGGATGTATTTCCCAAACTCTTCATTGTAATTGTATTTTTATTCCTGACGTGTATACCTACCATGTAGTATGCCCTGATTGCTGAATGCTTAGATATTACATCAGCTTTTTAAAAAATCTCTGGTCTGGGGGGGGTCCCACTCCATAGAATTTTGGCATCACTGAAGAATATATAACTCATCCACAACCCTGTTTTGGATTGGAAAATCATATTAATGATATAAGCACATAAATTCTCTTGCAAGACTCTTTGGTCCTGGCACATATTTGTCTAGTCTAGAAATTCTCCTGTGCAAACAACAGGATGGGAATGAGATGGGTGTCTGCCCTCTCCAAAGGCATTGTATGGCATTCTTCATAAATGGGCAACAGAAGAAAGAAAGGGTCTGTATCAGTACAACTGAACAAGTTCCTGAGATTTTCTCTTGGCCTGTGCAGCTTACCAGCCCAGGACTCAGGACTCTTTTGAGTTCTTCGGGACAAAGTCATGATTGGGGTTTTGTTTTTGTTTTTGTTTTTGTTTTTGTTTTTTATAAAGCAGAGATCATGAAAGGTAACAGGTCTTTAAGACCCATACAAGCACAGGGTACAAAAGAGAGAAGTGGAGTTGGGAAGGAATCACAAAAGAGACGATGTCTTCTGGGTAGTCCTTGAGGCAGAAGGTGGTGAATACCTTCCATGGAAAAGCTTCAGCAAAAGCCAAGGAAGCTTCGTGCTGGTCAAGACTGGCCTTGGTGAGCAAGGAAGGATGACCTTGTACACCACTGTGGAGGAAGGTGCTCCTTGGGCAAGTTTTTTTCTCACTCCAGCCAGCAGGTTTCAGCTGCTCCTGCTATAC
Source organism: Lutra lutra (assembly GCF_902655055.1). Taxonomy (NCBI): domain Eukaryota; kingdom Metazoa; phylum Chordata; class Mammalia; order Carnivora; family Mustelidae; genus Lutra; species Lutra lutra. The sequence continues at coordinate 56,683,195 of NC_062291.1, read as the reverse complement.
CATGTCTTTCCAGAAGTATGAAGGCTTGTGAAAGATAAACACGCCTATGATGATCACTGCAACCAGGATCACTGAGAAGAGAACCATGAGGAAGACATAGGTGGAGTGGGTCAGAGGTGTGGACAACGGCTGCTCAGCTGGGATCATGTTGGTCAGGTTCAGCATGTAGCCCAGAGTCCACCCGACATTGCTGCTCTGGATCTGCAAACAGTGGGGATAGGCTGTTGTTTCTGGTTTGAAGATGAAATGAGCTTTCATGCAATCCCATCCATAACACAGCATCAGGAAGTGGAGAGCACCATGTTCAATTCTCTAGCTGGATTACTTTTACATTCTAAGTTGGGAATATGTTTGTGGGGAAAATGGAGCCTGAGCAAGTGATGAAGGAGAGTTTGGAGTCTCACTGCTCTATTCCTGAAATTCAGAGAAATTTGGTGAATAACTGTCTAGTGCCTCTGCCTAGAAGAACTTACTTCAAACAACCTTTGGAGATTTGCATTCCTCTTAAGTGAATGTGGAGGGAAGGGTGTGGAAGGCAGGATGGTGACAGAAAGCAGGCAAAGGATAAGACAATGATTGTTCCTGGTCTCTTACATCTACGTCACCCAGGAATCTCATCCTTAAGTAACTAGGACATCTTTATGATTCAATGAAGGAAGACTGAGAAATAATCCCAGCAAGTCAGTGTTACTTTATGGAAGTTGGAATACTGTACACATGTTCAGAAGGGATTCTTCCTAAATGTTAAGACATGCTCTGGCCCTGCCATCTTCCTAGGAGTATTTTCCAGTCACCTCCAAACATACTGGAGTGTAGATAGTCTGTGAATAATAAATAATTTTGAAAATGTTTTTATTACATGAGTTGTACATGGTCAAGGTAGAAAAATTAGGACATAAGGATAATCCTAAAAAGGAAAATAAAAACCAGCTATATTTCACCACTCAGAAGTCGCTGCTATTATCTTTTTGTGACACATGCTTCCAGGCTTCTCTGTGGATGTCTTTTGCCTTACAAAACATGGAATTAAGTTATATGTAGACTTCTTCACTTAACAATACCTTTCTAAACATCATCTCATGTCTCAAAGGATCTTCACTGACATGAACTGCCTTCTAGGTTTATTTTTACTCACTTTATCCAATTATATATCCTAGAAATGAAGTAATTGGATAAAATGACATGCATATTCTAAGGCTTTTCGCACATATTGCCACAACAGTCTCCCCAAAGGTTGTGCCAATTTACGTTCCGACCAGTTTCTGTGTGGAAATGCTCCTCTCCCCTAAACCTTTACCAGTCAGTACTGGGAACTAACAATTTGTGAAGGGTCCACTTCCCTTTATGGGGCGCAGGAACCTTGTCTGACGGCATGTATCAAGGAAGTTTCTAGAGTTAGAGGAGTTACCACCAATGGTTTAGAAATACTGGATCATTCACTGAAGTCTAAAGAATACAAATCACTCGCAAATTTGACACAGACATATCCTTCAGACAAAAAAATTGTGATGAAATTAAAGAAGACTAGGAATTAAATCAAGGGAAAGATGAGCATTTGAATTAGCAAGGTCAATATCGACATGAGTGTAATGAAAATAGCATCCTTTAGGCTGCTACACCCCGGAGCCTCAATGTTTTGCTTTGCTTGAAGTCACCATATTTAAAAAAGGGAGTTAATTGTCTTTGCCATTAGTGGGTATGGGTTTAAAAGGCAGGGAAGCACGGCTCTTGATACTTTTGAAGCAGGAATTGCCTATCAATGTGAATGTTTCTCTATGCCTGGATACCTGCAGGTGGCGCTATGGTAAAGAACAGCAGTGAGGTTGCTTCTGTAAGGCTCTGGCTAAACCTGCTAAGCAAAGACCCCCGTTGACAATCACTCATCTTCTTTATGCTAAGCTTTCAGATTAGTCAACCTTGAAGCGACAACCAACAAGACCTGCAGTCCTTATAAGAAGCCATAATAATCATTTCCAGATCATGGAAGGGGCCTTTGGGATGGATGTTGAAATCAGCAAACAGAAACACTGAGATTACTGAAACACAGTTACATTTAAGATCTCACTGTTTGTTTTATAAGGAATTAGTCACTGTTGCATGAGCAGAAAGAAGAGGCTGAGAATGCCCATAGCTCTCCTCAATCAATGGGCTGGTCAACACAGCAGGGCTTGGTACAAAATGTCAGCTTGGGTTAGAAGTGAAATGGTAGAACAGGACATCCCACTGACTTCTACCTCTTTCAAGACCAAAGCTGCCTCAGTCACCCAATCTCCCCACAACCTAACAAGTCCCCAAATTACCTTGCCCATGAAATGAATGTTCTTCCAGGAATCAGCCGTGAAACCATAGCCACTCACAAGGAGAGAGAGGATGTAGGTTCCAGAAAAGCAGTATTCACTCAGGTACTTCTCCTTCACATCACCAAAATGTGTCTTCAACTGGAAGTGAAGTGAAAGAAATATCACACGTGTACAACAGGCACCTCCCCACGGCCCTTTTCACCATTTGAGATGATCGAGACAGGAGAAAGGCCCACCTCAACCAGGCCTGAGCGTTGTCTTCTTTAGAGAGACCTGGGGATGGCGCTGCACTCCTTCAGTGGGTGCAGGGCTATAGTTCAGAGTCTGTTAAGGAAACTTTTCCTCCACTGGGTTCTGTGGGATATTAACAAGTGCTCCAGGAAAACAATGGTTTCCATGATCTAGTAAGTTCCAAAACACAGACTTTCAGTATACCTCTTCACCCCTTCAGAAACTTCCGTTTCACAATCACATTAACATTTTAAAAACTGAAAAATCTTGCATGAAAGAAATCCACCAGTCTGTTTAATCAGACTTTTCTATGTTCTTGACCAGAGTCTGAGTTCAGAGTGTCTGAAGGAATTAGCGCATCTGAAGCATGTTAAGGAAAGAGTGTCATAAAAAGTCTTGCCACTCGTGGGGCGCCTGGGGAGTTCAGTTGGTTAAGTGGCTGCCTTTGGCTCAGGTCATGATCTCAGGGTCCTGGGACTGAGCACCACATAGGGCTCCCTGCTCAGCGGGGAGTCTGCTTCTCCTTCTCCCTCTGTCCCTACCCCACTCATGCTTTTTCTGTCTCTCTCAAATAAATAAAATCTTTAAAAAAAAAAAAAAAAGCCTTGCCACTCGGTTTAGTACCTGGACTAACTGTGTTGGGGTCTCCCAGGAGCTTATTAGTCCTCACCCCAGAACTACCAATATAGAATGTGTTGTTTAATGTGATCCCCAGGTTATCACATGCATAGTAAAGTTTGAGAAACCCTACAATGCAGTTTAGGACATGTTTTGCTCAGCACTGCTAGCAGTGCCAACATCTCACCTTCTGTCCTCAAGCCCTTACCTGACCTCTTTTGTTGCTTATGAGTCATGCAAAGGGGTCTTTTTGAGTCCATGTGTTTGCTCACCCCACTTCCAAATGAAGGCTGCCTGCTGACTCTTACCTCTCCTTTTGTAAATATATGCCCAGATGTCCACAGCTTGCTCTGCTCCTTGCTGGCCCTCAGAGAACAACAGACGAGAACATCTGTAGCTCAGCCCTGAGTTTTGTCTGCTGCCCTATTCCTCAGCTCTTGAAAATAGGCATTCCCTCCTGGACACCCTGGGCAGAGAGAGAACTAATACTTGTTAAACATATATCAAGTACTAGGAATCTGGCCAGATGCCTTATATATAGGACTCCCGGTCTACCTGCCCGCCCACCACCACCACCCCACTTTTGCCCAGATTTCTCTCTCTCCCCAAGCAACCCCTCATCTCTAAACTCCCTAACTGCTAGCTGGGGTCTGTTTCTCGCTTGGTTTCTGCCAGCCCCCAATCTCTACCATCCAAGTACTAACCAGGCCCGACCCTGCTTAGCTTCCAAGATCAGACGAGATTGGGCGCGTTCAGGGTGGTATGGCCGTAGACTCAGCCCCCAATCTCTAAAAGGCTAAGTCCACACCTAGCCGGCCTTGGCCTGCTCTGGTGCAATTCTCTGAATGACCCAACATGGAACTTGTGTTTTTCTCATAGTCCTAGAAACAAACTACTCTTTGATCAGCTCCTCTGTATGGGACATTCTCCCAAGACCTTGGTGTGACATCAGTGCCTATCCAGATCCTGCCCCCATCTTACAGTAACTGCACTCTTTTTTTTTCCTTCATGGAAAGACTTATCCAATTTGATGTAGTCTCAGCAGACCCGTTAAACAAAAAACTGGTATGGAATTCCAAGAATCCACTTGGGTCAAACTGGAAAGTGCTGCAACCCACAGGTCTTTAAAAGCTGGCCTATCCCTTGGGGGAATGCCATTTTGGTCTAATTTTCCTGAATTCTACAAATTCCTATCCCCTCCTCCTGGAAAGATGTACATTGCCATGCAGTCTAATCTGCTGAGGATTAATTAATTAATATAATTAATTGTGATAGTATGCTTGATTAATATAATTAATATAATAATCAACATAATAATAAATATAATACATTATAGATTAAATATAATATATTTATTACATATAAATATGTAATAAAATAATATAATAATATAATTAATATACAATATATTATAATAACATAATTAACATAATTAATTAATTATGATAGTAGCCAAAAAATATGGAACCCAAAAGCATCTACCTGGTTCATCAGTCCAGATCTGATCATGTTTTTGCTTGTGGACTCAACACTATGTTCTCTCCAAATGCGAGGATGGTTTGCCTTTCTCTATCCTAACCCTCTCTCTGCCAGTCTCTCCTCTCTCTTTTCTATTCCTAGGGCAGTGGGATAGTACCAGCTTCTCTTCTCCTTGCCCATTGCCCCTTATCACTCCCCCCAGATGAAGGGGCATGGCAAGTCTTCAAGAATGGGATGCTTTTCCCTAGAAAGAATAATAGTCCATAAGTTTGAATGTCAGGACCCAGAATATATGGAGAAATCCTAGTTAGTAGTATACACAGAATCTTACAGCGTCAGTCTCGTAGGCTGACCAGAGATCTTGAATGCACATATTTTCTGAGTGGAAAAGTGATTATTCTGGTTGTCAAAATTAGAGGGTTGCCGACCTTCTTTCTTTTTTACATTTTTTTTTATAAACATATATTTTTATCCCCAGGGGTACAGGTCTGTGAGTCGCCAGGTTTACACACTTCACAGCACTCACCATAGCACATAACCTCCCCAATGTCCATAACCCCACCGCCCCTCCCAACCCCACTCCCCCCATCAACCCTCAGTTTGTTTTGTGAGATTAAGAGTCACTTATGGTTTCTCTCCCTCCCAATCCCATCTTGTTTCATTTACTCTTCTCCTACCCCCTTAACCCCCCATGTTGCATCTCCTCTCCCTCATATCAGGGAGATCATATGATGGTTGTCTTTCTCCGATTGACTTATTTCGCTAAGCATGATACCCTCTAGTTCCATCCACGTCGTCACAAATGGCAAGATTTCATTTCTTTTGATGGCTGCATAGTATTCCATTGTATATATATACCACATCTTCTTTATCCATTCATCTGTTGATGGACATCTAGGTTCTTTCCATAGTTTGGCTATTGTAGACATTGCTGCTATAAACATTCGGGTGCATGTGCCCCTTCGGATCACTACGTTTGTATCTTTAGGGTAAATACCTAGCAGTGCAATTGCTGGGTCATAGGGTAGTTCTATTTTCAACATTTTGAGGAAACTCCATGCTGTTTTCTAGAGTGGTTGCACCAGCTTGCATTCCCACCAACAGTGTAGGAGGGTTCCCCTTTCTCCGCATCCTCGCCAGCATCTGTCGTTTCCTGACTTCTTAATTTTAGCCATTCTGACTGGTGTGAGGTGATATCTCATTGTGGTTTTGATTTGTATTTCCCTGATGCCGAGTGATATGGAGCACTTTTTCATGTGTCTGTTGGCCATCTGGATGTCTTCTTTGCAGAAATGTCTCCTCATGTCTTCTGCCCATTTCTTGATTGCATTATTTGTTCTTTCAGTGTTGAGTTTGGTAAGTTCTTTATAGATTTTGGACACTAGCCCTTTATCTGATATGTCGTTTGCAAATATCTTCTCCCATTCTGTCAGTTGTCTTTTGGTTTTGTTAACTGTTTCCTTTGCTGTGCAAAAGCTTTTGATCTTGATAAACTCCCAATAGTTCATCTTTGCCCTTGCTTCCCTTGCCTTTGGCGATGTTCCTAGGAAGATGTTGCTGCGGCTGAGGTCGAAGAGGTTGCTGCCTGTGTTCTCCTCAAGGATTTTGATGGATTCCTTTCTCACATTGAGGTCCTTCATCCATTTTGAGTCTATTTTCGTGTGTGGTGTAAGGAAATGATCCAACTTCATTTTTCTGCATGTGGCTGTCCAATTTTCCCAACACCATTTATTAAAGAGGTTGTCTTTTTTCCATTGGACATTCTTTCCTGCTTTGTCGAAGATGAGTTGACCATAGAGTTGAGGGTCTATTTCTGGGCTCTCTATTCTGTTCCATTGTACTATGTGTCTGTTTTTGTGCCAGTACCATGCTGTCTTGATGATGACAGCTTTGTAATAGAGCTTGAAGCCCGGAATTGTGATGCCACCAACTTTGGCTTTCTTTTTCAATATTGCTTTGGCTATTCGAGGTCTTTTCTGGTTCCATATAAATTTTAGGATTATTTGTTCCATTTCTTTGAAAAAAAATGGATGGTACTTTGATAGGAATTGCATTAAATGTGTAGATTGCTTTAGGTAGCATAGACATTTTCACAATATTTATTCTTCCAATCCAGGAGCATGGAACATTTTTCCATTTCTTTGTGTCTTCCTCAATTTCTTTCATGAGTACTTTATAGTTTTCAGGGTATAGATTCTTAGCCTCTTTGGTTAGGTTTATTCCTAGGTATCTTATAGTTTTGGGTGCAATTGTAAATGGGATGGACTCCTTAATTTCTCTTTCTTCTGTCTTGTTGTTGGTGTAGAGAAATGCAACTGATTTCTGTGCATTGATTTTATATCCTGACACTTTACTGAATTCCTGTACAAGTTCTAGCAGTTTGGGAGTGGAGTCTTTTGGGTTTTCCACATATAATATCATATCATCTGCAAAGAGTGATAGTTTGACTTCTTCTTTGCCAATCTGGATGCCTTTCATTTCCTTTTGTCTGATTGCTGAGGCTAGGACTTCTAGTCCTATGTTGAATAGCAGTGGTGATAATGGACATCCCTTCCATGTTCCTGACCTTAGCGGAAAAGCTTTCAGTTTTTCTCCATTGAGAATGATATTTGCGGTGGGTTTTTCATAGATGGCTTTGATAATATTGAGGTATGTGCCCTCTATCCCTACACTTTGAAGAGTTTTGATCAGGAAGGGATGCTGTACTTTATCAAATGCTTTTTCAGCATCTATGGAGAGTATCATATGGTTCTTCTTTCTTTTATTAATGTGTTGTATCACATTGATTGATTTGCAGATGTTGAACCAACCTTGCAGCCCTGGAATAAATCCCACTTGGTTGTGGTGAATAATCCTTTTAATGTACTGTTGAATCCTATTGGCTAGTATTTTGGTGAGAATTTTCGCATCTGTGTTCATCAAGGATATTGGTCTGCAGTTCTCTTTTTTGATGGGATCCTTGTCTGGTTTTGGGATCAAGGTGATGCTGGCCTCATAAAATGAGTTTGGAAGTTTTCCTTCCATTTATATTTTTTGGAACAGTTTCAGGAGAATAGGAATTAGTTCTTTAAATGTTTGGTAGAATTCCCCCTGGAAGCCGTCTGGCCCTGGGCTTTTGTTTGGAGATTTTTGATGACTGTTTCAATCTCCTTACTGCTTATGGGTCTGTTGAGGCTTTCTATTTCTTCCTGATTCAGTTGTGGTAGTTTATATGTCTCTAGGAATGCATCCATTTCTTCCAAATTGTCAAATTTGTTGGCGTAGAGTTGCTCATAGTATGTTCTTATAGTTGTCTGTATTTCTTTGGTGTTAGTTGTGTTCTCTCCTCTTTCATTCATGATTTTATTTATTTGGGTCCTTTCTCTTTTCTTTTTGATAAGTCTGGCCAGGGGTTTATCAATCTTATTAATTCTTTCAAAGAATCAGTTCCTAGTTTTGTTGATTTGTTCTATTGTTTTTTTTTTGTTTCTATTTCATTGATTTCTGCTCTGATCTTTATGATTCCTCTTCTCCTGCTGGGTTTTGGGTTTCTTTCTTGTTCTTTCTCCAGCTCCTTGAGGTGTAGGGTTAGGTTGTGTACCTGAGACCTTTCTTGTTTCTTGAGAAAGGCTTGTACCGCTATATATTTTCCTCTCAGGACTGCCTTTGTTGTGTCCCACAGATTTTGAACCGTTGTGTTTTCATTATCCTTTGTTTCCATGAATTTTTTTTCAATTCTTCTTTAATTTCCTGGTTGACCCATTCATTCTTTAGAAGGATGCTGTTTAGTCTCCATGTATTTGGGTTCTTTCCAAATTTCCTCTTGTGATTGAGCTCTAGCTTCAGAGCATTGTGGTCTGAAAATATGCAGGGAATGATCCCAATCTTTTGATACTGGTTGAGACCTGATTTAGGACCGAGGATATGATCTATTCTGGAGAATGTTCCATGTGCACTAGAGAAGAATGTGTATTCTGTTGCTTTGGGATGAAATGTTCTGAATATATCTGTGATGTCCATCTGGTCCAGTGTGTCATTTAAGGCCTTGATTTCCTTGTTGATCTTTTGCTTGGATGATCTGTCCATTTCAGTGAGGGGAGTGTTAAAGTCCCCTACTATTATTGCATTATTGTCGATGTATTTCTTTGATTTTGTTATTAATTGGTTTATATAGTTGGCTGCTCCCACGTTAGGGGCATAGATATTTAAAATTGTTAGATCTTCTTGTTGGACAGATCCTTTGAGTATGATATAGTGTCCTTCCTCATCTCTTATTATAGTCTTTGGCTTAAAATCTAATTGATCTGATATAAGGATTGCCACTCCTGCTTTCTTCTGATGTCCATTATCATGGTAAATTCTTTTCTACACCCTCACTTTAAATCTGGAGGGGTCTTCAGGTTTAAAATGAGTTTCTTGTAGGCAACATATAGATGGGTTTTGTTTTTTTATCCATTCTGATACCCTGTGTCTTTTGATTGGGGCATTTAGCCCATTAACATTCAGGGTAACTATTGAGAGATATGAATTTAGTGCCATTGTATTGCCTGTAAGGTGACTGTTATTGTATATTGTCTCTGTTCCTTTCTGATCTACTACTTTTAGGGTCTCTCTTTGCTTAGAGGACCCCTTTCAATATTTCCTGTAGAGCTGGTTTGGTGTTTGCAAATTCTTTCAGTTTTTTTTTGTCCTGGAAGCTTTTAATCTCTCCTTCTATTTTTAATGATAGCCTAGCTGGATATAGTATTCTTAGCTGCATGTTTTTCTCATTTAGTGCTCTGAATATATGATGCCAGTTCTTTCTGGCCTGCCAGGTCTCTGTGGATAAATCTGCTGCCAATCTAATATTTTTACCATTGTATGTTACAGACTTCTTTTCCTGGGCTGCTTTCAGGATTTTCTCTTTGTCACTAAGACTTGTAAATTTTACTATTAGGTGACGGGGTGTGGACCTATTCTTATTGATTTTGAGGGGGGTTCTCTGAACCGCCTGGATTTTGATGCTTGTTCCCTTTGCCATATTGGGGAAATTCTCTCCAATAATTCTCTCCAACATACCTTCTGCTCCCCTCTCTCTTTCTTCTTCTTCTGGAATCCCAATTATTCTAATATTGTTTCGTCTTATGGTGTCACTTATCTCGCGAATTCTCCCCTCATGGTCCAGTAGCTGTTTGTCCTTCTTTTGCTCAGCTTCTTTATTCTCTGTCATTTGGTCTTCTATATCGCTAATTCTTTCTTCTGCCTCATTTATCCTAGCAGTGAGAGCCTCCATTTTTTATTGCACCTCATTAATAGCTTTTTTGATTTCAACTTGGTTAGATTTTAGTTCTTTTATTTCTCCAGAAAGGGCTTTTATATCTCCTGAGAGGGTTTCTCTAATATCTTCCATGCCTTTTTCGATCCCAGCTAGAACCTTGAGAATTGTCATTCTGAACTCTAGATCTGACATATTACCAATGTCTGTATTAATTAGGTCCCTAGCCTTTGGTACTGCCTCTTGTTCTTTTTTTTTGTGGTGAATTTTTCCGCCTTGTCATTTTGTCCAGATAAGAGTATATGAAGGAGCAAGTAAAATACTAAAAGGGTGGCAACAACCCCGGAAAATATGCTTTAACCAAATCAGAAGAGATCCCAAATTGTGAGGGGGGAGAAAGGGGATAAAAAGAGGCTCAGAAAGAAAAAAAAAATTTAAAAAAGAAAACAAAGAAAAAATATAAAAAAGAAAATATATATATATATTAGATAAGCTAGTTAAAAAACGTTAAAAAAAGAAAAGGGTAAAAGTTAAAAAAAATTGGCAGAAGAAGAGAAAAAAAATTGAAAAAGGAAAAAAAATTAATTTAGCCTTGCTAAAATTCTTTAGCAAGGCTAAAGAATCATGGGGAGAAAGCAATGAGTTCCGTGCTTTGCTTTCTCCTCCTCTGGAATTCTGCCGCTCTCCTTGGTATTGAAACTGCACTCCTTGGTAGGTGAACTTGGTCCTGGCTGGGTTTCTCGTTGATCTTCTGGGGGAGGGGCCTGTTGTAGTGATTCTCAAGCGTCTTTGCCCCAGACGGAATTGCACCACCCTTACCCGGGTCCAGGCTGAGTAATCCGCTCAGGTTTGCTTTCGGGAGCTTTTGTTCCCTGAGCGCTTTCCGTAGAGTTTCGGAGGATGGGAATGAAGATGGCGGCCTCCCGGTCTCCGGCCCGGAGGAGCCGAGAGCCCGGGGCCCCACTCCTCAGTGCGCCCTCAGAGAACAGCGCCCAATGACTCCCGTCACCCTGGCCTCCGGCCGCGCTCCGAGCTGACCGAGCCTGCGACCGGTTCAAGGTAACCCCGAGTTTAGAGCTTACTCCTCGGCTCTGTCTCTGTAGCCGGCTTCCCCGTTCTAATACCTGTAAGCTCTGTGACACTCAGACACCCCCGATCTTTCTGTGACCCTGTGGAACCTGAGGCCACGCTGACCCTGTGTGGGCTTCACCCCGGTTAAGCCTCTGGAGCGATGTCCCTCAGCAGAACAGACTTTTAAAAGTCCTGATTTTGTGCCCGTTGCTCCGCGCTCGCCGGGAGCCGGCCCCTCCCCCCGCGGTCTATCTTCCCGTCTCTTTGGATTCACTTCTCCGCCAGTCCTACCTTGCAGAAAGTGGTTGATTTTCTGTTTCTAGAGTTGCTGTTCTTCTCTTCGATCTCCCATTGGATTTGTAGGTGTTTGTAATCTTTAGATAAGCTATCTAGCTGATCTCCTGCTACCTGAAGTAGTCTCAACCTGCTACTTCTCCGCCATCTTGACTCCTCCCTCACCTTCTAATTAACCAATCAGAAGACAAGCATGATATGTCCCTTTCACTCTCCTAACCTCTCCTCAGAGACCCAAGGATTGAGGGCATCCCCAAGGATTTGGAGGACATCAACAGGTGTAGTTTGCATTTTATTTCTCCTGCCAAAGCAGGGACAGGCAGCATGATATAATATGTATAAAGTATCTAGCTCACTTTTCAGCAATAAGATATGTCTAACAATTGTCAGTTCTCTCTTGGCCAAAGGTGTCTAGAAGGGACATTCCCAAACTCCAGTCACACAGGAGTAGCAGGAAAAGAGTTGCCCTAAAGAGTGTACTTGAAACCTATGCATTCCATATGGACAGACAAGGCAGTTGGGGAAAATGAACCCTAGGTCATAAGTCCCACCTTAACATCAAGGCTCTGGGTGAGGTTCTATGTCTCACTCTACAACTCCTCCCATCCCCTGCCAAAGATTACAGAATTTCTTTCAGGTGCAGGCCTTAATGAGTCTACTTCCAGGACCTCTGAGCAGCAACTCGTGGCTTATTGGAGTAGACCTGTAGGTCTACTACAGGTCTGCATATAGGCATTGCCAACCTAATGTAACCTGATGAAATTAAAAACAAACAAGCAAACAAAAAACACACACACAAAAAAAAAAAACCAGATGAGGGTAAGGAGAAAAGATGTGATAGAGCTTTCACACTGAACAAGAAGTAATTTTTCTCCCCCCAGGGACATCTGGGTGGCTCAGTCAGTGAAATGTCCAACTCTTAATTTCACGTCAGGTCTTGATCTCAGGGTCATGGGTTTGGGCCCTGCACTGGGCTCCATGCTGGGCACAAAGCCTACTTTAAAAAAAAAATTTTTTTCCCAAAAATCAGCCTAAATCTACCTCTGTCACAGGTATGCATTGGGGTTGTTTCAAGTTGTCTCAACTCCAAGATGCTCACCTTCCTCCACAGATCACTACTAGCTGCAAATGAGGCATTTCAAGGGGCTCTTTCGAAAAGCCCAGAGTCCTCTTCCTTCTTGTTCTAACTCAGACAAAATATGGAGGAATAAGTCCATACCTCCGGCTCTTGCACAACCTTCCTTCCTCTGTCAGCGCCAAGGAGGCAAGCATCCATTTCTAGTTAATTACACCTACTCAGAATGAAAGTACCACTCAAGTGTGCAACCCTGTCAACTTAAAACAGCTGCTGCTGGGCACCACCCTTAGCTGATCTGTTTTGATTAGAGTAGATCCCATACCTCTCTCCTCCCTGGAAACTTTTACCAGGTAGTACTAGATCTTCAATGACTCAGTGCCTCAGACAAGAAACATCTGTGCTTCAAATTTAAGATTAAGTAGGAGTTATCTGGGACCTAGGCACGAGAAAGGGTCTTGCCACAATGGTGTTTATAGCAGATTCTGTGAACTGCTGGTCTTCCTTGCTAATAAAACTCTGACTTGGGGTGTGGGGAGAGGAATGTGTGACAGTGTACCCAGCACCAGAGCATAGCTCACGCTGGGTCTAAGGGTCTAAGCCAGTCCTAAAATCCTGCACCCTGCTTTCGCAGCCAGTCCCAGCTAATGAGATGTCAGGCAAAGACTGCTAAGGAGTGTCTGGGGTAACTGATGCTTTCTTGTAAAATGCAACAGATGTATCTGGCTCTACCCTTCTTCTGACCTTGAACATGAGTGATCTCTGAAGCCACATCTTGTGTCTGTGAAGAAAGGAGGCCTAATGACAGAACTGAAGAAGGAACGGCTGAGACCGAGTCAAGCTGCTGACCTCACACCAGCAGCCTCGGACTGCCAGGCTTGCTCGGTATCAGGTGAGAAAAGTAAGGCTGTGGGACGCCTGGGTGGCTCGGTTGGTTGGATGACTGCCTTCGGCTCAGGTCATGATCCCGGAGTCCCGGGATCAAGTCCCGCATCGGGCTCCCAGCTCCACGGGGAGTCTGCTTCTTTCTCTGACCTTCTCCTCGCTCATGCTCTCTCTCACTGGCTCTCTCTCAAATAAATAAATAAAATCTTAAAAAAAAAAAAAAAAAGTAAGGCCGTGCTGGCTTCAGCCGGTATATGCCCAGTTATCAAGAAATGCCCATGCATGCACTCTGGGATGAGTGTGCCCTCTGGGATCCTCTAACGTCTTTGCTGGGTCTCCGTTCGGGTAGCAGGACTTGATGAGCAGACGCCCATCAGACTCCCATCCTCTGTGCCATCAAAGGCACAGAGAAATACCAAACGGTTGCCGTTTCTCATCACTTACCTCCTCCCAAGGCTGAGAACAGAACTTTTCCATAGTGTCCGTCATCTTTTCCTGTGAGGGGGTTTCCTCTGATGTAAAGTTTAAAAATTCCATGACATAGTAATAAGCCGAAAACGCCTGCAAGAAAAAATGCAGTTTTGCACTGTGTCCAACACAGAGGGACACTGATTCACTCTCCAGAAGGGTGAACCCCGGCGAAGGTGCCTGGAAACCTCTGTTGAGTACATTAATGAATCAAGTAATATTCCAGACCCAAAAGTTGTTTCGTTCCTAGAAGAGGTGTTACTTTGTTGTTGTCGCTTTACTGCTGACATGCATTTCTGAGCCACCTGGTAATTAACTGTCTCTACAATTTTAATGGAAGAGTCAGGAAGAAAGAAAAATGAGGGGAGAAAAAAAGAAAGGTTAAAAAAAAATCCCATCTTTTAAAAACTGTATTATATAGGAACTTTTAATAAATAAAAACTGGGAACGTCTATACAAAGATACTAAGAGTTGTCTCTGAATGGCAATTGTAAGGTGTTTTTTCCTTTTTATTTCTGCTTTTTTGGCCTATTTCTAAAATGTCCATGTACTTCTTTCTTTAAATAGTCAACCTTTATTTAACGTATATTTATTGAAGTCTATCATGGACTAAGCATAACTGAAAGGTTTTTTAAAATCATGATCATACGTGAGAACTACGGAAAAGAGTACAAGTGAGTAGAAAGGAAAATACTCAATTAAAATTCACAGGATAGGTGCTAGGAAGCGTTTTCTACAATACTGAATTCCATGTCTTCCCTTTCCACTCCTTTTTCTCACCCTTCAGTTGAACTTTTGTCCCCCTCCTCCACTAACCTACCCATTCCAGTGGCCACTTAAAAACAAAGTAGATCGGGGCGCCTGGGTGGCTCAGTGGGTTAAGCCTCCCCCTTCGGCTCAGGTCATGATCTCAGGGTCCTGGGATTGAGCCCCGCATGGGGCTCTCTGCTGGGCAGGGAGCCTGCTTCCCCCTCTCTCTGTGCCTGCCTCTCTGCCTACTTGTGCTCTTTCTCTGTTAAATAAATAAATAAATCTTAAAAAAAAAAGATTAAAAAAAAAAGTGGATCACATTACTCCTCGACTTAAAGCCTTCAATGACTCCTAAATATACATAGAATAAAGTCCAAACTCAACCAGGTCTCTCAAAGCCAGGCAAGCTCCAACCCTTCCCACTTTGCCAATACCACCTCCTACCACCGCACACGCCACCCTCCCAGGCCTTCCAGTCACTGCCGAGCTTTGCCTCCCTGCGGTGGCACACCTGCTCTTCCCGCTGTAGGGATTCCCTTCACCTTGACTCATGTTTTCTAATCATCCCCCTGGACTAGGACAGTGTCTTATTCCCTTTCACGGGACTCTGCTGCTTTCTTCCCTGTGGTTGCCACAGTCTAATTTGCTTTTGTTTGTGTTTCTGGTCTTCCATCTGCTTGCCCTCTAGAAGGCCACTGCCACGATGGCAGCTGAATCTGCTTGCATCGGCATGGCACCTGGCACATGGGGGGGGAGCGCTAAAGATGTGTAAGTGGCAGGAAACCGCTCTCGAATTCCTAGAGCATGGCCTTGAAGGTAGGAGACGCTAGGTGGATCTCTGTTGACTGAGAAACTGGATAAAACCAGAGACTGGATAGCTCCAGTATACATAGCCAATGCCCAGAAATGTTTCCCCCTATTAATTAAAACTACTCAAGAGTATTTTTCTCTAGTGAACTGACTGTGGGGCAAGAAGGAGAGGAGGACTTTTTAGGGTGTACTTTTAAATGTTTTATTTTTGTTGTGTAAGAGCATTTAACATGAGATCTACCCTCTTAAATTTTTAAATGTGCAATACAGTATTGTTAACTATATATAAGGACAAGATTGTACGGCTGATCTCTAGAACTGAATCATCTAGAGTAACTGAAACTTTATACCTGTTAATGAGCAATTCCCCACTCCTCCTGTCCTTAGTCACCATTCTATTCACTGAACACATGGAGTGTTTTTGCATTTGTCTTTAATTTCTTTCATCGGTGTTTTGTAGTTTTCAGTGTACAAGTCTTTCTCCTCCGTAGTTAAGGTTATTACTAAATATTTTATTCCTTTTGAGGTTCTTGCAAATGAGATTGTTTTCCTTTTAGATAGTTCCTTGTTAATGTATAGAAAAGCAACTGTTTTTTTTTTGGATGTTGATTTTGTACCCTGCAGCTTTACTAAATTCATTTATTCTAATGGGTTTCTTATTTTTCTTTTTTTAATTGAAGTATAGTTGACACACTATTTTACATCAGTTATAGGTGTACAACAGTGATTCAGTGTGTCTGTATATTATGTTAGGCCCGCCACAAGTGTAGCTCCCATCCGTCACCGTACAACACTAACACAATACTATTGACTAGATTCCCTATGCTGTACTTTTGTCCCCGTGACTTACTCATTCCATAACTAGAAGCCTGTATCTCCCATCCCGCTTCAGCCATTTTGCCCATCTCCTGCCCTCCCTCCCCTCTCACAAACACCAGTTTGTTTTCTGTATTGATGAGCCAAACAGGTTTCTTTTGCTGTGTGTGTAGACTTTAGGGTTTTCTTTATGTACAATCTTGTCATCTGTAAACAGAGACAATTTTTACTTCTTTCTTTCCGATGTGGATTCCTTTTATTTCTTCTTGCCTAATGGCTCTGGTGAGTTCTTCCAGTACTGTGCTGAATAGAAATGGTGAGATTGGGCACCCCTACCTGGCTCTTGATCTCAGAGGAAAAGCTTACAGTTATTACCACTGAGTATGATGTTGGCTGTGTGGTTTTATACCTGACTTTTATTGTACCGATACAATTTCTTTCTGTTTCTACTTTGTCAAAACTTTTTATCATAAATGAGTGTTAGACTTTATCAGATGCTTTTTCTGCATCTATGGAGGTGTTTTCATCCTTCATTCTGTTAATGTGCTGTATCACACTAATTGATTTTTATGTATGGAGCCATCATGGCATCCCAAGGATAAATCCCACTTAGTCATGGTATATTATTCTTTTAATGGACTATTGAATTCAGCTTGCCAGTGTTTTGTTGAAGATTTTGGTTGTTCCAAAGTGTGTTCTTTCATTTCCACATACTTGTGAATTTTCTGGTTTCCTTCTGCTATTTACTTCTGGGTTCGACTGTGTAGAAAAGATACCTGGTATAATTTCTGTCTTCTTACATTTGTGAGACTTGTTTTATGACCTAAGATGTGACCTGTCTTAGAGAATATTCCATGTGCACTTGAGAAGTTTATATAGTCTGCTGTTCTTGGGTGGAATGTCTGTATGTGTCTGTTAGGTCTATTTGTTTTATAGTGTGGTTCGAATCTGTGATTGTTCTATCCTGTATTGACAGTGAGGCACTGAAATCTCCTACCATTATGGCATTGCTGTCTCTTCCTCCCAGCAGTTCTGTCAATGTTTGCTTCAAAGATTCAGGTGCTCTGATTTGGGCATATATACTTATAATTAATGTATCTTCTGGATGAATTATCCCTTTATCATTCTATAATGTCCTTCTTAGCCTCATGTGACATTTCATAACTTACAGCATATTTTGTCTGATAAAAATATGACCACCCTTGTTTTCTTTTGGTTGGAACTTGCATGGAATATCTTCCATCACTTCACCTTTGGCCCATGTGAGTTCCTTAAATCTAAAGTAAGTTTCTTATGTGATATAGTTGGATCTTTAAACTTTTTGTATAGTTCGATTTTTTTTTATAACAAGCATGTCTTAAATTTTATAATAAATATTTCTTTAAATTTCATTTAGGGACATTTCAAAAGACTTTTTAATATTACTCCTTGAGCTTATTCTACCAGCAAAGGGCTTAATGACTTAAAAATCTAGAAATTCACTTGCTTTTGCTAAGGTGTGACATGTGTTTTTTAAAGAAATAAAAATTATTTTAAAAAACTTTAACAAACAGGGGCACCTGGGTGACTTAGTTAAGCATATGCCTTCAGCTCAGGTCATGATCTCAGGGTCCTGGGATGGAGCCCCACATCGGGTTCTCCACTTAGTGGCATATCTGCTTCTCCCTCTCCCTCTGTGATCGCTCTTAAATAAATAAAATCTTTAACAAAAAATTAAGAGAAAATTTGTGTAGGCAGATACAGCAAAATACTGGACTGTCAGTGGGATACATAGCTTGTCAGCACGAACTCCTTGTCTATGCCACCGCCTGCCCACAAAGCTCTGCATGCCATGGACTCTTGAAAATTCTTCCCTGACCTACAGATGTTTCCCTTTAACATCTCAGAATCCTGCTCTTCTTTATTTTTCAACATAGAAAAATTGCCCTCTTCTTTTCCTTCAAAATACATATGTGTTAAAAATTCTTATTCAAAGGTTACACATGTTTATTGTATAGAATTTAATTAGTACAAGTTAAAAATAAAAGTTACTCCTTCATCTAACCATCCCCTAGAGAAAAATACTTTTAATAATTTACTGCTTAATCCCTGCATCTATATATATGTAAAACATTAATATATATATACATATATATATATTTACCTAAATATCATATTATACACATTGTTTTATAATCCTGCTTGGTTTCACTTAATAATACAATATGGGCAAGTTTCCCTGTAGATTTTAGTTTACCCTATTAAATGACTATAAAATATTATTATTTATGGATATATCATGATTTATGTAATCTCCTATACATGAATATTTAGGCTTTCTAATATTTCACTATTATAAATAATGCTACAATGTATTTGTATCTTTGTACCTTTCCTTGAGATGATTTCCTTGGAGTAAAATGATTGGTCAGAAGGCAAATATATTTTGCGAGTAGAAATATGCACTAAAAGACATGAACAAGAGTGTTCATAAAATAGTACATAATATCCTCAAACTGGAAACAACTAAAATGTCCATTAACTATAGAATGGATAGATAAATTTTAGTGTGTCCATGCAAAGGAATACTCCATTGCAATGAAGGAAAGAGCTACTGTTAAACACGACAACATACATAAATCTTAGATAATACTGAGTGAAAGAAGTCAGACAAAAAAGAATACATATTTTGAATCCCAAAACTGGCAACACGAATCTATCATGATAGAAGTCGGAGTAGTAGTAATCTTGAGGGGGCTTATCAACTGGGAGAGTGGATAAGGGAACAAATATCCTGTATCTTCACCCAGTTGATGGACTCCCAGGTGTTTTCCTTATAAACTATCAAGCTGTGGCCTTAAAATGTGCACACTTTACTACAAGTGTATTAGACCTAAATTTTTAAAATATCTATACATATCTCATGAGATCTTTTTTTTAAAGATATACTTGTTTATTTTAGAGAGACAGAAAAAGAGTGAGGGGAGAGCAGAGGGAGAGAATCCTCAAGCAGACTCCCCGCTGAGTGTGGAGCCTGACGTGGGGCTCGATCTCATGAACCATGAGGTCATTACCTGAGCTGAAACTAATCAGACCTACTGAGCCACCCAGGTGCCCCCTTATAAGATCTTCTTTCAAAAAGGTTGGATCACTTTATAACTGTAGGAGGTAATTTTTCCCTGAAGCTTAAAATATGTTCTATTTCCTGTGAGTCCCACAAATGTTCCTTTATATGCCCCTTAAACAGTGTTATTCATTTATTCTAAAACCCAAAATCATTTCTTTCTAAACCCCTGAACCACATCTTCATCTTCAGTCTTCCTAAAATCACCACCATTTTCCTGTACTGTAGAAATCTCTTGGGTTTACAGATCATAAACCTCAAACAAAGGCATCTAATGATCACAAAGGTGATCGGTAAGCTTAGGGGGAAAACCTTCTAAAATACCAGAGGCAAGTCTCCTGGCTGCCCACATGGAAAAACCCATTGAACTACTTTCAGGTCTCTGAACACACTTCATGCTTTCTCACCTTCAGGCTTCTGTGCATGCTGGACATCTCACTAGAATCTTCCAAATACTGACATTCTTTTACTGAGAATATACAATATTCCAGGTATTCTAGCAATTATATATCTAGCAGGCCTAAAAATGAAAAGATAAAATGTACACCACTCGTGCCTTCCAGGCCCTCGGGATGTAGCTGGGGAGACAGATATATCAACCTATAAAGACAATACCCATTCTTGCCAGCCAAATTTTGTGCAACTTTTTTTTTTAGATTTTTATTTATTTATTTGACAGAGATCTCAAGTAGGCAGGAAGGCAGAGAGTTGGGGGGAGGGGGAAACAGGCTCCCTGCTGAGCAGAGAACCAGATGTGGGGCTCGATCCCAGGACCCTGGGATCATGACCTGAGCTGAAGGCAGAGGCTTTAACCCACTGAGCCACCCAAGCACCCAATTTTGTGCAACTTTTAACCTACGCAGAATGCAATACATGCATTCCTGTTCAATTTAACTGAGCTGGTTTCAGTATCACATCTATTCTCTCTCAAATTTTTTCTTATTTTTGTGGTATCAATTACCCACTCTCCTTCCTGCTCCCCCAGCTTTAGAGCATATCCAAGGGAGCTGTTTACTTTGACATGGCTTCTAAAACTATGCTCATTAAAATCACCAATATCCTCCTAATTGGCAAAATCAACAGCCATTTTTTTTCATTCCCCCTCTTCTTTCTCTTGGCTGCACATCATGCATGCATTCATTCAACAACTATTGTCTGAACAACAACTATGTTCCAAGCAGTGACGGAAGCAGATGAAAATCCCTCCCCTCTAGTGGAAGATAGTGCAACTCAAACAAGTAACAGAGGGTATGATGGTCGGGTAAATAAGTCCTATAAAAATAAAGCCTTTTGTTACATACTCTACATACATAAGCCTTTATTCAGACTAGAGAAGCCCACAGAGTAAGCATAGCTCATTAATTTCTTCCAATCCAGATACACTTTATTTCAGGGGTCATTTTTTTCATAAGAACTGTTGCTTAGTAATACAACTGACACTCCTATCTTTATCACGTTTCCAGGGAAACAAATCCGGAAAAATAACCCAAAGCCAAGTTTGTAAGGGAAGAAAGGGGGTTTGTCAAATCATTTTTCCAAAGATCCAATCCAAAACATATTGCTAGCACTTTGGAATAAAGACTAAATGAAGCACCCATAGTCACAGAAGGGACACGTATTACAGTCTAGTCACAAGTTTTGCCCCAAACTGACTACCTGACAGGCACCCCCCGCCCATCTAACCTGGTTACTCATGCTAACTCACTTCTCTAGCATGGCCTGCCTGCTTTTATTGTTAGATATTAGGTTCGCTCTACCTTGGCAGGAAGCATCTTAGAGGCAGGCATAGGATCAGTTTCAGGGTCATTTGTCTCTGGCACATGTGTCTACATTTGCTTTCCATACTTCTAAGGAGACTGGCCTCTAACATTTGTTGGTGGCATTCAGTCCCAGCCATTGCCCTGCTTGGGCTCATGGCTCTACTTTAATCTCTACTTTCTTTTTTTTTTTTTAATTTTTTTAAATCTTTTTTTTTTTTTAATATTTTATTTATTTATTTACAGACAGAGATCACAAGTAGGCAGACAGGCAGGCAGAGAGAAAGAGGGGAAAGCAGGCTCCCCGCCGAGCAGAGAGCCCGATATGGGGCTCGATCCCAGGACCCTGAGACTGTGACCTGAGCCGAAGGCAGAGGCTTTAACCCACTGAGCCATCCAGGCGCCCCTAAATCTTTTTTTTTTTTTTAATTTATTTTCAGCATAACAGTATTCATTGTTTTTTGTACCACACCCAGTGCTCCATGCAATCCGTACCCTCTCTAATACCCATCACCTGGTTCCCCCAACCTCCCACCCCGCCACCTCTTCAAACCCTTCAGATTGTTTTTCAGAGTCCATAGTCTCTCATTGTTCACCTCCCCTTCCAATTTCCCCCAACTCCCTTCTCCTAACTACCCATGTCCTCCATGCTATTTGTTATGCTCCACAAATAAGTGAAACCATATGATAATTAACTCTCTCTGCTTGACTTATTTCACTCAGCATAATCTCTTCCAGTCCTGTCCATGTTGCTACAAAAGTTGGGTATTCATCCTTTCTGGTGGAGGCATAATACTCCATAGTGTATATGGACCACATCTTCCTTATCCATTCGTACCTTTTGTTCTAGATTAAGGGCTCTTAACATGGGGCTTAACAAGGTCCATCTCAAGGAATCATGATGTCTTTTATATTGTACGCAAAAACTTCAGAATGCCTTTACATGTCTATTTTCCTGTTTAGACAATTGTTAGCTTTCCATACATTCTCCAGAAAGTCTTGTGATCCCTTAAAGAGCTAAGAATGACTGGTCTACTGAAGACATTACACTAAGTGAAAAAAGATAAGTATATGATTCCACTTATATGAAATACCTGGAATAGTCAAATTCATAGCGACTCAAAGTAGAATGGTGATTGCCAGGGGCTGAGGGGAAAGAGGAGTGGGGAATTAGCGTTTTGTTTAATGGGTGGAGTTTGTTTGGGAAGACAAAAACGTCTTGGAGTTAGATGGTGGAAATGGATGTACAACAATGTAAAAGTATGTAATGCCACAAAACTGTACTCTTATAAGTAGTTAAGATGATAAATTTTCTATTATGCATGTTTTACCACACACACACACACACACACACACACACACACACACACAAAAGAATAGCTGGCCCAGACAGTATTTTGCTCCCAGCTGTTGCTTTGACTGTGCAGGTTATGGTTTAGAGTCCTCTCTCAAAGTAGAATCAAATGAACAACATGCAACTATAGAATAATGCCATTATATAAGGAATAGAAAAACAAAATAAATACAAACATGCCCTTCTAACGTCTGAATCAAATTTGAAGTAATGTTTTTTTTTTAAGATTTTATTTATTTATTTGACAGAGAAAAAAATCACAATTAGGCAGAGAGGCAGGCAGAGAAAGAAGGGGGGAAGCAGGCTCCCCTCTGAGCAGAGAGCCCGATGTGGGGCTTGATCCCAGGACCCTGGGATCATGACCTGAGCTGAAGGCAGAGGCTTTAACCCACTGAGCCACCCAGGCGCCCCTGAAGTAATGTTTTTAAACTCTCTCTTTTATAGATTTTTAAAAATTTCTCAGATAATAATGTTATTTTCATTTCATATTCCATATAAAATA
Organism: Lutra lutra; assembly: GCF_902655055.1. Lineage (NCBI taxonomy): Eukaryota > Metazoa > Chordata > Mammalia > Carnivora > Mustelidae > Lutra > Lutra lutra. Next base: position 56,660,449 of record NC_062291.1, on the reverse strand, counting down.
GACTATAGAAATGACTAATTTCTCTGCAGCCACAGTAGAGAGTAAGTCATAGAATTAGAATCAAGAGCGGATCCTGCTTGCTGTCTGAGCTGGGAATGTGTCCATTTATCTTTCTTTCTTGGACAGTTGTGCTCCAGAGTAAGGTCATCTCTTTCTCTTCCTCTGCTCCAGAACCAGCCCATTCATACTCATATTCATATTTATTTTTTCATTTTATCTGTCAGTCTTTCTCAAAGTGTTCCATGTGTCGAGGCCTGATGGTTTTCCTGTCTGTATATGCTCTTCAGAAACCCACTCACTTGAGTTTAATATCTAATCTGGCCTCTTAAATCCCTTGGAAAGGTCTCTTCTAGGGTGGAATATTCCTTACACTAACATGCATTAGAATTTAATCAAGAAAAATTAAGTGTTAACGGGATGGGTTGGTGAGGTTTAGGATGAATATTTTTTTCCTTGATTTATTTATATTATGTAATGAAAAAGAAACCTTAGCCCTATTCAGAATGCTTCTATTTTTTTTTTTTTAGGATTTTTATTTATTTGACAGAGAGGGTAAGAAAGAAAGAGCACAAGCAGGGTGAGCAACAGGCAGAGGGAGAAGCAGGCTCCCGGTTGAGCAGGGAGCCCAACATGGGACTCAGTCCCAGGACCACAGGATCATGGCCCAAGTTGAAAGCAGACGCTTAACCGACTGAGCCACCCAGGTGCCCCCAAAGGTGATTCTCAAGGGAAATGCTGACTCAGTTCTAAGAATCCATGACCTTGTCTTTAGGTACTGGGGAGATGCCCTATGCCGTATACTACTGAGATCAAAATCTGTGATCAGCTTTTTAATTTCCAAATTAGGGATTAATCTTACTATATAAACCTTTACTTGATTGGTGTCTATAACCTGTGGGCCCATATTTAAGCAGCAACTGAGAATAGTAACACTCTAGGCCATCGTTAGAGAACATAGAGCCTCAAAAGTTCAGCTCCTCATCTTCCAGTTTCCAGCTTAGATAATTAATATTTATGGAAGACGACCTGAAAGATGTATGTCTCCCCTTTTCCAGCCACTCTGAATTCTTTCTTTCTATCAGGTTGAGCATCTATCAAAGACCTCTCCTGCCTTAGTCCATCACAGAATTGCTATGACTGAGTTGGCTTTTTAATATTATGCCTCTAGGTTACAGTTGCTATAAGAAATTGCTATTTTAAGAAATATGGTCGAAGACATTGTCTAATAAAAGCTCCTTTGTAAAATATCCTTGAGAATCAATTTCAGAATATCTCTGCTTTGCCCTGGGACTGGGTATGCTACACGTAATGAAAACTATATTTGATTATGTCTTATTTTTTCCCCTTGGCTACTAGGAAGCTCAGAGCTAAATACACACACACATACACATGCAAGTATATGTATACCTATGGAAACAAACAAGTTTTTAATGTTCTTTAATTCCAGTTCGCTCTTGAATTTGTTTTATATTCTTTCTTGTTTATATAAGTGATATGATGTGATCTTTTAAAATTTTCCTAAATTACCTCATAAATAATTCCCTGCAGATGTTCCCTTTTCCTTTTGGGTGTTTCTAATTTGCCTACAAATTGGATTCTGCCTAGCAACCAATGTAGCCAAACTAAGACAAATGACAGCTTTTTATACTCTATTTACAGAGTAAGAATTAAATCACCAGTGCTGAATGCAACTTGGCAAATAGTCCCTCCCTAAAAAGCTGTGGCTTGGGAACACCTAGGCTAACTGGTCCTGGAAATAATTGGAATGCAACTGCATTTTTGTTTTGCAAATAGTTATGCTTCCAGACACAGGACTGGGTGGTGGGAACTTCTGCAGGTATAACAGCCTAGAGAAAGGACTGTTAGGAGAAAGAACTCACCTTACTAAGGACTCACCTTGTGCTAGGGTATGTTAGCTTTCTGCTATTGGCAGTGATATGCTGGAGGTGGCTCTTTCCCACTCACAAGAGCTAGCTGTTAAAATTTGAAGAGTTTTGTGAGCCCGCTGATGTTATGTTGATTAAACTAGACCATGGTAGGAGTACTTATACCACATAAACTGGCAAATGTCACAAAGCAGCCCCTACATCCCAGAGAGCTGGTTGGTAGACACTTACCAGTCTGCTACCACTGATTGGCTTATCACTCACAACTAGCAATGAGATAGGCACTTCTGTCCTCATTCTATAAATGAGGAAATAGGCTCAAAAAATCTTTAGACTTTAGGGAGAAATTACAGAGGAAAAAACAAGTTTTGTAACAGAAACTGACAAAGCAGGAATAGGTACAGGTATCATGCTAACCCTAAGGGCTATATTCAGAGGAAAAAGATCCTATTCAGGGGAAAGCAATGAGCTAATCCAAGAAGATTGTCAAGCTGAGGTTCAGAAGGCTGTGAGGAGACCAATTTCAGTGAGGGACTAAGAGACCAAACAAAGGCATCCCAGGGGAGCTCAAGCCTCCTTCACCCCTTCCAACTCCACCTCTCCCTACCTAGGTTGGAGGAATCACTTTCAAAGGCAAGAAATTCCACTACTGCCATCCTCAACAGAAAGGGTTTGCTCAAGCTTGAAGACAGGAATTGACTATGTTTCCCAGGAAGTGAAATGTTAAAAAGTCAATACACAACAGTATTTTTCCTTTCCTTCAGAGGTACTTCCTATCAGGGACTAGAATGAAAAGGGCCCTTGGCTGTCCCAGCACCCCTAGCCACCTTCCTCCCTTTCATGGCCCCCTCTTCTATCATCCAACAGATTCAAGGCAAGGGCATGGCCCAAAAAAGTCCAGTATGGGCAACCAGTGCCAGCTTAGGTAAAGGGCATCCAGGTGAGGTTCTAGTTGGTTCTGAACTTAGGTTTAGAGCTAAATAGTCACCAAGTATTACTCTGCCAGGCATTATCCTGGCATGTTATTTCCCTCAGGAACCTCGAGGCGAGGAGTAACTGTGGTCTGGGCCATGGTAAAGGTAAGCCTGGATCAACGGTGCCGCCCATTGTTGTTTTCCCAGAGATGATAGGAATGAAGAGCTCATATAGTTCTCAAGTGGCAAAGCCAGATTTTAAACCAGGTACAATTACTACAAGGCCTGTACTCTATTCAGGGATCTCTTTCTGTGACAATGGGCTGAGCCAGGAGACTTGGGAGAAACCTCGCCTTCTGGGGTCCCATAGGAAAGTTGAACCTCCCTTCACATGCTGTTTTCTGAAAAAGGGAGAAAGAGTGTGAAGGCAGACAAAAGCCTTTGTTTCTATGTATGATATCTTAAGTAATTAAAAAGATAATGCATATATGTTATTTAGTCTGTAACTGGCTCTTGATTGGTGGTAGAGAATTTTGCAATATTCTGCTAAACTATGATTATAATAATGCTTTGTCTCCAGGGCCAAAATATGAAATTTGAATTATGAGTAGATTAAGGGGTACCTCGTCTACCTCTGCTCAAATATTTTATCTTATGCTAGAGTAATTAAGAAGGACGTGGAGCTGGGATTCAAAGAGCCCCCCAGCTGTTCAAAATGTAATGCAAATGATGCTATCCTCAATATTTCCTTGGGATTTCTTGAGTTTTTAACTTCAGTTTATAGAGGAAAGTCTTTAGCTGAGACCTCTAACTGCCACCTTTCCTTCTTCTGACATTAAGAAGCCAGATCACTGACATTGAGCAGCAGATCCCAGTGGGTGTGCCAACCCAACAGCCCGCTCCTTCTTCTAGCTTACAGATTCCTGATTTCACCCATGTAGAAGAAAACACTATGTATAGGAAAGACTCCCCAGTTCCAAGGATGAACAGTCATTAGTCTAAACCAAACACAGTAATCCAATCCCTTTTATCACAGATTGGTTTAGAAGTGTGTATTTCACCAAATTCTGGCCAATGACATCTGAAAAAGACATTTGTTGGTACTTCTGCAAAACTGGACAGAAATGTAATCAACAGAAACTTCCTTCTTTCTTTTTTTGCATGTGAAACAGTAGCTGCCATCTTAGCACCACAAATAAAGGTCAAGAACATAATGGAAAAGCTGATCCCAAATCCTGACATTGTTAAACCAAAGAACTAACCTGAATTATCTACCTAAAGACTTGTTATCATATGGGAAAAAAAATAAATCCTACTATTTAAACCCTTCATAGGCACCTACTCCACAACTTGCAACCCAAATCGTCCTAACCAATATACCTTATTATTTTACAAACTTACCCCAAAATCCCCGTGAAGTGACGGCAAGAAGATCCCATTGAAGGAACAGTGGGAGTAAGGGCAGTAACTGGTGTTGAAGAGTTGAAGGATGCTTTGCTGGCATTGTTGATAATTTCCAGTGCCCTGGATTTGAAACTGATCGAATGGAAGAGTCCTCTCATATCTCTTGGTGCAGGGGCTACTGTAGAGGTCACTTACGTTCATTACTGTCTCGTATCCAGGGTGAAAGCATGGGTCCCTGAGGGTTCCGTTTGTACCCTGAATGGAAAAATCACTTGAAGACATCATGTGCAAACGTGCTGGGTGCAAAAAGCACCACTCTGACTTCCTTAATGTGTAGGAATTTTATAATATCTTAGCATTGGCATCAGTATGCCCCTGCCATGCCTTTTTCACCCTTGGGAACAGTCAGATTTGTATACTAGGTACCAGAAATGGTATCAGATGTGAATGAACTTTTGCTATTCGTAGAAAGCTAATAGAGCTCAAGCTGGCAGAAATGCCATTAGTTTAAAATGTCCCCTAGTGCTTAGTTAGTACAAATGAAATACATAGGTCAGAAGCAGATTCACAAGAAAAACTCTCAAGACTCTCACAAGTCTGAGCCTTGGATAGTTCTCCAGGAGAAGTCTGCCCATGCCCCCCACACCAACCGCCAAGCAAAAAATCAGAAGCAACATGCCTTGAAATTACCTTAGATCATTTAAGCCAGGAGTATCAAAATGACTTTTAACCTACAATGATATGTTCGAAGGAAGAAAGGGGGCTTGGCTTGTGTGAAGAAAGGGGGCTCCTTGGTGGAGCCTTAGGGCTCAGTAGGCATCTCTCAGCATCCCTTACTCCAGTGGGAGTTACCTATTGACAGTGCTTCTGAGAACCAGAGCAGAAGCTCTGGAGGAGAACAGAGAACTGGTTATCCTTTCAGTGGAGACAGGGAACAGCTGGGTGTGACAGCCTTGCTCTGTGTGTGTTTGTCAGGTGTGCCTGGTACTCACATGATTTTGAGTATGTTTAACTTTCCTTGTCTTCAGAAGACAAAAAGCGCCCGGGGACAAGACGCGAAGTGTTGATGGATAAACTCTCATGTTTTCTCTAAGTGAAACTTAGAGGTTGTTTCTAACAACCCGTTTTCTATCGCTGTAGGAAATGGAGACTTAAAAAGTGCTAAGAGCTGTACCCCTGGGGCTAATAGTACATTATATGTTAATAAAAAATATATATTTAAACAAAAAAAATGCTAAGAGCTTATAAATTACACATCCCTCTCAACAATACTTGAACATGTAATTTTCACTGTCAAGGCCACAGGGCTGAGAAATTATTTGCAAGAAAGGATTTGAGTCGTGTCCTTGGAGAAAGTGCAGTAAACAAACACAGGAGATGATGTCTGGATGGGACGATTCACATGGGTCGACCAGATGTAGTTAGATATCCTGCTTGAGAAGGTTTGGAAAGTACAGTAACCAAGTTCAGACCAATTACTGAAGTAGAAAAAGACAACAACAGGATGTGGGGGCCGGTGGCCCAGATGTGGGGAGGGTGGGTCTGGATTCAGTTATACTTGCCTGAATGTCCTTGGCCAGTTTCTGCCTGAGTGCTTGATCCTTCCCATAGCACAAGAAGCTGTGCGTGTACACGCTGTAGTCCCTGCCATAGAGGCGGAAGTGCAGAGCATTGCTTGGAGACTCAATCTTCTTGTCTTGTGGCACAAAAGTGATTTGTGTAGAGGCTCCCCCAAGGTCTAAAGCCCCATAGGTTTCAAGAGCCCTGTCTTCATTTGGCCTCAGGTTGAGCCAACTCGGTTTCTGAAAGAGAGTACAGTCAACAGTGGTAGCAGTCTCTGAACACCTGTTTCACACTATATCTTAGACTCGGGGACTTTCTGGGGTGAGGGAAAGGGGGCATAAGGTGACACAAAGCTCACTGGACGCTCCTCAGTCTGCATCACATCAACAAGGAACATCAGCAAAGCAGGAAAAGAGGGGCTTCAAAGATAGAGCTCAGACTGCAGCAACACAGAAGTGGCATAGCCAGTGTTTACAATCAAGGAGTCTGAACTGAAAAGACTCAAGTTCAAATCTCCACTTATTTGCTCATTAGCCATGTGACCCTGAGCAGATAACTACCTTCTCTAGGGCTCAATCTGAGACTTGAAAATGAAAGAATTCCTCATGTACTTGTTCTGAAGGTGAAATCAGACAGTACATGAAAAGTGCTTATGGGGCACCTGGGTGGCTCAGTGGGTTAAGCCTCTGCTTTCAGCTCAGGTCATGATCTCAGGGTCCTGGGATCAAGCTCCACATCGGGCTCTCTGCTCAGCAGGGCGCCTGTTTCTCCCACCTCTCTGCCCACTTATAATCTCTGTCTGTCAAATAAATAAATAAAATCTTAAAAAAAAAAAAAGTGCTTAGCATAGTACAAGACACATGCACTGGGCAAATATTAACTATTCTTATTTTTAATGATATATATTTAATTTCCTCTCTGCCTCCCTAAGGTGAAGATATGATTTCCTTTTTCTCCAAAAGGAAAAGTTCTTGTAATAAAATTCTTGCCAATGTGGGGATAAATTAACGTGTCCATTCACCCAGCATTCATTCTGGCTACAGATCCCTATACTGCCTAAGACCGCAATGGCATTGACACCCCCCCACCGCCTGGGGGAGCCACCTCCCTGGCTCCTGATGATCACCTGAGTGAATTTGCCCAGCAGGTAGTTGATGGTAATCCAGCCATAGGCACCTTCCTCCTGGCCGGTGATGATTCTGGCACCCTGGAAGTCAAAGTAGTAGTTGCTGAGGCTCCTCGCCACCGCAGCCAGGACCTTGTCTGCCAACTGCTCATTTTCTATCCTGCGCAAAGGAAGAGCTGTGTTTACCGGTTCTGCTTGAATAACTACAAGTACTTCTTTTAGATACAGCTTCCAGCAGTTCTCCTAGGAAGCGAATCCTAACTCCCTGGAATAAACGAAGGGATGGAGATCCCCACACACGGCTGTCTGAGGAGCCCTCCTTTTGGGTGAGGCAGAACTAGTATTTTGGCCCTCCTCTCCAAATCCAGATCCTTCCGGTCCCTACATAGACTGCTCTTCCTAAAAATACCTTTTTTTTGTTGTTGCTCCTAAATATTATCAAAGTAATTTTCATTTTTGTGGTGGTGGTGGCTGGATGTTGTTTAATCACTATACCTGGAGATGACAAATGCTACATTAGCCATCACTGGTGGCTTCCAGCTGATTCCGGAGTCAGGCTCTGCTTGAGGTTTTTAATTATGGCTGTAGCAGATACCAGGTGGCAAATATCCTGAGACAGATACCCAACCTCCACTGGGGGGCCAGACTGGGAAAAAAAATCTTCCAGTGGTGTCCTAGTGAAAATAGGATGTAATTACTCCCAACATTAAGAGGCTCTGGGCCAGAGGATGCCGCCTTCCAAACAGCACTGAACCCTCTCAACACTCATCTGAATAGCTTCACACCCTACGCCTGGCTTCCTTGTCCCCAGTTTTCCTCCCCTTCTCCCACTCCCAATCCACCTCTCTCCCAGTGTGACCAACAGCTTCCCATTATCTCTCAGATGAACACCAAATTCCCAGCCTGGCCCACAAGCCACTTTGTGAGCTGGACCCTGCCTCTTTGGAATTCCACTCAGAATCCTGGCTTTACAACTTACCAGGCATGTGACTGACCTGGGGGTGACTTACTCAACATTTGTAAGTCATGGCTTCCTTATCTATTATTATTAATAATAGTTAATAATGCCTCTTCATAGAGTTGTGATGACTAAGCACAGGTCTAACAACATAGCAAAAGCTCAACAAATACAAGCTGCTTCATCATTTTTTTATTATTATTTTTTTACTATATGTAGCCTATGTTCTATCTATGCAGAACTATTTATAGTCCTCTAAATATGCCTTGGTCTCTCACTCATCCCTGCCTTTGCACGTCTACTAGAATACAAACTTCAGGAAGACAGGGACTTTGTTCTCTTCACTCCTGTATCCCCAGCACTTGGAACAGTGTCTGCCACAAAGCAGATGTGGAAGAAACATAGGTAATGGAATGTGTGACATCTTCTCCGCCTCTAATATGCCCTTTGCCCACCCTCCAACTCATCCTTTGTGATTCAGATCATGTGTACTCTTCTCCCATTCTGAGCAGGGCCAAGTAAGCTCCCAAAGTATCTCTGAGCACTCCTCTGTTAAAGAACTGATGACCTGTATCGAAACTCTCATCTCCTATACGGGTACTAAGTGGTGACCAAAGAAGATGTGCTACTTGTGATTATTTGGGTCTTGGGACATCCGTGGCTCTCCTCTGGTCTTTCTCCTCCCAGATACTGGATGGCTCACTTGGTAGCCTCAAATCCCAGAGAACACAGGCTCAACATTTCTCTTTGTGCCCCAGCCCCCTTGAATTCTCTGCAGGGAGATGGGCAGGAGGACTTTTTCTTTTACACACTTGAACTCCCACCATTACACATACTAAGAGTTTGGGAGTTGTACCCACTTACTGAGATTTTCTTCCTGCAGTGTGGACATGTAGGATGTTTAGAAGGCGGGGTGTTAGGGAAGCGTGGTGCTATCCCGTAACTTCAGAGGCTCTCACACTACCAGCCTAACCCCCGACACTGTGTCCCCACGTGCTACAATACCTGAGCAAACGCATGCCTGCCGTTGCTCCCAAGTAAACAGGGGTCTCTTGGTGCCGGGACTTTGGAACCACTTGAGTGGCTCTTACCATGCATGCCGTCAGATAAATGTCTATTTCACTTAATTTTTGAGCATATCTTGAGATTCCAGGACCTAAGGAAAGATGTAGAAGCAAATGACAATCTTTTTTAAAAAGTACAGGACACACCTGGGCAATAGTAGAGCAAAACAGTGGCATTTTATGAGAAAACCAAAGGAGACAATTTCTTGATGTAATGTAGGTTAGGTTGCTATACTTTGAGGGTAACTCTCTGAACCTGGCCTTGGTAGGATCTATTTTCAGACCTCAGGCTGGGGTCTGTCCACTGTTCAGTAATTTTGCCGCTGGATGGCGCAATTTTCACATTCAATTGCATAATCTCCCTAAGAGGTTCTCACATTTTTAAGGGGGAATAACTAGAATTTAAATAAAAAATTGAATTAAAAAAATTAAATGGGGCTCTTATAGTAACCCTATAGATCTGCTTTTTGATGTTTTTTCTACAAAACTGTAACTAACACCACTAATTCCTAGAAGACCTAAAAGGAGAAATAAGGAATTTAGAAAAATTAAAATAAACACCAGGCACACTGGCTTTTACTGAAAAGACAGTAACTGCTGCTAACTAGCTATGTGATCATGGACAGTCCCCTGAAATTTCTGAAGCAGAGTTTCTTCCTTTATTAGAATAAACAGGTAGAGAATCCATGTCTCCTTGGCAATTTTTCCTCTCTGAAAACCTGGTTTCCCTAGTAAAACTGTTTTTCCGATTCCAGAGCAAAACTAACTGTTGCTAAGAAGTTTTGGGGGTTTTTTTGTGAGTTATGCTTAACAATCTCAGCTCTCTTTAAAATAAACATCTACACTTTAGTGAAAATGTGCATTAAAGATCTTTGGCCAGATATGTGATCCATATCTTTCACAGATTTTTAAAAAGCCGGTTTAACAGTAATGAAAAGATCAGCTCTAAGTTATCAGGTAACTGTTTTGATTCAAAAATTCTGGCCTTTGAGAATTTTTTCCACTCACCTTTCATCTAAATATTTGACTAGAGAACTCTCTTTTGAGAGGGGAAAAGTCCTGCACTTCTTTGGCCAGACATATCTGGAATGAGTCTCAGAAAAAAAGATAGCTGCTGGATTTAAAAAAAAATACCAACACTTTTTTTTTTTAAGATTTTATTTATTTATTTGTCAGAGAGAGAGAGGGAGAGAGAGCGAGCACAGGCAGACAGAATGGCAGGCAGAGGCAGAGGGAGAAGCAGGCTCCCCGATGAGCAAGGAGCCCGATGTGGGACTCGATCCCAGGACGCAGGGATCATGACCTGAGCCGAAGGCAGCTGCTTAACCAACCGAGCCACCCAGGCGTCCCAATACCAACACTTCTTAAAAAATGGAAGGCAATGAATTAAATAGAAGCCAAAAAAAAAAAAAAAAAAGAGGGATTTGGGCTTAAGAAATGCTCAACCTTCTGTCTCACAATGGATGGGTCCAATGTCTGAGGATATCAGGCTCCTGGGTAAAATGACTTGCTCCTTGGAAACATCTCCTCTCTACTGCTTTCTTGGGACACTTTGAAAATTGGGGGACCTCACAGACCATCAAAGTAAAAGTCAGTCTTCTGGGAGCTAAGATACCTGTCTAAGAAATAGTGGGACCCTACCTCAAAAGGCCCAGAGAGATCAAGGTCAGAGAAGACAGTGTGGTACAGTAACACTCGGTGCATGCTGGGGTGTTGAGTGGAGGGAGTGGAAAGGGCTGAACTGACAACTTTAACCTGTTCTGTGAGCTTAGAAGAAAACTAGGGAGGAAAAAAAAATCAATCTGTAATGTGGCGATTCAGAGTAGAAGGAAGCCTGGAGTGCAAGAAAGAGACCTAGACTCTTGTCCTGGGTCTGTTGCTACTTGTAAGTCACTAGTCTCCCAGGTTTTTGCTTCCTTCTTTGAAAACAAGATTTAAATGACCTGCAAGCTCCAGCCCTAGGAATCTTTGATTTCTTCCAAGCTGTAGCTTAGAGGATAAAGACTAAGGGCAACAATTCTGTGGACCAACAGCATCAACATCACCTGGGAACCTGTAAGAAATGCAAATTCTGGGGCCTGTCCCAGACCTACTGCATTAGAAACTCTGGTGGTGGGACCCAGCATCTGTGTTTTAACAAACCCTCCAGTTGGCTCTACTGCAGATTCAAATTTGAGAGCCACTGGAGAAGTCGCGGGTTCAAAATTGGGCAGATCTCCATTTGAACCCCAGTTCCATCACTTACTAGCTCAAGCAGCCTTAACAAGTGGCACACCCTCTCTCTATGTCAGTGCCCTCATTTAAAAAAAAAATGGGAGTAGTAGGACATATCTCCCAGGGAGACCGTGAAGATGAAATCATGCATTTTCCATACTTGGTGCATGACACACAGATGTGTGATGGGAGCCACTATGACATGACAACTTTTACATTTATTTCTTCTTCAAGGGCTCCATCATTCAGGACTGATTTCAATATTATTTATGTAATGACAATAAAATAACAGCAGCAGCTGCCCCACTATGTTCTTCACTGAACATCTTTTTTCTCATGTATTCCCCCCACCTGCCATACATGTTCTCACATATGTTCCTCTCATCCCCCCCCCATCTCCCTCCCCTTTTCCTTCCTCTTACCTTTCAGCTTGCACTCTGTTACCTGGTGCACCACCCCTGTGTCGTTCTCCTTTTCTGCTGGCCACTTATAGATGTACAAACTTGTGTGAGAAGAGCCTGCATCCAGCACAATCCCATACTGAGGGGAAAAACAAGTCAAGAACTTATCAGGATTACATTATGCTTCCCCATACTCAGCTTGCAACAGAAGGAAACAAAGACAAGAGACTTCAAAAACATGAGGAGACATATTTTTATAAAAGATTTTATTTATTTATTTGACAGACAGAGATCACAGGTAGACAGACAGGCAGGCGGGTGGGTGGGGAGGCAGGCTTCCTGCTGAGCAGAGAGCCCAGTGCGGGGCTTGATCCCAGGACCTTGGGATCATGACCTGAGCCGAAGGCAGAGGCTTTAACCCACTGAGCCACCCAGATGCCCCAAGGAGACATATTTTAATTCAAGATTAACATGGGGAGGGGTGGCCTGGTGTTGCCCTGATCATAAGAACTACCAGGACACCAATCTCTCTAGAATCATGGCTCATAGTGCTGGTGGCATGTTAGAATTTTCCAGGCCTTACCCAGGGTGGGGCCTGAGCCTCACTACTGATCAGAAGCTTCTCAGGTGAGTCTTATGGGCAGCCAGGAATCAGAACCAGATGTTGAAGCAGCTGAGACAACATAGAGGGAATAGAAAGCCATAAATCCAGTAGTTTCCAAACTTGTGTGCACGCTGGAATCATCAAAATCACCTGGAGAGCCTTAAAAGCTACTGATACCCGTGTTCTGCCCCCAGATACAGGATGTAATTGGTCTGGTATGTGGCCTGGGCATTGGAAGAGAGACATGGAAAATACTAAGCATGTATTTTTCATTATGAATATAACTATACACTGTATTTAATACATTTTAAAAGGTAAGTATTTTCATGTTTTGGGCTCTTATGACTGAGAGGAGATGTAAGGAAGAATAAAGGGGAAAAGGTGGGAAGAAAGAAGGCAAAAGACAGTATGAGAAAGAACTCGTTGGTCAGAGGGGAAAGGGGAAAGAGCCAAGTCCCCACATCACATTTCATGAGAATATTAAATTTACTGGGCAGGTGTTGCACGAAACTTTTCGTGAGAGTTCTCTGATTTAACTCTCAGAACAGTCCTGTAGGGTAGGTACTCTGTTTATCCCTCTTACATATGTGAGAAATTAAAGTACAAAGAGGTTAAGTAGTTTACTCAAGATACACAGCTAATTGGTGAGAGAGCCAGGGTTTGGATCAGAGTTAGATCCAAGATCTTATGCTCCATATACAGAGAAACATAGGAGCAAGGGCAGAACAATAGTTTTTTTTTTTTTTAAGATTTTATTTATTTATTTGACAGACAGAGATCACAAGTAGGCAGAGAGGCAGGCAGAGAGAGAGGGAGAAGCAGGCTCCCCGCCGAGCAGAGAGCCCGATGCGGGGCTTGATGCCAGGACCCTGGGATCATGACCTGAGCCACCCCGGTGCCCCAGAACAATAGTTTTTAAAGACTTTTAGTGAAGGATAACTATAGCAAAATGCATCCCGGTGAATTTTGGCATATGTGCACACCCATATACACCACACCACCAAGATCAAGATTCAGAATGTTTTCTACTGCCCCTCTCAGTCCGTTCCTCCTGAGGGTAACCATTGTCTTGATTTCTGTCCCCACTGATGAGTTTTGCCTATCTTTGAGCTGCTGTAAAGGGACTCACACAGCGTGCCTCCTCTATATCTAGCTTCTTCAGCTCTGCCCTATCTCTTAGATGCATCCTGACTGTGCACAGCCATAGTTCATCCCTCTTCATTGCTATACAATAGTTCCTATTTCATTATATGCACTATGTTTTTATCCATTCTACTGTTGATGACATTTGAGTTGCTTCCAGTTCGGCACTATTGGGAATATAGTCCCCGGGAACATCCTTGCCCATGTCATTCTTTGGATATAAGCTCATTTATTTTGGGTATTTACGTAGGAGTAGACTGCCGAATGCTCTTTTTGATCATTTAATGTTCATCTTTGGTTACGCCCCTGAGTTTAATCAGGAAAAATGCCATGGGGCTTGTAAGGAGAGCATGATGGTACCTGTACTTTATTATCCCTCTGCTAGAGAGAAACATGGAAGAAAGTAAACAAGGAAGCCGAAGGAAGAGAAAAAGGAGGCACGCCTAAAATATGAGCTAACTTTGTTGCTGTGGACCTCCAAGTGCCACCACACTTTGTTGCTGTGGACCTCCAAGTGCCATCTGCCTCTTGATAATGCTTAAATCAGCAGTCATTCGATATATAGCCTCCCATATTGTCTTATTACCTGTTAAGAACCTAAGATCTTCCAGGGAGGAAAGAAGAATGAGGATTCAAGAGACCTCCCTGGACCTCTGGCAATAGCTAAAAGCTGAGTTTGCTGTGATGTCAAGCTTTATTCTGTTTCTCCAGATGAGGAGAATATCAGTGTGCAGCAGAGGGCAGATCCTTGGCCTTCCGCAACCTCCAGTGTTCTCAGCCTAGTTAGGCACAGCAGGACTCCCTATGGCAATGAACATTATGACCTTAAAAAGAAAAAAGCCTGTATACTTAGCGAGAGAACAAGCTGGATAGACTCCTCCGTAAACAGGCTTGCAGTGAGAGGAAACCAAGAATTGACTTAGGTCGTGACTGTTGCAGGCCCATTGGGGAATGCCTGGCGTCTGGGGCCTTTGGCACCATGGGCAGCCTCCTGGGGTTGAGAGAGGCTGAAAGTTTACACTGCAGAAAATTCTGTTGTTTCCTAGGAGGGTCTGTGAATTCTTGCTGCCAGAAAATGTTCCAACCACAGTGGCCTGTGATAAAATCTGAGGCAGCAGCAGCATTCAAGCAGCCTTTATCTGGGATCAGGACATTCTATTCTTTGTTGACATGAAAGTCACTCTTCTAGCAGAGCAAAGGAACCAGCCTTCCTTCTATCATCCTGTTTCTCGAAGGCCTTAGACAGCGAGGTGGTGGAGAAATGAAAGTTTTTGCTACATTTGGTTTATCAAGTGTTTGAGCAGGAGGTGTGGTGTATTCTGTCACACAAGAGCTGAGGGCTTTCCACCTTATGTATACAGTGGACTGGAATGCTAACCTGCCGAATTGTGCCAAATTATTTTTTCTCTTAGGAAACAGTTTGCAGCTTGAGGGATAGATAAAAGCTTGATTGTGTGAAAATTCTGTTTGGGCATTTTGGAAGTTCGCCTTTCATTGTTGTAAAAGTGTCAGTATATTTAATCATTTTCATAGCTGGCCCATCTTAGAGCTATAAGTTTATTCCACGTAATCTTCTTATTTGAGAGATGAGAGACCGTGTCCAGTAGAGTTCTAGGATCTACCTAAGAAGTACAGAAAGTGAAGCCTTCAAAGACCCATCTAGAGCCCGGGTAGCCGCCATCTTTTTTTACTTTTCACCATGCCAGCATTTTCCAATGCATTTTCCAGAGAACACTAAGCCTGCAAGGATCTAGGCAAATAAGACTTCCCAGGAGTTTGGGGAATGCTGAGTGCTTTCTCTCTCTCTCCTGGGTTCACAAACCCACTAGGTAATGAATGCTTCAGAGTGTGGCAGTAGAGAAGCTTGCCTAACTTTGTTTGAGCCAGCATTCCCCTGACTCCATGACGACAGAATTCTGTTTAAAATAAAAATTTCTGCCCAACAGATAAAGGCTTTGACCAACGCTGTGCCTTACACCATGCTAACACTCCTATCCAGTGTTTCTCTGTAACTCATTTTAAAAAGCCCTGTGAGTACATTCTACACATTAAAGAAAAATTAAATATATGTGTGGTGATGAAGAGATCTGACATTCCCCTAAGATTATTTCAATATTACTTTCTATTTTAAGAATACTAAAAGTTTACTAAATAACATCTATAAAATGAAGAGGAAGGGAAAAAAAGACATTTAAGATCCTACCAACTACATCACTGTTACTTTGATTTATCTCCTTCCAGTCTTTCCTAAATACACAAATTTTTATATGGCTGCAATCTTACTGTGTATATAAACTTTATCCTGGCTAGTTTTTGATCATCCACATGATTTTAGCAATCATAACTGATCTTCATAAGTTATGCTGAGTGAACAGAAGCAGTGTTTCAGGAAAAGGAACAGTAAAAATGACCTTGCTTGGTTCACAGAGACACCAGTGTAGGGCTGTTGGTGTAGACCTGGCGATGTGGGTGGCCACAGACCCTGAGCTCACAGAGACTGGAGGCCATGGGGACATGAACCAAGACTCTCCTTAAGGTGGAAGCAATTCTACCTGCACGATGTCATAGATCCAAGCATCTGAGTAAATCTCTCTAGATGCAGAAAGAAATAGAAAACTTGAGCATCAGATGATCTACTTCTATTCCTGGCTCTGCAGAAGCGGGTTGTTCTCATTCAGATCTCAACCCACTTGTCACCCAACTGTGAGTCTTCTCATTCAGAAAACACTCACCCTGACACCGGCCAGCTCTCAGTTCCCTATAAGACACATAACTTCTGTTCCAGAGCCTCAGCCCAGAATGCCCTTCACCTAAGATCCCAGCCTTCTCTGACCTTTTCAGATTTAATTCTACCCTCGTAATCCATGGCTCAGAGTCCCCATATTTTTGCTCTAAAAACAGCAAATACCATGATGCATAACTACATGACTATATGGCTATTTGATTAATATCTGTCTTCCCCATAAGGACGTGAACCACATTAGGGCAGGTCTGTTTTGCTTACTATGGTATGTCCAGCACCCACCTCAGGATATCCTACCACATGTTAGGCACAAAGAAGGAATTCAACAGGCAATTGTTGAATGAATGAAGAGGGTTAGAATTGTATGATTTTTGAACTCCTTCCAGTCCCAAAAGAACTTAGAACTCACAGTCTAATATAAAGTAGTACCATCAAGGTTGAGTTCCACCATCACTACTACCACTACCCAAAAAAACCCCCCATAAACCAGGGAACATGGGCAACGGTAAGATAATTAACTTCTCTCGGTCACTTCAGACATATTGGTTCTTCAGAATCTTTCTTAAAAGTCCCTGTAGCTTTAACTATACTTTTAGCAATGTCATCAGTTTTTCTCAGTGAGTCCTTTTGAATAAACAAAGCTAATCCTTTTGAATTTGACTCTGGTACCCTATAAACTCTATAAACAAATCAGGTCTCCATTAGCTACGGTAATGCTGGCAGGGCCTATAAACAATTAGAGACCATTTTCTGCTTTTCTTTTTTCTTCAATTAGAATTACTAGACTTTCAATACAAACCATAGTTTCATTGCTGTTTGTTAATTGTGGTAAAATACACTGAACATAAATTTACCATTTTAAGTGTACAGTTCTGTGTACAGTTCAGTGGCATTAAGTACATTAACACCTTGTACAACCATCACCACCATCCAGCTCCAGGTATTTTGGGTTTTTTTCTTTTTAAGAATTATTTATTTGAGAGAGAGCACAAAAAGGAGGAGCAGAGGGAGAGAGAGAATCTTAAGCAGGGTCAGCACTGAGCGCAGAACCTGACGTGGGGTTCAGTCCCACGAATATGAGATCACGACCTGAGCCGAAACCGAGAGTCAGCCACTTAACCAACTGTGCCACCCAGGCGTCCCTCCAGGTGTTGTTTTTTAAACAAGACAACATTAAAATCCAGTGAAGTAAAAATAATATAGATATTTTCCAGGAATATTTGAGGTTGAAAATTGGAGCAAGTCCTTCCAAATTCTCCATAAAACAATACAATCACAAATGCTTAATGAAGAATAGCACTTTAGTTCCTTGTGAAAAAGATGTATGGAGACAGGTCACTACCCTTCAGCAGCAGCTAGAAAAACTGGGAGCACTGGCTCAGTGATCTTAACACATTAGCAGCAAAGAGCCTTCCCTAGAATTCATCTACCTCAAAGCAATGTGGACAGCTGGTCTCCACTGAGGGCTTCCGGTGTGCTGGCTACTCTGATAAAGGAGTCACTGGTATCATCCCAGGTAATCCTCACAACCACCTCCATTTGACATATGAGGAAGCTGAGGAATAGAGAGAGAGACTTACTTGCCCAAGTCTCATAGCAAAAAGTAGCAGATCTGGGATTGAAATCAAAACTATCTGGTCCCTGAGCCAACAGGCTTCCACAGAAGTGGTAGCTGTTAATGAAGGCACGTAGTTTGGTATTGAGTCAGTCTGGTGCCTTCAAGAGAACCTTGTGGGGATCTGTGTGTGTCAGAATGTGCAAGGTTTGTGCTAAAAGGAATATCTGACAACTCGCTAAATGCCAGTTTTCACTAATAAGCAGGCAGTTAAGGGAGTGATGAACTGAACATATCTGAAAGCTACCTCCCCACCCAGGTCCACCAGGACAAAGGGAGTTTCCCAGGGGACACTTAGGTACAGCTAAATGACTCTTCAGTTCATTAAGGCCTTTTTTTTTTTTTTTAAGTATTCATTGCATATCTATAGGATAGTGGTTCCCAGACTTCAGTGGCTTGAGAATGTCCCAGGATGCCTGTTCAATGTGTAGATTCTCAGATCCTGCAACCTGCAACTGAGTAGGGTCTGGGGGTGAGAATAGGGAACGCTGATCTCCAGGGGACTGGGAGACAGGGGCCTGCCTCCCGCACTGACAAATCCTGCCATCAGGCTGGTTGTCCCATGCTCTTCACATCCAAGGAGGAGGCAGTTTTACGTGTTCAAGATGTTACTCTGTTCACTGAGTCAGCAAACTTCTATGAGGCAACCAGCCAAGTCAGATTGCTGGTTGTAATTTAACATTTATTTTGTGATTATTTGATTGATACGTATCTCTTCCACTAGACCGTAAGTTCCATGAAGGTAAGGACTTTGCCAGTTTTGCTCATTGCTATATACCGGGGGCCTAAAATAAGAATAGATGGTCAATGACTATTTGTTAAGTGAATAAGTTGAGTGAATGAATAATAAAATGCATAAAAAAACCAGATGAAACCCAGGCCCTATCCTCAATGCCTTTACCACCTCAGTAGCTGGGCAAGTAAACAACACATCAGTACAATAAGTAGTTCTTGTATTTTGCTAGATATGGCCTGAGCACGAGGCCACCACCGCTGCAGTAAGGCTAACCCCAAACTAGATCAGGCAGGCAGATGACAGGACTGGATCATCAGGATGGGAGGACTGACCCAGGTTGGGTTAGACAAGGATGATTAGATGGGAAGAAGTTATGAAGTGACAATTTGTGACCAGGCAGACAGGCTGCAAAGATGATAACATATGAGCTACCAGCCACTGAGTGTCCACAGTGGGCCAGGATGCCTGCTCATCACTTCACATTTGCATTTATTTATCCTGCTTGATTCTTGCAGTAATCTATGAGATACCAAGCCTTGAGCAAGAGAAACTCAAAGGCCCTCATTTTGCTTAACTATAAGATGAGGATAATCTTTCATTCCTCACAGCATTCCTGGAAAGAAAAAAATGTAAATGATTTATAAACTGCAAGCACTGTATTTGAATGCTAGAATTCCTCAGGACTTGATCCTTGCCCTCTTTTTGTTTTTACCCCCTTCCTATAATCTTATCCACGTCTAGGGCTTCAATACCTCAAAGGCATTAGAGACATATCTTTAGTCTAGACCTGTACTGTCTAATAAGGCAGCCACTAGCCACATGTGGTTCTTGAGCACTTGAAATGTTAACTGCAGTTGATCCTTGAACAACACAGATTTGAACAGTGCGGGCCCGTTCACACATGGATTTTTTTTCAATAAATGCAGTAGAGTCCTATAAGTGTATTTTCTCTCCTTACAATTTTCTTAACATTTTTCTTTTCTGTAGCTCACTTTATTGTAAGAATAAGTATATAATACATACACAAAATATGTGTGAGTCAACTGTTTACGTTACTGGTAAGGCTTCTTCTGGTCAATACTAGGCAATTAAGTTTTGAGGGAGTCAGAAGTTGTACATGGATTTTTGACTGTGTGGTAGGGGTGGCACTCCTAAGCCCCATGTTGTTCAAGGGCCAATTGTAGTCTGAATTGAGATGTGATTTAAGTTAAAAATCACATTGGAATTTGAAGATAACATGAAAAAAATAATGGAAAATATTTTGTTAATCATTATTTTGATGAAATAGTGAGATAATATTTTGGATGTAATGGATTACATTAAATACGTTATTAAAATTAATTTCATCTCTTTCTACTTTTAAAAAATGTGACTTCCTGGGGGCGCCTGGGTGGCTCAGTGGGTTAAAGCCTCTGCCTTCGGCTCAGGTCATGATCCCAGGGTCCTGGGATGGAGCCCCATATCGGGCTCTCTGCTCAGCGGGGAGCCTGCTTCTTCCTCTCTCTCTGCCTGCCTCTCTGCCTACTTGTGATCTCTGTCTGTCAAATAAATAAATAAAATCTTTTAAAAAAAATGTGACTCCTGGAGAAATTAAAATGTGGCTTGCATGATATTTCTAATGAGCACTGTGGGTCTATACCTCTTCTATGAGGTCCAGATCTGATTATTCAACTGCTGCTTTGACATTTCTCCTTGGATATCCACTACCTCAAAAACAAAAAAATTTTCTTCAAAAAATTAACTCTACACCTTCTCCTCCTTCTACACTACTGTAATAGTCTAGTCTCCTATACCTGCTCTTCCCACCTCACTCTCAACTTCATTGCAGCCAGCGTGATCATTTCAAAACACAAATCTGATCAATTTACTGTCTTCTCATTGCTCTTAGGATTAAAGTTAAAATCCTCAGCCTGAGTGGCAAGACTCTGACTGAACCATCTCCCTCACCATCTTTATCTGTGAGATTCTTGGACTTGCTTTCCTTTTGCCTGGAATACTCTCTGTCCTTCTCTATCTCCGCAAACTTCTAATCACACTTCACATTTTATGGTAAATGCCGTTTCTTTCAGGCACGACTGCCCTGGCTCCCAAAACTTTGGTTTTGGTGGCACTTGTCACAACTATAATCAATAATTTGTATCAGCTATTAAATGTGTTTCCTTCCCCAGATAGTAAGCTCAATCATATCTATACTGGCTTCCCAACTCTATAGCTAATATAGAACCTAATATAGATACTTAATAATTGTTAATACATGAATTTGTGAACAAGTGAAGAGCTGCTGAATGAGGTACAGTCATAAAGAGATGATATGTTTTTATTTACTTTAATTCCAGTATAGTTATATACAATGTTATGTTAGTTTAAGGTGTACAACATAGTGATTCCACAATTCTATACATTACTTAGTTTTCATCGCGGTAAGTATACTCCACCTATTTCACCCATTCTCCTCACCTACCTGCCCTCTGGTAACCATCAATTTGTTCTCTATAGTTGAGTCTGTTTTTAGGTTTCTCTTTTTTTGCTTGTTTCTAAAATTCCACATATGAGTGAAAACACATGGTATTTGTCTTTCTCTGACTTATTTCACTTAACATTATATTCTCTAGTTCTGTCCATGTTGTTGCAAATGGCAAGATTTCGTTCTTTTCATGGCTGAATAATATTCCATTGTGTATCTATACCACATCTTCTTTATCCATTCCTCTATCAATGGACAACTGGGCTGCTTCCACAATTTGGTTATTGTAAATAATGCTGCAATAAACAGAGGGGGTGCATATATCTTTTTGAATTAATGTTTTCATATTCCTTGGGTAAATACCCAGGAGTAAAATTACTGGATCAGTAACTTTGAGGAAGTTCCATACCCTTTTCCACAGTGGCCACATCAGTTTGCATTCCCACCACCAGTGCACAACAGTTCCCTTTTCTCCACATCCTCACCAACACTTACTGTTTCTTGTGTTTTTGATTCTAGTCATTCTGACAGGTGTGTGGTAATATCTCATTGTGGTTTTGATTTGCAGCTCCCTGATGATGAGTGCTGTTGAGCATCTTTTCATGTGTCTGTTGGCCATCTGTATGTCTTCTTTGGAGAAACATCTGTTCATGTCTTCTGTCCATTATTTATTTGGGTTATTTGTTTTTTTGTATTGTTCTGTATAAGTTCTTTATGTTTTGAATACTGGCTATGCCATTTGAAAATATAATCTGCCACTCAGTAGTTTGTTTTTAAGTTTTGTTGATCATTTTCCTTGCTGTGCAGAAGCTAATAGATTATTTTTGCTTTTGTTTCCCTGCCTCAGGAGACATATCTAGAAAAATGTTACTACAGCTGACATCAAAGAAATTACTACCTGTGCTCTTCTAGGATTTTTATGGTTTTAGGTCTCACATTTAGGTCCTTAAACCATTTTTAGTTTATTTTTGTGTATGGTGTAAAATTGTCCAGTTTCATTCTTTTGCATACAACTGTCCAGTTTTTCCCAACACCATTTGTTGAAGAGACTATCTTTTTCCCATTGCGCAGTCTTGCTACATTTGTTAAAGATTTAATGGACCACGTAATTGTGTTCTAGTGATCTGTGCCTTTATTTTTGTGCCAGTACCATACTGCTTATAGTACTACAGCTTTGTAGTATATCTTGAAATCTGGGATTGTGGTATCTCCAGTTTTGTTCTTCTTTTTCAAGACTGCTTTGGCTAGGAGCACCTGGGTGGTTCAGTGGGTTAAGCCTCTGCCTTCCACCCAGTCATGATCTCAGAGTCCTGGGATTGAGCCCCACATTGAGCTCTCTGCTCGCTGGGGAGACTTCTTCCCCCTTTCTCTCTACCTACTTGTGATCTTGCACTCTATCAAATAAAAAAAAAAGACTGCTTTGGCTATTTGAGGTCTTTATGAATCTATATATATTTTAGGATTATTTATTCTAGTTCTGTGAGAAATGCTCTTGGTATTTTGATAGGCATTGCATTAAATCCACAGATTCCCTTGGATAGTATGAACATTTTAACAATATTGGTTCTCCCAGTCCATGAGCATGGAATATCTTTCATTTGTTTATGTCATCCTCAATTTCTTTCATCAGTGTTTTATAGTTTTCAGAGTACAGGTCTTTCACTTCCTTGGTTAAGTTTATTCCTAGGCATTTTATTCTTTTTGGTACAATTGTAAATGGGATTGTTTTCTTTCTTTTTTTTATTTTAAGATTTTATTTCTTTATTTGAAAGAGAGAGACCAAGCAAGAGAGGGAGAGCACCAGTGGGGGCAGCAGTGGGGGTGGGGTACAGAAAGAGAGAAGGAGAAACAGACTCCCTGCTGAGCAGGGAGCCTGACACGGGGCTCCATCCCAGGATCCCAGGATCATGACCTGAGCTGAAGACAGATGCTTAACTGACTGAGCCACCCCAGCACCCCCATGGGATTGTTTTCTTACATTATTTTTCTGTTATTTCATTATAGATGTATAGTGTATAGATATACAGTGGATTTCTATATTTTGATTTTGTATCCTCTGACCTTACTAAATTCATTTATCAGTTTTGGTAGTTTTTTGGTGGAGTCTTTAAGGTTTTCTATATATAGTACCATGTCTTCTGCAAACAGTGAAAGTTTTACTTCTTCCTCACCAATTTGGATGCCTTTTATTTCTATTTCTTGTCTGATTGCTGTGGCCAGGACTTCCTATGTAGAATAAAAGTGGTAAGAGTAGACATTTTGTCTTGTTCCTGATCTTAGAGGAAAAGCTTTCAGTTTTTCACCATTATGATGTTAGCTATGGGTTTTTTTTTTTAATATATGTGTCCTTTGTTACACTGAGGTATATTTCCTTTCATCCTTTCTCTTATTAATGTGATGTATCATGTTGATTGATTTCCAAATATTGAACCACCTTTGCATCTCAGGAATAAATCCCACTTGATCATGGTGAATGGTTTTTTAAAATTTATTGTTGGATTTGGTTTGCTGATATTTTGTTGAGGATTTTTATATCTATGTTCATCAGAGTTATTGGCCTGTAGTTCTCTTCTTTTATAGTGTCTTTATCTGGTTTTGGTATCAGGGTAATGCTGGCCTCAGAGAATGAAATTAGAAGTTTTCCTTCCTCGTCTATTTTTTTTTTTGAATAGTTTAAGAAGACTAGGTATTAACTCTCCTTTAAAAGTTTGGTAGAATTCACAAAGGAAGCCATCTGGTCCTGAATTTTTGTTTGTTGGTAGTTTTTTTGATTACTGATTCAATTTCATTGCTGATAATAGGTCTACTCTGTGTTTCTATTTCTTCCTGATTCAGATTTGGGAGGTTATATGTTTCTAAGAATTTATCCATGTCTTCTAGATGATCCAGTTTGTTGGCATATAATTTTTCAAAATAGTCTCATAATCTTCTTTGTATTTCATGGTATTGGTTGCTATTTTTCCTCTTTCATTTCTAATTTTGTTTATTTGAGTCACCTCTTTTTTTTTAATGAGTCTGGCCAAAGGTTTATCAATTTGGTTTATCTTCTCAAAGAACCAGCTCCTGGTTTCATTGATCTGAATGTTTCTACTTCATTTATTTCTGCTCTAATCTTTATTATTTCCTTCCTTCTAGTGGTCTAGGGTTTTGTTTGTTTTTCTTCTTCTAGCTCCTTTAAGTGTAAGGTTAGTTTGTGTAAGATTTTTCTTGCTTCCTGAGGTAGGCCTGCATTGCTATGAACTTCCCTCTTAGAACAGCTTAGCTGCATCCCAAAGATTTTGGACCATAATGTTTTCATTTGCATTTATCTACATGTATTTTTTTTAAATTTCCTCTTCGATTTCTTGGTTGGCCTGTTCATTGTTTAGTAGTATGTTATTTAATCTCTATGCTCTTTCCAGATTATTGCTTGTGGTTGATTTCTAGTTTCCCAGTGTTGTAGTCAGAAAAGATGCGGGGTATGACTTCAGTCTTCCCGGATTTGTTAGGGCTTGTTTTGTGGCCAGTATGTGATCTGTTTGGAAGAATCTTCCATGTGCACTTGAAAAGAATATGTATTCTGCTGTTTCAGGATGGAATGTTGTGAAAATATCTGTTAGATTATTTTGGTCTAATGTATCATTCACAGTCACTGCTTCCTTGCTGATTTTCGGTTTGGATGATCTATCCATTGATGTAACTGGAGTGTTAAAATCCCCTACTTCTATCATGTTACTATTAATTACTTCCTTTATATGTGTTATTAGCTACTTTATGTATTTGGGTGCTCCCATGTTGGGTGCATATTTACAATTGTTATATCTTCTTGTTGGATTGTTCCCTTTATGATTATATAGTGTCCTTCTTTGTCTCTTGTTACAGTCTTTATTTTAAAATCGATTTTGTGGGTGCCTGGGTGGCTCAGTGGGTTAAGCCGCTGGCTTCGGCTGAGGTCATGATCTCAGGGTCCTGGGATCGAGTCCCGCATCGGGCTCTCTGCTCGGCGGAGAACCTGCTTCCTCCTCTCTCTCTCTCTCTGCCTGCCTCTCTGCCTACTTGTGATCTCTCTCTGTGAAATAAATAAATAAAATCTTTAAAAATAAATAAATAAAATAAAATCGATTTTGTACAATGTAAGTATTGCTATCCCAGCTTTCTTTTCACTTTGATTTACATGATAAATGCTTTTCCATCCCCTCACTTTCAATCTGCATATGTCTTTAGGTCTGATATGAGTTTCTTATAGGCAAGATTGTTTTGATTGTAGCATTTAGTCCATGTACATTCAAACGAATTATTGATAGGTATGTACTTACTGACATTATGTTACTTGCTTTATGGTTGTTTTGTTCTTCTCTGTTCTTTTCTTCTCTTGCTGTTTCCTCTCATGGTTTTCTACTTTCTTTACTGGTATACTTGGATTCCTTTCTCTTTATTTTTTGTGTATCTATTACTGGTTTTTTTATTTGTGGTTACCATTAGCTTTATATATAACATCTTATGCGTATAGCAGTCTATGTTAAATTGATGGTTGCTTAAGTTTGAATCCATTCTTTATTCCTTTCTCCCCCACATTTTAAGTATATGGTGTCATACTTTATATCCTTTTATTTTGTGAATCCCTTGACTGATTTTTATATTTATACTTATTTTTCTGCTTTTGTGCTTCCTTAGTTTTCTTACTCCTGCTTATAGTCTTTTCCTTCCACTCAAGAGGCCCTTTTTTTTTTTAAGATTTTATTTATTTATTTGACAGAGAGAGATCACAAGTAGACAGAGAGGCAGGCAGAGACAGAGAGAGAGAGAAGCAGGCTTCCCGCTGAGCAGAGAGCCCGATGCGGGGCTCGATCCCAGGACCCTGAGATCATGACCCAAGCCAAAGGCAGCGGCTTAACCCACTGAGCCACCCAGGTGCCCCTCAAGAGGCCCTTTTAACATTTCTGGTAGTGGTCATGAATTCTTTTAACTTTTGTTTGTCTGGGAAACTATCTCTCCTTCTATTTTGAATGATAGCCTTGCTGGATAGAGTATTCTTGGCTGCAGGTTTTTTTCTTTCATCAGTGTAAATGTGTTATGCCACTGTCTTTTGGCCTGCAAAGTTTTTGCTAAAGAATTAGCTACAGGTTTATGGGACTTCCCTTATAAGTAATTATTTTCTCTTACTGCTTTTAAAATTCTCTTTATCATTACTTTTTGCCATTTTAACTACTATATGTCTTGGTGTAGACCTCCTTGAGTTATTTTGTTGGAGGCTCTCTGTGCCTCCTGGATCTGGATTTTTTTTTTTTTCTTAAAGATTTTATTTTTATTTATTTATTTGACAGACAGATCATAAGTAGGCAGAGAGGCAGGCAGAGAGAGGGGGGGAAGCAGGTTCCCTGCTGAGCAAGAGAACCCAATGCGGGGCTCAATCCCAGGACCCGGAGATCATGACCTGAGCTGAAGGCAGAGGCTTTAACCCACTGAGCCACCCAGGCGCCCCTGGATCTGGATTTCTGTTTCCTTCTCCTGATTCAGGAAGTTTTCAGCTATTATTTCTTCAAATAAATTTTCTGCTCCCTTTTCCCTCTCTTCTCTTTCTGGGACCCCTATTATGTGAATGTTTTTATGCTTGATGGTGTCACTGAGTTCCCTGTTTTTAAATTTTTAATTATTTCTTTCTTAGCTCCTGTTCAGCTTGATGCTTTCCATTACTCTGTGCTCCAGTCACTGATCCATTCTTCTTCTTCCTCCAGTCTACTATTTATTCCATCTAATGTAGTTTTAATTTGAGTTATTGAGTACTTCATCTCTGGTTCATTTTTGTTTTCCTTTTTTCCCCCAAAGATTTTATTTATTTATTGAAAGAGAGAGAGAGAGAGAACAGGGGGAGGGACAGAGGGAGAAGGAGAGAGAGAGAATCCCAAACTGATTCTGAGCTGAGCACAGAGCCTGATACAGGGCTTGATATCACAACACTATGATCACAACCTGAGCCAAAACCAAGAGCTGGTTGTTCAATCACTTGAGCCACCCAGGTGCCCATCTTTTTGGTTTTCTATCTCTTTGTTAAGAGTGTCACTCTCTTCTCAAGTCCAGTGAGTGTCTTTATGACCATTACTTCAAATTCTCTACAAGCATATTACTTATCTCTATTTGTTAGCTCTCTTGCAGTGATTTTGTCCTGTCCTTTCATTTGGGATATATTCCTCTGTCTCCTCACTTTGTCTAACTCTCTGCATCTGTTTCTCTGTGTTAAGAAAGATAGCTATGTCTCATTTACTTGACAGTAATGGCCTTATGAAGAAGTCCTGTAGTGCCTTACTGCACAGTGTCCCCTGTTTACCAGAACCTGGCACTTCAGGGGTATCTCCTATGTGTGATGTGTGTGTCCTGCTGTTGTGGCTGAGCCACTTTTGCCTTCAGTCCAGCTGTCTGTGATGGCTCTCTTTGCCTGTTATAGGCAGGGTCTGATCCCTGTGTTGTTAGTGGGCCAGTCTTGGGCCACTTTCAGCTTGAGTTGAGTCAGACCAGGAGTTTTCCAGAGATGCAGTGACACCAAACTATAGGGCATTTTTTTTGTGTGTTGTCTTTTGAGAGGCTTTCATAGGTGGCCAGGACCTGCAGTCATACCAGACATCAGCTGCCAGCCCACTGCTGGCACTACAATCAGACTGGTCTGTGTGGTGTGTGTAATGTGGTCTCTTCCACTGTCCCCAGGACAGGAGTCACTTTGGAGTGGTGCTGGCCTGTCAGGGCTGGTTGCATACTGTCGGGCTTGTGGCACCACTTTGGATAGGCTTTGGCCAAGGGCATACTGGAGGGGACAGGTTCATGGGAGAATGCAGGAATGCGGGGGTGGGGGGGGACACAGTGCTAGCAAGGTTTGCTTAGGGCTGTTGTGAAAGGGGACCTGTAGCCACCAGAACCAAGGCTGGCTGGATTCGAGGGAGTGGATCTCAAGAAGCACTTGGTGGCATTGTGGGTGGTATTAGTAAGGTCTGTAGTGAAAGAAGACCTGGAGTGAGGCCTGGTTGGTACCAGCAGGTCCACAGGAGAACACAGGGTGGGGCAGGCTGTTAGCAAGTTAGGTAGTGTTGTTGGAGAAGTGCTGGGTCACAGGTATCATGTGTTTATGCTGGACGGTGGAGGAAGGAAATGGCATCCACTAGCTCCTTTGTTCCTGGAGAAGTCTCCCAGTGATCCCTGCCCCTCCAAGCACATGCTCTGAGATTAGTAAACAAATCTCCCTCCTGCACACCCCAGGTGCTTTTCAAACTGCTGCTTCTATGCTGTGTCTCCACAGGGCTATTTAAGGGTGCTGCTTTCCTCTCACCTTCCTGACTCTTCCAGAACTGAGCCCACTAATTTTCAAATTTCCAGGTATTAATCCCTGCTGATTTTAAGAACTCAGGAAATTAAGCCTTTCTGGTTTCATGCAGAATCCCTGTGCACCTGAGGTACTTGGGGTGATGGTCTTTTCCTCTCCCCTTTCCATGCCTGTATCGTTCCTCCCCACTATAGACAGGTCCATTTAACTTCCAAATGTGTCTCTACCCTTCTTATTCTCTTCGAGATGGCCTCTTCCCTACATTTAGCTCTGAAGAGTCTCTTCTGTCAGTCTTCCGAATCGTTTTCTGGGTTATTTACACTGATGTGGATACTATCATGTTCCATGGAATGAGGTGAACTTAGGGTCCTCCTACTCCACTATCTTCCCTGGAAGTTCAATGTTACAGGTTTTTATTTTTATTTTTTTAATTAAAAAAATTATTTATTTATTTGACAGAGAGAGAGATCACAAGTAGGCAGAGAGGCAGGCAGAGAGAGAGGAGGAAGCAGGCTCCCTGCTGAGCAGAGAGCCCGATGTGGGGCTCAATCCCAGGATCCTGAGATCATGACCTGAGGCAAAGGCAGAGGCTTTAACCCACTGAGCCACCCAGGCCCCACAATGTTATAGGTTTTTAAAACAAATGTACCAGGTACAAATATTGAAATAAGTATTATCCTTTAAATCATCATTTATGAAAGGAAATAAATTTATTTCAACAAACTACTCAAAGCCTGTTAGTAGCTCGTGATATCTGGGATGATCCTGGTACTGGTTTACAAACCACACAAGAAAAAGTCTCATTTCTTTTTCCTTATTTTGGATTTTATAATGTTTTATCATATACCTTATTCCTCAAACTTAGTTTTAAATCATTTCGAGGATATTATCAAAGAGTATGCTCTAAAGCAGCAATGTCCAATTGAGCTTTCTGCCCCAGTGGAAATGTTCTAAGTCTGCATTGTCCAGTTTAGTATCCACCAGCCACCTGAGGCTATTGAATGAGTGCTTGGAATGTGGCTACTGCAGTTACGGAACAAAATTATATTATATTATATTATTTTATTTTATTTTATTTTATTTTAATTAACCTAAGTTGAAATAGCTACATATGGCTAGTGACTATCAAATTAAGTATACGTAGCTTAAAGCCATCACCAAAGACAAGTTCCTAAAATATTTTTGTCCTTAATATTTGCCAATAATCTTATTAAAATTAGTATATGATCTTAATAAATGACTAGTTTGCATATATAAAGTGATCTTTGTGTAAAATAAACCAGTGATATTGCTATGAAGATCCATTTCATATGCCACTATCTACTCTTCAAATACTCATACCTCCTATTTAAAGACCTGTTCCATTTTCTGGGGCCAACACAAGACAAAATCACAACAGAGTCAATGATGACCGCTACAAATGCAGGAAAGTCATCCATGACCAGAAGTATTCACTGGGAACACAGAGCTCAAGTCTGTCATGGATTTTGCCTCCTAGGCAGTCCCCTTCTCCAATGATGCAATAATGAACATGTAAAAAGGTCAAATCAAGAAGAAGGCAATCATGTACTTTTGGAGCTGGTAAACAAATAGCAGAACCAAGATGTCACGAGGCTTCAACTGTGAGTGAAGTTTTGCCAAGAGAGCCAACATCACTCAATATTAAAAGGCAAGAGACCATTGACAATGAGATAATATCAGCCTTCTGAGCTGACAAAGGAGTTGCTGTGCACAGCAATACTGAGTTGAGTTCATGTCACAAAGGAATGCCAATGTAACATCCAGACCTCTACTATATAGCGACTGATTTGGGTGGGTGGCAAAAGCTTTAGAAGCCTGGCATATGCATCCATCATTCCAGTCTCATAGTTTGGTGTCTTCAAATACAAGAAAATAAACTTCTGCACATGTATTCCAGAGCCTCCATGGTCAAGTTAACTTCTAGACATGTCATCATCTACGTGTACATTTGTGCCAATATGTACAACATTAGCAAATTGGTATATTCTGGGCCCTTTTAGATTTATTTACTTATACATTTATTTAATTTCAGTGAAAGTTTAAAATGTTGTATTTACAACATAAACTTAAATTTTTCACATGCTTTTTAACTAAGATTGAATAAAATAGTGACATTACAAGCTCTTTGTAACATATTCATGTCTTTGAAATTTTACATTGGTGAATTTGGAAGGAAGTAGAAATATATCACAGCAAAGTTAATGACCCTAATTATTTTTAATGATAGTAACTAGCTCTTCAAATGTGGAAATTTTGAAGAAATATGTCTACCCATGAATTAATTTCAAATCACTATATTTGACACATGTATGTGGTTCTCTGTGTTTTTTTTTATTGACTTTGCTGCTTTCTTTAATATTCTGAAAAAGAGGAAAAGTTTTTCTCCATAATCTTTGACTTCCAAACTACTTTATGTAATGCTTTCTAATAAATTTAATTATTTTGGTATAGTAATGATGATTGAGTAAGAAGATCAAAGAGTGCAGTGTTGTGACAGAGCCACAGTGAAACAATGAATAAGAAGTAGAGATAACACGAGGCGCCTGGGTGGCTCTGTGGGTTAAGGCTCTGCCTTCGGCTCAGGTCATGATCTCAGGGTTCTGGGATCGAGTCCCGCATTGGGCTCTCTGCTTGGCAGGGAGCCTGCTTCCTCCTCTCTCTCTGCTTGCCTCTCTGCCTACTTGTGATCTCTCTCTGTCAAATAAATAATGAAATCTTTAAAAAAAAAAAGAAGTAGAGATAACACTAAGTCATAGAATATCAGCACAAAATAGCATCACATAATATCTGGATGTAGTGAATAAAGTATTTGTTTCTCTCAAAGTACTAACAATTATTGCTGAACAAGCATAAAGATAATTATCTTCCTACCACCAATTGACTCAAGACATTCCCTCTTCCCCTGTGAGCATCACTCCATTTTACCTCCCTAATCCAGTGGATATTGACTTGCTCCTGGGCTGCCAGAATCTCCACCCCTCCTGTATGCTCTGATTTACCATACCCTCCTTCCCCTTCCCCCACTGCACCCCAGCCAGACCCCCTCAGATTTGAGTTACCTTAACATTTTCTGGCAATGGTTTGTTCTGGGTCAACCCCACAGCAATCAAAGCAATCACAGCTATGATACAGGAGAAGCCAAGGATGATCAGTATATTTCTGGAACAAAAATTCTTCAGTTCAGACTCTGAAACCAAAAGCAGAAAAGAAAATATCAACAAGAAATAAAAAAAACATTGATTTTCCTCCAGTTTCAGTAAGGTCTTGTGCTAGCTATCTGGAGACATCAAAGACAGATAAAAGTTCATCTTTATTATAGGGAAATAATTCAAGAACAAAAGGATTTGCCTGTTCTGTGATAAGGGCCAAGACTGTTAGTGGTTGTAGTAAAGAGAATGGACAGAATGTGGTAAGGAGAATGGACAGAATTAGGTCAATGACCAGATAAGGAATGAGGACAGGGAAGAATCCAAAATTGGCTGTTTAATAGGTCATGCTGGTCTGTGAAGGTACAAACAACAACAAAAAAGCAAGGATTGCCCTCATTTTTAAAATCTACCACAAAATGTTTAAGATGTTCAAAAATATTAAGAAAATATCATCAAACGTCCAAGTCCCAACAGTCCATGCCATTTTCTGGATTGACACACCCCTCGCATTTTACCCACACTTAAATGTTGTAATTTGTAACGGTGTAGAGGCTGTGAAGTTTTGAACATTTCTTCATTTACATTATCTCATCTATTATTAGTCTCAGCCTGTCGTGGGACATAATAAAGCTCCAAAGAGAATCATATAAAAGGCACAAGTTACTTTGGTCATCACAAACAGAGCATATAGCAGAAGTGAACAAGAAATGGAAAGTTGCCCAACTCCTCCATTCTGACAACTCACTCCCTTCCTCTCTCAACTTCCCAAACCATCCCTAAACTTTTTTTCTTAGGCTTTGGAAAAGAAGGGTAAGATAAAGCAATAAAGAAACACACAGAATGAGATGGGCTCTGCAGAATAGATTGCACTTCTCTAAAGACAGGGCATGGGATTAAAACAGCTAAAAGAGGAGCCCGACTGACTCTCCCCCTCTGGGTCTCCCACTTGAACAGCAGCAGGCACCATGTGCTGAAACAGGGCGCCTTCCCAAGCTCTTGAGCAGAAGCTTGGACTTAATCCAAAGGACTGTAACTGTATGGGTCTCCAGTCTGCTCATCAACCTCTAGAATCTTAAACTAGTCTTTACTTATCAGACCACACAGTACAAAACTTGAAAGAAAAGCTTTAGCAATCCCATTAGCTTCTGCTTCCAAGCAGAAGGAACAAGCATAGGAACAATAGATGAAATATACAACACTTCCTCTCCTTCTCCCCTCCCAAAAGAACCTCAGTTTTGTTCAGATGATTGCCACTCCCCAAGCAGTCCACATACCTCATGAGAAAAGGATACACTCCACCCCTTAGGCTCAGGATCAAGCCTTATTGTTGTGCATAATCTCATTCCCTCACCAAAGATTAGTTCAACAATGCATGTATACCCCAAAATGGCCCCTGAGACCCTGGAGGAAGTCTGCTGGAGCAAGTCTAGGAAAAGAATGGCAGCACTCTTGTCTTCCTCAGACATTACCCTGCCTGGATAAGATGACATTCAATGATGGCAGAACAGAGAGATGGACAATACTTGAGTCTTTCACAGCATTTTGAACTGCTAAAAGAATAATCCCTGCTCCAAACTTCCCGTGCGATTTATGCTTTGACCCCGTTAGAGTCAGGATTTTAATACTCTGAAGCCAAAATATCCTGATATAACTGGAGTGGCAGAAGTCTCCTGTTTGATGCCAGGGCTCTGGAATCTGAAAAAGAACCCCCTAGGCACTACCTGCCTCAGTTCCCAAAGTGATGGTATTGACAAACATAGCTTATTACAAGCAGCACTTGGCATGAACGATTACAAATCTAATACCCAAGGGCAGCACACTGCAGCAGTTTCTATTTAAACTGAATTCTGAAAGCTTGGCTCCCTCAAGCTGTTCCCCCAAAAATCTATTTAGTTATTTAGTTTTCATATATGATAATTTTGCTCTCATTTTCCTTCCACATCTATTTGGGCACTAATATTAGTAGTGACAAAGACCAAAAAGGTCCCTGCTCTTTGGAGTTCACAATCTGGCTGGGGAGATAAATAACCCAGAACTGAAGTCATTAACCAGCAACTCCAGGTCATGATATATACTAAGAAGAAATTTAAACTAAGGGATATTACACAGTTTAATGGGAATTAGAACCAAGGAATGGGATATGCAGCAGAGTTGGGGTGGGAGGATTCAACTAAGGGTCAGGAAAGCCTCTCCAAGAAGGCGACATTTGACTGAGACCTGGATGATGAGAAAATACCAGCCATGAGAAGGAGTAAGAACATTCCAGAAAGAGGGAACAGCAGCTGCAAAAGCCCTGAGGTGGGAAACAGCCTGATATGACTCTCTCTTCCATTTCCTAATGAGATTATTTACTTCGATTATTATTCCTGGACAGGTAGAGAGATACTTTTCCACATTTGCCCAGCTTTTGCAATGACATCCATATTTTCAGACTATACTGAAGATTTTCATCATATTCTTATGACAGATATGACAAGAAAAAGAACTTAGATCAGCGAGAAACTTTTGGAATTTCTCATACACAATTTTTAAAACTTTATTACAAAAAAAATGAAATAATAATGACTAAATTTGTTTTTCATGTAACTGGCTAGATTACCAGAGAGGAGCAATTAAAATATTACCATGTTTTCTATGGCTTAAGGCAGGTAGTTTTCAAAAGCCCTTATCTCTTCTTAGGATGTGGTACTAGCCATACCACTAGATGTGGGGATCCATGGGGGACATAGCTGGGATGTGCTCATAAAAAGGGAACCCACTTAGGTTACTGCCCCCTCTTCTCTGGCCCCCAGAACTCTTTCAGATGCTGTGACTGCTACAGTCAAATTGCTATGGAAAATTCACAGTGACTCTCTCTCCCCCACTTCCCTGAAAGCCCTTCATTTACCTGGTGGATAACAGAAATTCAGTTTCTATCACACAATGTGAAATGGCATTTCAAAAAACAATTTCAAGGAACACTTTTTATCAAAATATATAATGGCAAAGTGTTGTGTTTGCTTTCCTTTGAACTGTCTCACTGTACTAAAGAATTCAAGACTACCGCTTCCCTCCCATTTTTTCCTTTTCATATGACAAGCGAGAAAATGTTTCTATTTAAGGTGAAAGTCAGGTAGAAAGTTCAGCTCTTCACTTGAGAGACAAAACTGAAGGAAACCCAAGCTTTGTAAAAACAGATTGATTTCAAGCCAATTAGCTATGTCAGAGGAAAAGAACAAAAAAGAAAAAATGATCTTTCGATTCTTACACAAACAGCCCTCCTGACATCTACAGCTAGCATCCTATTAAAAGGAAGATCAAAATTCTGCCAAACAGAGAAATCCCAGCCATCTCACTTCATGATACCAAAGATGTAATATTTTAAAATTTTACTACATTAATAAAAAGATTTGGAGGGTTGAAAGGTGTGGTAGGTTTTGGGCAAAAATCACGAAAATTTTACTCTGCAGATCCTGTATGACTCACTAGTTTCAGACCATTTCCAGTTTGATCAGTTACATCTGGGCTTAGCTTGGCTTGTCACACAGAGAAGAGCAAACACAGACAAGTGCTGGAGGGTAAACAGCAATAGAGTACCGTGGTCCTTCCTGTGAGCCTTCAAAAAGGCCAGTGATGGGACAGTCACTAAAGTTAGGGATTGGTTCTAATCTGGCCTCATCTGGTCCCAAATCCCGGCATCAAAGTCCCTGCACCAACTCTCCTATCTTGTTCCTTCCCTTCCTTCAAGTAGTTGTTCTTGGTGACACACATTTAGATTGTTCTAACACTCTGGGGCTTTAAGATCCTTTCTCAATTTCTCAGTTCATTCCAGACATCTTTGACCCACCCTCTTCTATGGTGATATCACCCCCTCCAGTCACCTCCACCTCTGTACAACAGCCCTTTCTCGGACCTCACCCTTTCCAATGCCCTTCCCTATAAGAATCCACCCTTCCTGTGGCTGCAGAAATCTCCCATAACTGACATTCCCAGGGCTTTTCCAGATCAAGAATCCAAGATAGCTTCCTACAGGCTGCCAGATGAAAGCCACACTGATCTAGACCTCTCAGCCCTCTGGAAATATAAGCCCTTCCAATCTCACCATTCCAATAAGCAGATGTTTTTCTCCAAGATCATACTGCCTGACATGATGACCACTAGAGTGTAAGTACCCTTGGTCATTGCTGACTTGGTCATTGCTGTGTTCCCAGTTGAATGAATAAATGAATTTTGGATTTTGATTTTTCCAGAGAAGTCTGAGATTTCTCTATCACTTAGAAGTCTGTTCCCCTCTTTCTCCACCACATCCTTTTCCTTGTCTCCTTTATTTTTTTTTAAAGATTTTATTTATTTATTTGACAGAGAGAGATCACAAGTAGACGGAGAGGCAGGCAGAGAGAGAGAGGGAAGCAGGGTCCCTGCTGAGCAGAGAGCCCGATACGGGACTCGATCCCAGGACCCTGAGATCGTGACCTGAGCCGAAGGCAGCGGCTTAACCCACTGAGCCACCCAGGCGCCCACCTTTATTTTTTTTTTAAGATTTTATTTATTTATTTTACAGACAGAGATCACGAGTAGGCAGAGAGGCAGGCAGAGAGAGGAGGAAGCAGGCTCCCCGCCGAGCAGAGAGCCTAATGCGGGGCTCGATCCCAGGATCTGGGATCATGACCTGAGCCAAAGGCAGGGGCTTTAACCTACTGAGCCACCCAGGCGCGCCCCCCCTTGTCTCCTTTAAAATCAAGCTCAATAAGAGGTTATGTTCCCTCCATAAGCTTCAAAGCTCAATTGTTCCACTAGTTCTCTCTTTGTGTGCTGCTTCTAGATACTTCATGACTTGACCCACTTCAGTTGGGGAGTTTCATAGTTATCGTCAAGGAGGGGCTTTGCTTCACTCATTCTTTCAGTTAGTCACTCAACAATTATCTAGGGAATACATTATACTGTTCACTAGTCCTGTCCTAGGCTCTGAGCTATAGTAGTGAACAAAACAGATACGCATCCCCATCCTCATGGTACTTATATCATAGTTTGGAAGAAAAGACAATAAGCAAGATAAGTAAAATTTATGGCATGTTACATCATAAGTATTAAGGAGGGGGAAAAAGCAGGAAAGGTAAAGAAGAAGGGTAAGTTGAATAAGAAAGGCCTCTCTGAGATGGTGATATTGATGAGAGTCAAGGGGGGTAAAAAAGAAAGCATGCATAACTGTTGGGCAAGAGCATTAAAGGCAACCAGACTACATGTGCAAAGGCCCTAAGGTGGGACAGTACCTGGCCATGAGGTCATTACTCATGGAGAGTGATGCAGGGGAGAATGATAAAAGATGGTCAGGTGGGTAACCGGGTTGCTTTCTTATAGGACCTTGCGGGTTCCAGCAAGGGCATTGCCTTACTCTAAGTGATCTGACTTATTTCTAATCATTTGTATAGTCTACACTCAGTAGCATAGGGGCCTTTGAAGTCCCTGGAGTCAGTTGGGGGTGAGGGGTGCGCCTTTTAGGCAGCATACACCTGTCTGTTGTCATGAGGTGCTGAGGCTACCTCATTGAGGTCAGGTCATAGGACAATCAAACAACCAAGTGTAGACAGAGCCTGATTCTGTTGGAGCAGAGCCTGTGCAAAGAACAGGGCTGGTAAGATGTATCCAGGAGTAATAAACACCACTACATGGGAGGTCTTCTCTATACCTTCTGGTCTTGATAGATCAGTACCAAAGAATCTTTGCTGAGAGAACATCATGAGGGGTCACCGAGCCAACCAGGATCCATGAGCAGAAAGTTCAACTCCAGGGACTTCTGAAGTGTGGGTCAAGCTAGAGCAGAGTCCAGACAATCTCACCTTTGCTTAACCTCTCTAAGCCTCCATTTCTCCATGTGCAAATGGGAGTCATAATAGTACCTACTTCATAGGGTTGCTAGGTAAGATCCAGTGAGCTAACAATACATAGCAGCCGATACGTCAAGAGCCCTCACTGTAGTCCACATTTTGCTCTTAGCACGTTTTTTTTTAAAGATTTTATTTATTCATTTGAGAGAGAGAGCACAAGCAGGGAGAGCAGCAGAGAGAGGGGGAGAAGGAGACTCCCCTCTAAGCAGTGAGCCCAATGCGGGGCTTGATCCCAAGACCCTGGCATCATGACATGAGCTGAAGGCAGATGTTCAACAGACTGAGCCACCCAGGCACCCTGGTACCGTTAGAACTTTAAATATAACCTTTCATTTAACCCTCCTGGGAGGTAGATGTACTTTTATCGTCTGTATCAACTTCCTAGAGCTACCACAACAAACTACCACAAACTTGGTGACTTAAAAATAACAGAAATTTATTCTCTCATGATTTTGGAAGTCCAGAATCAAGGTGTCAACAGGGCCAAAGTCTCTGGAAATTATTCCTTTCTTGCCTCATCTGGCTTCTGCTGGCTCCTGGCATTCTTTGGCTTGTGGCTGCATCTCTCTAATCACTGTCTGCACATGGCTTTTCTCCCTATGTCTGTGTATGTCATGTTTCCTCTTTTCTCTCATCAGGATGTTAGTCATAGAATTTAGGGCCCACCTGAAATCCAGAATGATCTTAAGACCTTTAATTACATTGGTAAAGACCCTTTTCTAAATAAGGTCAGAATTACGGGTACTATTATCATCATCATCATTGTCATTTTACAGATGAGGAAACTCAGTCACAGGTTAAGGAAGTTGCTCAGAGTTATACTGATGTAAAAGTAAGCACAGAGGCCAGGCTTTTAAACCACTGCCCTATCTTGGACCACTTGACTGAAGCTTAGTACAGTGCTTGGCACACAGTAATAGCACTGTATGTGGGACCCAATCCCAACATCCACAAGTGAAAAGTGACCTTGACTTTGGGGATTTGGCTGGAGGGGTTGTCAGGACTGTTGTCACAGATGATACCAGACAGTGTTTTATCTTTTAAAATAGAATCTTCAGTCCATGATAGTCAGAAGCTTGGAGCTAAGTAACAGAAACTGAGATTGTAATTCCCCAAGAGGTTAAGGGACTTGCTCAAAGTCATACATCTTGCAAACAGCAGAGAGGAACTCAATCCAGATCTCTCACGCCCGCTTCACTGCCTCAGCCATTGCTCTGGATTAGGGACATGTAGAAATGACTCAGGTTTGTTCCTAGACTCAGTGCAAAAGAATTCACCCCAAGTTCTGTTCAAATGGAAAATATCTTACTCCATCTCACACACACACCCCATATTTTTCCAATTAATAAATCCAGAGCCGAGTTTGAGGACAAAGCAGTTTAATTTGGTGGGGTTTTTTTCCTGCCTGTGTTTTTAAGTCAAGGAAGTCAGTACAATGTCAATAAATACACAAATACTAAAAATAAGCTGCAAGGCCTCAATGATAACCAGGTAGTTAAGGGGCAAAAGGCAAATGAGAGGGAGGGAAAACACAATTGAGTCAGGCTTTGGGGACACGTGCAAGAAGACAGAATAAGAGGGGAAGGGAAAGGTGGAAGATGAAATGGAAAGAGAGGTAGAGATGGATAACTGAGTGGATTACCCACATCTTGTCCCACTGATCTCTTGAACCACAGACTTCAGAGGATGTCATTTGCTTTTATTTGATATTTTAGTCCTAGTCTTTGAAATGTTAATTAGATTGTTAATCTCAGTTCACAGCTCTTTAGAAAAGGAGTGCATTTATTTTAACAAAGTAGCCTAGCTGATCCTGAGTGAACCCCTTCAGAGATTCAGCTTTGGGTGGGAGGAGCCCATCTAGAGACACCAGGCAGTGGAAATGGTAGTAGGTACAGAACAAGCTCTTCCTCCAAATCAGATTCTGCCAACCCCATGCTCCCCACCCCACAGCTCTTGCTGTGAGCTATGCTCTTTTCAGATTAGCAGCAAGTAACTGACTTTCACTTGGTATGCTTGACACTAAAAACGTTAATGACTGCAGAAATCAAATGCCCATAGGGGCTCTGTGTGTGGGAAATAAGGAAGCAAAGGAGTCCCCTTCCTCACTCTCCTTCCCCTTACTTTGTCCCACCATACCATCTACCTCCTCATCCATATCCCTTCTGGCCTCTCCTGCATTATTATGCCCATAGACGGCATGGAGCACAATAAGTCTTTGTGGTCATCATGGAATTCCATATTCAAGTATAGGGCTGGCAAGGAGGAGGGCTGTTTCCAGCAAAATGATATCACTGAGACTGCAGACAGGAATTCCCTGTGTCCCAGCCAACAAGCATAACAATCTCGTGTATTGATGGTCTCTGCAATAAGTACATTGCTTTCACTAAATGAATCCTCTTCCACATCTGAATTGAAGAATTACACCCTTGGGACTCTACCCTTTCTCAAAGCAGCTGCATTTGTCAATAAGCTTGGGTTCTTTGTAGCCAGTCAGACAGACTTAAGAAAATCTGTACCGGCCATATATCACTAGTTTGGGGGTCACAGTCAAGGTTGGGTAAATTGACTCACCCAGGTTGCCTAGACTTATAGTCCCCTGTATTCTATACCTGCCATTCATAAATTCTCTCATTTCTACCTCCACATCTTTGCACCCATGAGAGGTATTTAATATAAAACATTAAAATATTTCTGCAGCAAAATATGCCATAAACATAGTAAAACATTACAAACTAAGGAAAATGTTCACAACAACTATGAACCATTTGGTTACCTTAATATATAGAGTCATTAAAATCATTAAGAATATGATCAACCAGGGCACCTGGGTGGCTCAGTGGGTTAAAGCCTCTGCCTTCGGCTCAGGTGATGGTCCCAGGGTCCTGAGACCAAGCCCCATATCGGGCTCTCCGCTCAGTGGGGAGCCTGCTTCCTCCTCTCTCTCTGCCTGCCTCTCTACCTACTTGTGATCTCTGTCAAATAAATAAATAAAAAATCTTAAAAAAAATTTTAAAAAAAGGATATGATCAACCTACCTAATAGAAAAATACCTGAATAGGCAATTTGAAGAGCAATATATATTCTTAACATATTAAGTGTCTTCTAATTGCCCTTAATTAAAGAAATGTAAATGAAAAAATGAGATTGCTTTTATCACTTGCCAAAGATAGCAAAGTTTTTTTTTTTACTTTGATAAATGTATAACATTACTACATACTTATTAGAATGGCCAAAATTAAAAACAACAACAACTACAACAACAACAAAATGTTGGCAAGGATGTGGAGTAACTGGAACTCTCATATGTTGCTACTGCCCATGCAAAATGGCACACCCACTTTGGAAAGAGTTTGGCAGCCTCTCATGAAGTCAAGCATACACTTGCCATATGACCAGGCAATCCCACTCATAGGCATTTATCCAAGGAAAATTAAGACATATGCCTACCCAAAACTCAAAATAACCCAAGTGCCCATCAACTAGTGAATATACCTAAATTATGACACAGCCATATGGAATTCTAGTTAGCAACAAAAAAGGAATAAACTACTGAGAATTACAACAACATGGATGAATCTCAAAAGCATATGCTAAGCAAAAGAAACCAGACTCAAAAGGCTATATACTGTATGATTTCATTTACATGATATTCTAGAAAAAGCAAAACAAAGGATAGGAATGAGATCAGTGGGTTGAGGTTCAGAGACAGAGGACTGACTACCAAAGATCACAACGGTACTTTCAGAGATGATAGAAATACTCTATATTTTGATTGTGATGGTAGTTAAATGACTATATACATTTGTTAAAATCCATAGAACTATGCATCTAAGGAAGGTGACTTTTCAGGAAGGAAATTCAGTAAAGAAATTCTATTTAACCATAATGCTGTGGGGGAAACAGGCATTTCCTACATGTTGGTGGGAGTAAAAATTCATACAACCTCTTTAGTGGGTGGACATTTTGTAATACCTATGAAAGAGTAAAGTACATATATCCTTTGGCCCAAGAATTCTTCTTCTAAAGATTTAACCTGCTGATAATACTTATGAATGTACAAAAAGATCCATGTATAGGAATGTTTGGTGCCTCATTATTTGTAATAGCAAGACTAAAAATGACTAAAGGTCCATTAATTAGGGTCTGGATATATAATCCTAATACACTATAGGTAATATTATGCAGGCATGAAAAGGATTTTGATCTATGAGTGTTGATGCAGACTGTCTTTGAAATATTTTATATGTGAAAAGCAAAAATGTGAAACAATGTGTACAGTGTGTTCTCATTGGGTGGAGGAATACAGATTCCCTAGGACTCAGGACTCAGCATATGGTCATATTCACAAATAAGATTTATTACAGTGAAAGGATATGAAGCCTCAGCAATGAGGGGGGAAAAAGCATGGTAATAAGTCTGGAGGAAACCAGGCACAAACTTCCAGGGGTCTTCTCCCAATGGAGACCACAGGACATACTTAATTCCCCTGGCAGTGAGTTGGGACAACACATGTGAAATACTGTCTATCAGGAAAGTTCACCAGAGACCCAGTGCCCAGGGATTTTACTGAGAACTGGCTACAGAGGCACCTTCCATTCAGCACTCACCAACATTGCAGACTCTCAGAAGGAAAGCAGGTACCCAGCACAAACCATGCACCTGTGCAGTCCAAGCACAGTGACCCATCCCCACCAATCCTCAGAATGGTGAGAACCCTTCTGAAATCCCCAAACATCCAAGGGCTAACCGAGCAAGCAACTGGCTTGCATGTTGATTCCCTTCCACACTGAGCAATTCTTAAAATATTTTACCACATGACCGTCCTTACTCCCTCTTGCTTTTTCCTCCCTTCTTTCTCCTCCTTCCTTTCCCCCTTCCCTCCTTTCTTCCTGATTCTCTGAGTAATTTAAAATTCTTTTTTTATTATTTATTTACTTGTCAGAGAGGGAGAGAGAGCACACATAAGCAGGAAGAATAGCAGGCAGAGGGAGAAGCAGGCTCCCAGCTGAGCAAGGAGCCTGATGTGGGACTTAATTCCAAGACCCTGGGATCATGACCTGAGCCAAAGGCAGACACTTCACTGGCTGAGCCACCCAGGAATCCTAGAGGAGAACATAGGCAGTAATCTCTTCGATATCAGCCACAGCAACTTCTTTCAAGATATGTCTCCAAAGGCAAAGGAAACAAAAGCCAAAATAAACTTTTGAGACTTCATCAAAATCAAAAGCTTCTGCACAGCAAAGGAAACAGTCAAGAAAACAAAGAGGCAACCCACGGAATGGGAGAAGATATTTGCAAATGACAGTATAGACAAAAGATTGATATCCGGGATCTATAAAGAACTCCTCAAACTCAACACTCACAAAACAGATAATCATATCAAAAAATGGGCAGAAGATATGAACAGACACTTCTCCAATGAAGACATACAAATG
The DNA here is from genome assembly GCF_902655055.1 of Lutra lutra. Lineage (NCBI taxonomy): Eukaryota > Metazoa > Chordata > Mammalia > Carnivora > Mustelidae > Lutra > Lutra lutra. The sequence goes on along the minus strand of NC_062291.1, from coordinate 56,617,857 downwards.
GCTATCAGACACATGAAAAAATGTTCATCATCACTAGCCATCAGGGAGATTCAAATTAAAACCACATTGAGATATCACCTTACACCAGTTAGAATGGCCAAAATTTACAAGACAGGAAACAACATGTGTTGGAGGGGATGTGGAGAAAGGGGAACCCTTTTACACTGTTGGTGGGAATGCAAGTTGGTGCAGCCTCTTTGGAGAACAGTGTGGAGATTCCTCAAGAAATTAAAAATAGAACTTCCCTATGACCCTGCAATTGCACTACTGGGTATTTACCCCAAAGATACAGATGTAGTGAAAAGAAGGGCCATCTGTACCCCAATGTTTATAGCAGCAATGGCCACAGTTGCCAAACTGTGGAAAGAACCAAGATGCCCTTCAACGGACGAATGTAATTTAAAATTCTTAATAGAAATTCCTAAAAACCCAAAGGCTTTGATCAAAAGAAGAAAAATTGACAGAGGGTTTCCAGTTTGGAGTAAAGGGGCAAAGACACTGGGAACCCAGAAGGTAAGGAATGGGTAAATAGAAAGTTGTGCATTGGTAGTTTGATGCTGACCTTGCCGATTCTCTGCCCACTCTGCCACCCTGCTACCCACTCACCAACCTGATGAGACCAAGCAGCCATCGCTGGGTCCCCCCCACTCCCACTCGTTCATCCTTCCTAGGTCAGTGTAATCTTTTTTCTGTTCTTTGGGGCAGAATCATCAGGTGTCACTTGGCCAGACTTTGGGTGGATTTGGAGCTTTATTTTGAGGGAAATTTGGCATCTCCTCTCAGGTATCTCTGCTGTTATGTAACAACACAGGAGGGAACAGCTCTCTGGATAAGATACAGTCAAGTTTCTAAATGCCCATGGCAACTTTGTCCTAGATCTTTGTCTCTCTTTAACCATGAACACAAAGTATTTGTACTTTAGATACTTAGGTGAAAACTCAACCTTAAGTATCTAGTTCCTGTCAAGAGTATAACAGACACAATTGATATTTGGGAGGGACAATCTAAGAATCCCCTAGATTTTTTTCTTTAGCTTATTTTCTGTACTCATTTAGTGAGGTGGAAGGAAGGAAAGGTTAAGGAAAGGTCCTGGACCTTGGAAAAAGGGGTGTCCTTCTAGAGCAAAACTAGTAAGACCAACACATAACAGATGAGAGCAGCTCCTATCAACTTTGCCCAAGCATTTTTAAAAAGGTATGTTCAGTCCTGTTGATGTGGGAAACAACAGCAGAAGAAAAATTATTAAATGTCCTTACTACCTACAGTCCATTGGCAAGTCCTTGAACCAGGCAGAACATTCCTCTAGGAACTCAGCTGCCTCAATGTTAATAATTTGCTAAGGGCAAAAGGCAATCTTAGCCCAATCCCCAGAATCCTGTAAATCTACATTAACATATGAAAATTCCTTCGGAATTTAGATAAACTTCCTTTATCTCTACCCCCTCTCCCCCAAGATAGTTGGCAATCATCTTCCAAGCATATGACCCACTGATAAACATCTGAAGAATTTCATGACTGAGTTTTTACTGGACAGTAATAAATGACCTTTTCCTAACAATAGCTAGCCCCCTCAGGATTCTGGAAACCTTGTTTCCAAAATACCTGGGAGGCTTCTGCTATCCCTAACTTCCTCCCAACTTGAAACTATATAATGGGCCACTACCCATGACCTGTTGCAGCTCATTCTCTCCACAGGTCCTGTCCCATGCTTTCATAAAACCACCATTTTGTACCAAAGATGTATCAGAAATTCTTTCTTGGCTATCAGCTTTGAACCCAAACATCTTTCTTACATCACCATGACTTCAGTATTTCCTCAAATCCAGAATATAACTAAGAATGTGGGGTCCTACTCAGTTTTGCACCCTGAGTGAAGAGAGAATGTATAAACATGGTGAGGTGGGGTCATCTGCTTGGAGTAAAAAGGCAACTAGAAGAATTGGACAATGTGGTGTGTGTCTCTAGCATGGTCTAGGGGAAAAAATCCCTTGGCCCATGGAATCAAGTACGCCATTTCCCTGAAAGTTCTTTCTCCATAGTAATGAAGGATGTCCTCATTAAGATAACAGATTAACTCCCCTTACTGTGATTTCATGTCCACTAAGCACTCTTGCCATGATTTTTCCAACAGGCTAAAAATGAGCTGATGATTGTTAAACAATAAGTGGGTATTATGCCTTATATACTCATCCTTTGCATGCTTGGTTTTGCAGGATTCTCGTTCTTTTTATTCCAGTAGATGAAATAGATAGTCTTTCCCTTAAAGACAGAGGCTGCCTGTAGAATACAGATCCAATATGGAGACCCCAAGAGTGATGTGTGCAGCAAATTCCACGCACTTCTTGTTCACACCCAGACCGTCTGCTATCTTACCTGCTCAGACTTACAGAGGTAGGAGGTGTGCAGCCAGACAAGGAAACAGACTTGGAGAGCCAAAGCAGACAAGAGTGATTCCATATGCTTTCTCTTCTTTGGAATTATACTACTGTTCTGAGTGGAAGAGAAATTGTCTCCACCTCAGCAAAAGCTCAGGATACATTAGGGTCCTTGGTGGCTAAAATAGTTCAAATTCTTTATAGAAATTCCTGCAAACCCAAAGGCTCTGGAGAACACATGAGTTGAAGAGGAAAATTTTACTCTACCTTCTGGGGAAGTCTTTGTTGCCTAGAACTGACATCTGGGAATGACACACTGGTATACCTATCTTTAGGGATGGAATAGTTAAATTAGATAACAAACAGACTATTAGGCCCACCTTCCACCTATTCTCTCAGGACTGGGTGGGGAAAGGCCACTTCCTCTCTTCTTAGAGCTTTACATGAAACTGGTATGTTCATTCCACTCCTCTTGCCTCTGGTTCTCCCCCTCCAGCATCTCCAGTGAGCTGACCCATGTCACAGCAGTTCTTAAGATGTGACCTCCTCTAACTTGTTTTTTTCCCCTCCTTATACTCTGTGTATTCCTAAATTTCACCTCCTCGAAATGCATCCTTCCTTGATCTGCCACACCTGGCTTCTGTCCCAGCAGTCCACTGAATCCACTCACAGAAATATCCAATGGATGCTTTTCGGTATTTTAATTTTCTGTAGATTTTGACACTGCTAACTTCTTATTACATACAGTCTCTCCTTTCTTGGTTCCCGTAACATCAGGCTCTTATAATAGTCCTATTTCTCTGACCCCTGCTTTGCTAGCTTCTCTTTCTCACCATACCCTTTAAATAGGAATGTTCCATAGTGCTCCATCTTGGAACCCTGGTTCATCTCATTTTATACACATATTTCCAACTCAGTGGTGATAACTCCCTAATCTGTATGAAAATAACTCCTTAATCTCTATGGTAATGATGCTATGATCTATATCTCCAGTCCAGAACTTTCTCTTGAGCTCCAAATCTATAATTCTAGTCACCTACTGGACATATTTGCTTTGATATTCTACAGCCAAAATCTCTATGTCTAAAAGTTAACTTTCTTTTTCCCACTCTAATTTTTCTGCATAATCTGCTCAGTGAAGCTCACCACCATGTCACCAATCTCCCTAAACTCCTCCTTTTCCCTCTAGTCAAACTCAAAACAAACAAACAAGCAAACAAAACCCTCTACGTTTTATTGATTCTACCTACAAAATAGCTCTCAAATCCTTTCACTTACCTCCTTTTTATTCCTTGCCCAGACTCCTACGACAGCATTCAGAAAGGCCCCCACATCTGGGCTCTTCTCCTTGCAGTTCATTCTCTACTTTAGAGCTAACGTCATCATCCTAAAACATGCAGACCTGATTCTACAACCCTACCAGTGTGAGCTTCCAATTCTCTGCGCGATGTGTCTCAAAATAAAAGTAAATCTCTTTAACAACAATTTTGAGTCCATGTCCCCAGGTACTGTTCAAGGTGTCTGTCTCTACTTTGGCCCTTCTTTTTCATAGCCTCATGCCTTGCACAATGTTTCTGCTTCTTTCTTCTGCCTAAAACACTCTTCCTTCCTCCCTTCTAACTCTACCTTATGGTAGATGAGATGAGGATGAGATAAGGATGAGAATAAGCAGTTTATGTGTCATTGTTTCCAGAAAGTCTTGCAGAAAGCTTCTTGCCCTTCCTCTAATGATGGATTAAATATAAATACCCTCCTTTGCATCTGTCTCATGGCACCTGCCCACAGTGCTGCAATGGCCTTTAACCTGTGTCAGTCTCCTCTATGAGAACAAGTACCTTGAGAACACAGTGTATCTTTTAGATCTCCAGAAACCAGCAAACAGTCTGGCCTATGTCAGTACTCCGTACATCAGCTGAATAAATGAATGGATAAGATTGATTCGAATTTTTAGTATACAATGTTTTCCATCAAGAAAAGGGGTATGGGATTTGATTATTTCAGATGTGTTTTAACTTCTCGACTCCATGGTTCTATTTTTAGTGAGTTGCCAGGAAACCTCAACTTCAGTCTGCATGTACTGTAGGAAACAAAAGGACAAATGTTTGTGTAGTAAATCCCAAATCTGGATTAGGGCTTAGTCATAAACTCCATGGAATATTTTCTCATTGAATACAAAGAATAATAGCCCCAAATGATAGGTTTATAATAGAAGGAACTCCACATTTAGCTAGTTCTTTCTAAGCAAGCACAGTTAACCCTACATTGTCTCTGCGAATGAGTCATTCTGATTAAGGAGATATGATTAAGTAGTAATGCATCTTCTTAGTATGTAATAATCTCATAGGATGGAGTCTCAACCCTGCCTCTTACTAGCTGTTTGACTGGGGAAGTTACTTAACTTTCTAAGTCTTCATTTTCTAGACTAAAATTTTTTTAAAAATCTATCACTGACTTTGGGAAGCTGATGTGCTCTGTATGAAATAATGAGCTCTGTACGAAAAGAGTGAATAGAGTGATCCCAGATCACCCTGTGGCCTCAGGTACCACTGTCCATATGTGGGAAATAATCTAACTTCTATTTAGTCCAGACACATTGACTTGACTTTACAGCTGCCTCCTGGCCCTTTCAGCTTGATGACTCATAGACACCTCAAACCTATTCGAACCAAACAGAATGCATGCTTCCCCCCCTTCCCCCAAACCTGGTCCTCTTCTAGTTTCCCATAGCTCAACATCCGCAGCTCAGTGAACATCTCTACGACTCAAACAGTTGTGATACCAAGAACAATAGCATCATCCTCAATTTCTTCTTCCCCTTCACCCTTCACATCTAAGCAACCCACTCGTTCAGGAAATGTTTCTGAAACCTCGTGTATTGTCCTGGGTCTTGCTTCCCAAAGATTCTGATGCCCACCCATCCCCCTCCACCACAGTGCCGCCTCCCTGGTCCAACCACCACCACCTCCCACAGCAGGCCCCTAACTGGTCTCCGTGCATCCACTCTTGCCTCTCAACAACTTAATTTCCACACTAGAGTCAGAGTGATCTTTTCAAAGTGCTTGTATGACCACATCGCCCACTAGATACTTCAAACACTGCAGAGCTTCCCATTACTTTTGAATAAAAGGCAAAGCCCTTCTTGCACGCCACAGTTTCCACCCACAAGCTCCAGGGCTTCCAGCCTCTCTTACTACCACCCTCCCCTCACTCCACCTCCCTCCAGCCTCACTGCACCCTCGGCCCCTGCCGCAACCCGCAAGCACAATTTTTTCCTCTGCCTGGAACATTCTCGTCCCACCCCCCTTTGTTTAGCTATTTTTTTACTCAGCCTTCTGAAAGTCACTTCCTCAAGGATGCCTCAGAGACCCCTCCACACTAGCTGGCACTCTGCATGGCACTCAAAACTTTTTTTTTTTTAGAAGATTTTATTTATTTATTTGACAGAGAGAGATCACAAGTAGGCAGAGAGACAGGCAGAGAGAGGGGTGTAAGCAGTCTCCCCGCTGAGCAGAGAGGCTGATGTGATGCGGGGTTCCATCCCAGGACCATGAGACCATGACATGAGCCGGAGGCAGAGATTTAACCCATTGAGCCATCCAGACTGTAAACTTTTTCTATCACTTAAAGTAATTAATTAATCTCCACGCTTGGGTCTTCCATCACACCAACCTCAATTCTGGCTATATATTAGATTCATTGGAGAACTCTGTGAAAACAACTCCTGAGTTCCACCCCAGACTAATTAAATCAGAATTGCAGGAGGTGAGGCCTGGAAGTTGTTGTCCTTTAATGGCCTCCTGGCACGTCCAATGTGCAGCCAAGGTTTCAAACTTCTAAGCAACAAATCTACTTCTGTGGAACTCTTGAACGCTGGGTATTTAACCTTTGCCATATCCTTCTCCACTGAAAGAGGTGCGTGTCCATGTAGTCCAGGCCATTGCCAGACATTTGTAATTGCTAGGAAGCTCTTACCTCAATCCAGGTTTTATTTTATTCTCCCACCCATTGACCTCAGCTTTAAGCTACAGCACAATGCAGTATGTTTACTTCTTCTACATTAACAAATTTCCTTCCAAATCCTCAAAGATAGCCAATATTCAAATCCCATCCCCCAGTTTCCCATTCTTGAGGATAAATAGCCTCATTTCCATTAACCATTCTTTACATATTGTGATAGACAGATCTCATGTTGTCCTAATTACCCACCACTAGATGCCCTTCAGTTTATTAATGTTGCTCTCAAAACACACTACTCTGAACTGAGGATAATACTGCAGAGAGAGTGAAGTTATTACATCCTTAATCTGGAAAGTTAACTTTAATTGATACCACCTAATATGACCAGTTGTTTTAGATACTCATACTGAGAATCATGGCTCAGTAAAACCTACAAATCTTTTTCAAATAATCTCCAAGTCAAGATTCTCTCCATGTGTGTATCATTTAAATGGCAGCCTTGGGTGCCTGGGTGGTTCAGTGGGTTAAAACCTCTGCCTTCAGCTCGGGTCGTGGTCTTAAGGTCCTGGGATCAGGCCCCACATCGGGCTCTCTGCTTAGCGGGGAGCCTGCTTCCCCTTCTCTCTCTGCCTGCCTCTCTGCCTACTTGTGTTCTTTCTCAAAATAAATAAATAAATAAATTTTTTTAAATGGCAGCCTTATGGCTCCAGCCCATCTTTCCAGTCTGATAATACTTAAATCTTTTATGTAATATATTGCACTCTCACTAAAAACCATGAGTTTTTTGGCCAATTTGTTAAATGTGCTTCCAGTGGTTTCATCCAAATCATTGATAAAATGTGCCAAATAAGACTGGGATAAGGACAGAACCTGGTGGTACATTCCCCTATAACCTTGCCTCAAGGTAGATCCCAAACCATTTGTCGACATGATTTAGCCATGATTCACATTAACGTCAGCCCTCTAAGTTCATTCTTATCCAGTCCGTGTTTCTCCAGCTCATCTTTAAACACATCATGAAAGACTTTGTTATATATCTTTCTTCGCCTGTTGTGTTACACATTTTTCTCGTAATGAAGTATTTACAAATGATATAATACCTGGAATTTGCTTTAAAGTATTCCAATACCAAATAAAATAAAATAAAATAAAATAAAATAAAATAAAATAAATAAATAAAGTATTCCAATACCAACAATAAAAAGACCTGGTAAAGAGGAGAGTAATAGGAAAAACAAAAATCTCAGAATATTAATAGTTGTTAAAAATGGGTAATGGCTATATAGAGGTGTATCATGTCATTCTTTTTTATTTTGTTTGAAATTTTCTATAAAAAGCATGACGAACCTCTTGCTGAAATAAAATACACTATTTCTATGAATTTGAGAGACTGCCAAAAGTTATTAACTCTGGCACCCTCCTACACATTTTTCAAATTGGGATAATTGATATAACTTGACTTAATAAATCCATGCCAGTTTCAAGTGATTGGGGCTTTCTTTTCGAGGTGCTAACAAATCTTCCATATTTATTTTAAGACTTTTCCAAGAATCAACCTCATGTGGAGTTTCCTGAGCCCATCCTCTCCAATATTTTGTAACTTAGATCACTAACTCTTAGAACTTAAAGACCATCATATCTGTAAAGTTCTTTAAACTCCTTTAGGAAAGTAATGGATTCTCTTAATAACTTCCTGTCTGTTTCAATGACTTCTTAATAATGCATGTTTTACTTTGAATTGATTGAACTGCATTTTTCTAGATTGAAGCAGAATAGTTCAAAAGTCCTAATTCCTTTGCATAATCCATTACGGTTGTGAATCCCTCTTCCTGTTCATGTCTTGCACTGAACTGTAATCAAAATAATTTTTTTTGTTATCTTTAGCATTTTTTCCTGCACGCCTCATCTCCAAGTGATACTTAGCCCAAGGGATGCTGCTTTTAAAAGAATCTCCTAGCTTCTAGATGTTCTTCTCAATTACTTGCCATCTTTTTTCTCAATTGTACAAATCCTTATGGGGAAACTTTATTTTATAAAAGCCACAGAAATTTTTAGAAAACAGAGAAATACATAAAATAGAATTAAACTCCCCCATAATTTCAAAGTTCCTTCTCAACGGTCCCTCTGTTCAGATAAGTGTTTTAAATGCCTTTCACTTTTCTTACCCGTTAAGATTACTTATGGTCACACAATCAGATTTCTCACGTAGTTGGTTAATCCACTTTTAGACTCTTACCCTTTTTGTGCCATATTCTTTGGTACATCTGACCATGAGATCTCACCTATCATCTTTCTGATTTTTTTCTTTAATCTGCGTTCTTAAAAATTGAGGCCATATGTCTGGTTGCCTTATGTTTTCCTCCTTCAGGGTTATTAATGCCTAAATGAACTAGTCATTTCTCCTACTTCTAAACCACATCTTTCTTTTGAACCAGAGTTAAATCAAGGAAGAAGGGCACTAAAATCTTCCTCTAACTTGGAGGAAGTATCTGCAAGGAATATCAAGAATTTTCCACATGTTCTATTTTTGGAAAATAAGATTTCCAGTAAATGTTTCAGAATTTCATAATTGAAAGGGGTTGGGTGGGGATAATGGAGTAAAGTGTTGCCAACATCTCTTGTGACCTTCTTCATGCCAGGCACTGTACCAGGCACATCATAAAATTTTTTTTTTTTCCTCACTGAATACCCTCTTTAAAAATATTATTTTAGGATGCCTGGGTGGCTCAGTGGGTTAAGCTGCTGCCTTCAGCTCAGGTCATGATCTCACGGTCCTGGGATCGAGTCCCGCATCGGGCTCTCTGCTCAGCAGGAAGCCTGCTTCCCTCTCTCTCTCTCTGCCTGCCTCTCTACTTGTGATCTCTCTCTGTCAAATAAATAAATAAAATCTTTAAAAATATATATATTATTTTATTTTATTTTAAATTCAATTAATTAACACATAGTGTATTATTAGTTTCAGAGGTAGAGTTCAGTGATTCACCAATTGTATATAACACCCTCATTAACAGTCCTCATTATATCACGTGCCCTCCTTAGTGCCCATGACCCAGTTACCCCATTACCCACCCCCACCCTCCAGCAACCCTCTGTTTCCTATAGTTAAGAGTCTCTTATGGTTTGTCTCCCTCTCTGATTTCACCTTATTTTATTTTTCCCTCCCTTCCCCTATGATCCTCTGTTTTGTTTAACTCCACAAATGAATGAAATCATATAATTTTTTTCTCTAATTGACTTATTTCACTTAGCACAATACCCTCTAGCTCTATCCACATCTTTGCAAATGGCAAGATTTCATTTTTTTTTTTTGATGGCTATTAATAGTTCATTGTATATATACCACCACATCTTCTTTATTCATTCATGTGTTGATGGTCTTCTGGGCTCTTCCCATAGTTTAGTTAAGATGGACATTCCTGCAGTAAACATTGGGGTGCACATGCCCCTTTGGATCACTATGTTTGTATCTTTTTGGTAAATACCTAGTGGTGCGATTGCTGAGTCATAGGGTAGCTAGCTCTATTTTCAACTTTTTGAGAAACCTCCATACTATTTTCTAGAGTGGCTGCACCAGCTTGCATTTCCACCAGCAATGTAAGAGGGTTCCCCTTTCTCTGCATCCTTGCCAACATCTGTCATTTCCTGACTTGTTAACTTTAGCCATTCTGTCTGGTGTGAGGTGGTATCTCATGGTGGTTTTGATTTGTATTTCTCTGATGCAGAGTGATGTTGAGCCTTTTTTCATGTGTCTGTTGGGCATTTGGATGTCTTCCTTGGAGAAATGTCTGTTCATGTCTTCTTTCATTTAATACTCTCAAAGGAACTAACTATAAGTTAAGTACTGTTTTACTTCCTGTTTTACAGATAAGGAAAATGCAAATGAGATAGGTTAAGCAACTTCTCCAAGATCGGGTAGTAGAGTATCTTTCAAATGTTAACTAGCATATCCAATTTGCAAAGTCCTCCTTTAGTTGAAAAACTCCATTCAAGTTTATTTTGCTTCTGTCCTTGCTTTGTAATTTGTATTAAAACACTTCATCCAAAGCCTCCACTTGCCTGCAGTTGTTTATCTGACACTCATACAACAATGTCCTTTTCACTCGCCCTCCTTTATATCCTCACCCAAAGCCCTGCATCGAGATGCCAATCTCATGCTCCTGTATTTTCTTACAGACAAACAATATCTTAACATTCCCTCCATCTCGTAAAACACTTAACTTTGAGTAAGAAATAGAATTCATTGCCTCCACCCAATTAGGAGACCCATCCTTGTGACATGTGGACCTTAGTGTTTATGTACAGTAGAAGAAGCAATAATTTCAATAGGTTAAACTTTGATTTGAAAAAAAGATGACCAGGGGCACCTGGCTGGCTCAGTGGGTTAAAGCCTCTGCCTTCAGCTCATGTCATGATCCCAGGGTCCTGGGATCGAGCCCCACATCAGGCTCTCTGCTCCACGGGGAGCCTGCTTCCTCCTCTCTCTCTCTCTGCCTGCCTTTCTGCCTACTTGTGATCTCTGTCTGTCAAATAAATAAATAAAATCTTTAAAAAAAAAAGAAAAAAAGATGACCAAAATAAAGGCTGGAATTCTAGAATCAAAGTTCCTTAAAAGTTGTTCAGTGAGTCATAGATTTATTCTCCTTTTTCTCTCTCAGCTCTTTTCCTGAAAATTAATGCAGCTAATTATGCTTTACATTAGAAGGGGTAAAATCCATAGCCCGAGACCTTTCCGTGCATCATTCTAATTATGGTAGCTCATTATCTAAATGGAGAAGCAATAGCAAAGCAACACCTAGAGGTTACTAGATCTAGGATCTTGAGTAAGTCACATCCTCAGCGTTTGGTTCCTCAACTATAAAAGGAGGATTAACAGTAATACCGACTTGATGGGGCTGCTAAAAGGATTGAATAATGTGTACGAAACTGGCTATATGAACATAAATCCAATGATTATGATTATTAGGATAATGATGATTATAGTTTGCAAGGCCAAAACTTCATTTTTAATCAGTGTAGAAAATCAGATATGCAAATGTGCAATACCCAAGTAACCAGAGGCATTTCTTTTTTTCCTTTTTTTTTTTAAGATTTTATTTATTTAATTGAGAGAGAAAGAGAAGAGAGAGCACACATGTTGGGGGGAGGGTGTGTAGGAGGAGGAGCAAAGGATCCCCACTGAGCAGGGATCCCAGTTTTTGTCATGGGGCTCAATCCCAGGACCCCAGAATCATGACCTGAGCAGAAGGCAGATGCTTAACAAACAGACACCCAGGTGTCCCCAGAGGTTTTCTCTTTCTCTTTTCTTTCTTTCTTCTTCTTTTTTTTTTTTACAGCTGTAAATGGTGTTGGAAATTTTTTAAATTTCCCAGATTTCCAGGGTTCTTCTTTTCCTCATGATAGAAAAGTCTAGGATGAGTCGATTCCTGTCACTTCGGTATTTGCTGATACTTTTCCCCCACTAAATTTGCTGTTTTAGGAGCCAGGTTTTGCTGCTGACTGTGGGTGCTGGGAACCAAATCAAGGACTGAACCTAGCTTGGTGACTCTCAGTCCTGAGTCACCCTATTCCTTGGGGAGCAACATCAGCTTGGGTTCTAGAATCAGGGTTCACCTTTTCAGGCAAAGAAGGGGGATGCTATAGGGAGGTTGGCAAAACCCACACCTGTTTCCTCCACTGCTGATCCTGCCCTTCCTCTGGGCTTGTCTTTCAGGCTCCTTTTAGGGCAATATGCAAGTCCTGGGGCTCAAAATACCCTCTACTCCACAGCTTCTCACTGATTTCCCATTCAGGGGAGTAAAGAAGCAACATATCTGGTGGCCTTAAAAGTAGAAGGGAGTTGTGTGGTTCTCCACACCTTAAAATGAAATGTTCCCCAAACCTGACTGCGGCAAAGCTGCACAGAAAAGAACATGTGTTTGGAGGCAATATGGGAAGGGAGCAGGGGGCATACTGTCCCTTGGGGTGGGTTGGAACAAAGGGCACTGAGCCACAGTTTGCAAGAACATAAGGCTCAGGAGGTAGAAGAGAGGCCCATAAATGAAACCCTCAGATACCACATCTACTTTACCATCACCCAGTTTTACCAGGTACCCACGTTGTCTCCTCCCTGCCTGCTTGGGTAGAAAGAGCAGCACCCCAAGACTCTAGACCAAATAAGCTGTCATCCTCACAGTCATCATCTGCCATGTGCTTGCTGGGTACCAGGCAGGGTGCTAAACACTGCATGCATTATCCGTGAAATCCTCACAATGCTATAGAGGTCATTAGCCCAGTTTGCATTTGAGGAACCTGAGGCTCAGAATGTTTAGTAATGGGGCGCCTGGGTGGCTCAGTGGGTTAAGCTGCTGCCTTCGGCTCAGGTCATGATCTCAGGGTCCTGGGATCGAGTCCCACATCGGGCTCTCTGCTCAGCAAGGAGCCTGCTTCCCTCTCTCTCTCTCTGCCTGCCTCTCTGTCTACTGGTCTCTTTCTGTCAAATAAATAAATAAATAAATCTTTAAAAAAAAAAAAGAATGTTTAGTAATGGGCTCATGGTCACACAGTAAGTGCAGAGCTGAGATGTGGACACAAGCGCGTCTGACGCTGGGAATGCTATGCTCTTAGTTATTAGGAGGAACTGACACTCATATAACTCTTCCCTTTTCTACTTTCCCCTACCCTCCCCCACCTATCCACCTACTCACTTCCTTCCGTCAAGTGTGGCCATTTTACATAGCCATCTTCTAAGGAGGTCACCACAGGTAGTTTCTGCCTCTTAAGTTTCTATGTTGGGTTTTATGGCTGCCTTTCATATGTCCTGTGACCTCAAGATCTTGGCCACAACAGATTGCTCCAGCAATTGTGGCTTAAGCCAAAGCCAGGGTTGGGCTTGCATTACCTCCTTTAATCCTCTTGACAAACCAATACAATATTAATTGCATTGTACTGGTGGGAATGCTGATTCAGAGAAGTTATCTGCCTGAAGTGATACAGCTAGTAAGAGCAGAACTAGGATTAGAAGATTGGTTCATCCAAATGCTTGAACATTCAGCTCTGCATCTTTTTCTTGGGAGACCAGTGGAGTTGGCCTGGAATAAGAGACTCTCTTGAATGCAATTTGTGACAAGAGAAGGGAGATACAGACCGAGTACAGAATCAAAGAAGAGCTGAGTTCTGGCAATGGAACAGTGATCAGAGGGGTTGACTTCCAAAGTAGCTGTCTAGTCATGCTAGTTATGTGATGCCCTCATCAGAGGGGCCCCACCAGTGCTGGGCGGCCATAGAAGCTGTTACCTTTGTTTTCTGACTTCTCCGAATGGGCCTGTCAACCCCTATCACCTCAAATAGCTTAACCCAGTCCTTGTCACCTGTGCCTCACACATACACACTCCTTTGGGCTTAAACTCACAGCAAGCCACCCCATGACTATCTTGGCCTGTTGGAATGGAGTGGTGAGAGCCTTGGAGCGTTGCAGGCTCTGATGCTTGGATCCTACCCCCACTATGACCTCCAGCTTTACTTCTTTCCCCAACCAGTAACTCTTCCCCTCCTTCACTGCCTGGCAACTCCAGGGGAAGGAGTCTTAGGCCTAAGTGTGCTTTCCAACAAGCCCTGAGTGTTTGGGGTGTACATCAAATGTTTTCTGAGATAACAGCAAGTCAAATGCAGTGTGCAACTCAGAAGACCGTACAAGTACAGAACTTCCATGTCCTGGGTCCTCCAAGGCCTTGGAGTGACTAGGGAATGAAGGTCTTCCAGGTCTTCACACTCTTTCCTTAGGCCCACTGTCTACAAGAGACATCTGAGCTCACAGAAATCCCCTTGTCTCGTGGGTGGACAGAGCAACAAGCTGCTGGTAAGTGTCAGTACTGGAAACACTGGCAATAAGCCACATAGGACATTTTTAGTGCCCCCATAAAGTCTGTGTATTCTGAGGAACTTATATCCACGAGCAGCTGATGCTGTAATGTCACACATAGAAGGCTGTTCCAGGAAAGATCCAGGAGTATAAAAAGCTGGATTTCCTGGCTTCATTGTCTTCCCTTTGAAACCCTGTCTTATGAGGACAGTTTGGCAGAAGGTCAAATTACTACCCTGATCTTTACACACACACACACACACACACAGAGAGAGAGAGAGAGAGAACAAGAAAATCCTTTGATTATATTAAGCATCCCATCACATTCCTCCCTCAGGAGGCAGAATATAGTAATCAGAAACAGACAAAAAGAAAAAAATGATGATACACCGGTTTTTTATACAGATCTACTTCTTTCCACCTCTCTTTCAGGGCCTCCAGCTGTTCTGCTGGGTCACCAACTGCCCCAGCTCCAAATTTGTTCCTGCTTTTCATACTCAGTAATATCTAGAAGCTGAGTTGCCAAGGCAACCACAAATATTTGTTATTCTTTCTGTCCTGTGATTTCCCCTAAAATAAGCTCAGATATTTTTCCTACCATCAAAATGCCATGAAGAATGTAAAAGGATATTGGTTTTTTATGCATACCTGTGAAATAAAGAAGTTGTAATGCTACTTAGGCAAAATGTCGAGGAATGCTGTCAGAGTCCTAAAGTAGAAGATTATATAAAAGCTGGGGTGTCAGATTATTCTACCTTTAAAATGGAACAAGCGGGGCGCCTGGGTGGCTCAGTGGGTTAAGCCGCTGCCTTCAGCTCAGGTCATGATCTCAGGGTCCTGGGATCGAGTCCCACATCGGGCTCTCTGCTCAGCAGGAAGCCTGCTTCCCTCTCTCTCTCTCTCTGCCTGCCTCTCCGTCTACTTGTGATCTCACCCTGTCAAATAAATATATAAAAAATCTTTTAAAAATAAAAATAAAAAAAAATAAAATGGAACAAGCAAAGGAAGGCATGGGAGAGAAGGATTCGAACAAGCAGGTACATACATATATGCTCACATGCACCCAAACAAGTAGAATTTGTTTTCCTTTTTAGAAAGGCAATAGCAGAGTGCCTATTTGCTCTGAGGTCTTATCAGCATTTAGCCTCCTTCCTTCGAAATGCCAGGTTAATGTGCCACCCAAGGACTCCCAGAAACATCCATTTGAAGGTGACAGAACTTGAAACCAATTAACAAGCAAGCTTTGCTTTCTGTTCTTGTGTGACTCTGGAGTGGAAGACCTTTCAGAATCATGGATAAAGTCTCCATTTATGACTCCATCATAGTAATGCCCCACTACACAATTCACTGTGGCTTAGGGGGCTTCTAATTTAAAGGACATCCTGCAAGTGGTAGTGTCACCATAGCAACAATGATAGAAATCTCCACGTTTCAATGGTCTCAACAACAGTTTGCAAACAGAGTTATGTCCCCTCTCTTTTTGGTCCTCAGAGAAACTCCCTAGGACACAGAGGACACACACGCATGCGCGTACACACAATCCCATTTTACAGGTACATGAAAGCTGAGGCTAAAGAGCAAGGAACTTGCCAGACCTGTCCACGGCCACGTGTCCAATTCAACCAAGACTTCTACTTCCAGTCTCTTGTCTTTTTGTCCTAGATATTCTTTATGCCTCCACCTCACCATCTGCACTATCATCCAAGAATCCTGAAGCTGCAGAATTTATGATATAGAAGACGAAGAGTCAAGAAAACAGACCTAGACCTTTAGAGCATCAGTTCATAAACAGACAAAATAATGGAACGACTGTGGGGGGAAAAAAGAGAAAACAGGAAGAGCTGAGATGAACTAATGCAGGATGCAGTCACTAAGGCAACAGGGGAAGTTCTCACTCCTTCCTTTACATCCTCACTGCTCATGACTGCCTGTCCTAAGACTTATGACTTCTCCCAAATGGCCCTTTAATGATCCTTTCCTCCAATATTGGATAGTCTCTTAAGAGACTTTGGCTAACCTTCCTAATGGACCAGGAGCAAGTTTCCCATTTTTTTTTAGAACTACCATTTAGTACCAGTCACATTCATGTCACTGCTTCCTTATATGACATGGTCTCTGAATCCTTTCCCATTCTGGACATACCCACTCACCCAGTTCATCAACATCTTACTTCCAGGGTTTCCAGGTCATTCCAACAGGCCAAGATAGTGATGGGGTGGCTTGCTGTGAGTTTAAGTCCAAGGGAGTGTGTATGTGTGAGGCACAGGTGACCAGGACTGGGTCAAGTTATTTGAGGTGATAGGGGTTGACAGGCCCATTTGGAGAAGTGAGAAAACAAAGATAACAGTTTCTATGCGGAAAGGGAATGTACCACCCACAGTGATTTCCAGTTCTTCATTCAATGAATCAACAAAAAGTAAACAAGTAAGTATCGAATCATGAGGGAACTTTTTTGGGGTGATAGAAAAGACAGAAACTTTTTTGCTCTATAGCTTGATGAGGGCAAAAAGTATTGTAGGGATAAATGAGATAGTGAAAGTCAAGCACTTAGTATAGGGCCTAGCACAATGTAAGTCCTTTATGGACCACTGCAGATCAATACATTCATGGCACTCTCTCTGCAGTACTATCTTCCATTCAGAGCAGTGTGTTCTGAGGGAGACATTAACAAACTGGAGGGCAGAAGCTTGAAAGGAGAGAAAGAAACTCCTACTCACAGAACTTCTATCAGCAGTTTGTCCCTCTCTGTGCCTGTCCAGCTTTGCCCTGCTCTGGTGAAGACATTACAGGTTTATCTTCTGACGATCAACTCTACCTAATTCCTACAGCATGTGAAAATCTATGATTGCTTCCATGCTTTGGATCAAGTGTCCTGGAAGGAATTTAACCCCACCTTTGGGAGAAACTGGGAAAACCTTAGCTAAATCCATCCCAGAATATAAAAGTCTGTCTGGCTATCCAGGTCCTGGTCCTTGTTTCATCTCCACTCTAGGACTAGAGTCAGACCACAAATGTTGACCAAATTGGTGTGACCTCCTCTACTGGTTTCAGTCCATTCCTCTCATGTAGGATCTGAATTCAACTTCTAGTGACTCTCAGACAGACCTCCTGCCCAATGACTTGGCAACAGACAAGAATGTACTTCCCAGATGCCCCTGCAGCTGTACCCCACATCTTGGATCAAAGCCTTGACTATAACCATGGCCTGGATCAAACATGAGTTTATTTGTCTTCCTTGGATGCAATGATCTGGACTACCTAGGACAACTTCCTTTTACTCTCCCGCATCTACAGAGAGCTTCTGGCACATCTCCTATCTATGGATGTTCCATTTCATACACTAACAGTGAGGAATGAATGAATGAAAAATAGTACAAAAAGCAAACATATGAGCTCATAAAGCAAAGCAGTCTGTTGAAGATTTAGTATAGGGGCAAACAGGCCTAAAAACTTTAATAGTCACTACTATTTTATAATTTCATTTATCCATTCATTATGTACTCATTCATATATTCATACCTGCACTGATTTGTGTAACAATTAATTGTCTGGAATGTGCTTGATACTGGATATGTAGATATGAATAATACCTAATCCCTGCTCTTAAAAAAACTATAAGAATTAATGTTCAGAATGTCAGTGTCATCATCTTGACCTATCAAATAAAACTTTTATTTATTTATTTATTTTTAAAGATTTTATTCTTTCAGACAGAGAGAGGAGTGTGAGAGAAAGCACAAGCCAGGGCAAAAGAGGGAGGTGGAGAGGGGCAGAGGGAGAAGCAGACTTCCCACTGAGCAGGGAACCCCCGGGCTCTCATTCCAGGACTCTGGGATCACAACCTGAGATGAAGGTAGACAATTAACTGACTGAGCCACTGTGGTGCCCCTCAAATAAAACTTTTTATGCTTGGTTTGTTCTGTTAAAAGAAAGAGAAAGATGTAATACACCCCAGTAGCTTATATTAAATATTTCCATTCAATAATATTTGCTATAATTAGCACAAGATATAATGTGTGCACTTCAATTCTCTAGCACTGTCAGCCTTTAGTCTGGCGTTTCTAGGACCACATCACACCATTGGTCCTCCAAGTCATATGGCATTGGCCTCACTTCTTCAGCTTTAAAATGAGAAAATCAGGGGTACCTTGGTCGCTCAGTCATTAAGCATCTGCCTTTGGCTCGTGTCATGATCCCCAGGTCTAGGATGGAGCCCTGCATTGGGCTCCCTGCTCTGCAGGAAGCCTGTTCTCCCTCTCCCACTCCCCCTGCTTATGTTCCCTCTCTTGCTGTGTCTCTCTGTCAAATTAAGAAATAAAATCTTTTTTTAAAAAAAGACACATTAATAAAGTGACAGTACCCCCACTCAAGGCTCAGGCTTTCAAAGTACATCTGGACTCTGTATTAAGTTATAGACAGTGCACTTAAAGTGAGGCCTTGACAGCCAGGAGCTTTCTAAAAATGTTAGCCAATGGGAGCTTGACAAAACAGTGAAATACAGTAGGAAAGCCAAGGCCTCTTCAGCTGGGGGATGGCAGATATGGAAGAGTCTTGATAATATCCTTTCAAATATCTGAGGGATTCAGAACTGTCCATCTCTATGGCTCAGAGGAAAGAACTATTGCGAATGGCAGAAGGAAGATGCAGGGGCGCCTGGGTGGCTCAGTGGGTTAAGCCTCTGCCTTCTGTTCAGGTCATGATCTTGGGGTCCTGGGATCGAGCCCCACATCAGGCTCTCTGCTCAGCGGGAGCCTGCTTCCCCCTCCCTCTCTCTGCCTGCCTCACTGCCTACCTGTGATCTCTTCTGTCAAATAAATAAATAAAATCTTTAAAAAAAAAAAAAAGAAGGAAGATGCAGGGAAGAAGAAATATTTCCATTAAGCTTTAAAAAGAGCAAATCTTTCAAACAGAGCTGTCTAATATAGTAAAACAACTGTCTCTGGGGGTTGGGGAAAGTAAAGTATAGGAGGATAAGAAGAAACTTTAGGACTCAAGAGAGAATGCAACTTTGATCAAGAAGCTGGACTGTGGATTTGGCTGATTTGTGGTAACTTTTTCAGACATCCATTGTAAGAAAAATAAAATAATGATATGCTCTTTAAGACACATTAACCATAAAATGAAAATAATATCAACCTGACAGAAGAGTGTAAAGATAAAAATAATATGTGGGAAAAGTCTTCTTTCAACAGGAAGACTGAAATGAAAACAGACAAACCCAGAGAAAACAGAGAAGAAACCTCCAATTACTGTCCTCATAGAGATGAGAGAATATGGCATCTATGAGACCAAAAGTGTGTACGGTTTTGTTTAAATTGAACATGAGAAAATAAAAACCAGTTTTTAGATATTTAAACATTTATAATAACCAAAAAAGGAAATTAACAAATTTCTTTGAAATTTGAAAGATAAAGTTGAGAAAATGTCCTAAAAGATAGAGTCAGCTGTCAAAGAGTATGGGGAGAAAACACAAGAAATTAAAATTACTAATACAAGAAAGACAGCATCTGACTCATATACCTCCCAGGAAGAATGATCAGAGAAAACCACAGAAAGGAAATTATCCAAGAAACCATATGAGAAAAGTTCCCAGAACTGAAGGATCTGAGTTGCCACATGGGAGGGGCTAAGTGCCCAACACAATAGATGAAAATAAACACACACCAAAGTACATCACCATACATGTTTAGTACCTAAGGGATAAAGAAAAAATCCTAAATACTTCCTAGAAAACAGAGGAAGGGGTGGGAATAACAAGTGACATAAAAATAATTGGGAATAGAATAGCATCAGACTTCAAAAATCCAAAAGACACAAAGGCCTCAACATTTTTACTCCAATGCACCTTTTCTCAGGAAGTTACTGAAGGATGTGCTCCACCCAAATGAGGTAGTGAACCTAGGAAAAGGAAGAGATGTAGTACAAACGGAGAATCAACACAAGAGAAAGGTCAGGGGAAGCCCAGGAGTACAGCTATTCAGCAGTCCAGGAGAGCAGCCAGCTTAGATGGGGAAGGGACAACAGATTCAGAAAGGAGGTTTTAAAAAAGGAACAGACAAGAAAAGAAGGACAAAAAGAAAAATTATTGACTATGTAGGAAATTATATCAAAGGGATTGCAAAAAGAATTAGTAATATAGAGACAAAGAAAACTAAACAGATAAAGAAATGAGGCCTTATTAATGCCAGTAAAAAAAAAATCATATAGGAAAGAAAATCTAAGGCACTAACAATGCTTATCTAGTCTGCTAGAGGAAACATTGGATATTCATTTAACCAAAACTTGCAATATCACTATACAGGGATGGTGTGGAGAGGGCACCCCTGCAGGAATGTAAGAAAACAAAGTATTCAGCTATCAAAATAAGTAACAGAAAACATCTAAATTAGCAGTGTAAGCACAAATACCAGAAGAAATTCTGAATCTCTTTTCTTAAATCCTTTCTCTTCCCATCCCTTTGTTAATGTTGGTGTTTCTGGGTCCAATTCTTAATCCTCTTCTTAATCCAATTCTTAATCCTCGAAACTTTCCTGGGAGATTTTTTTTTTTTAAATTTTTTAAGACTTTATTTATTTGACAGATAGAGATCACAGTAGGCAGAGAGGCAGGCAGAGAGAGAGAGGAGGAAGCAGGCTCTCTGCCGAGCAGAGAGCCCGATGCGGGGCTTGATCCCAGAACCCTGAGATCATGACCTAGAGCTGAAGGCAGAGGCTTAACCCACTGAGCCACCCAGGTGCCCCGATTTATTTTTTTTTTAAAGATTTTATTTATTTATTTGACAGACAAAGATCACAAGTAGGCAGAGAGGCAGGCAGAGAGAGAGGAAGGGAAGCAGACTCCCTGCTGAGCAGAGAGCCCGATGTGGGACCCGATCCCAGGACCCTGGGATCATGACCTGAGCCGAAGGCAGAAGCTTTAACCCACTGAACCACCCAGGCGCCCCGTCCTGGGAGATTTATTCATGTCCATACTTTCAACCGCTGATTCCATGCTCCAGCTCCAACTCTCGTTATCTCTGGATTTCAGCCAGATCTTTTCAAGCTCTAGATCCAAATTTCCAGCAACCAACAGAATATGTCTGCCTTGATGTCATAAACATCACGTGTTTAGCATGTGCCAGAATGAACTTGTTATCTCTTTCTTCCCCTACCAAATCTACTCTCCTTCCCCCTTCCCAGCCTTACTTTATAAACATTTATTAACCCAATTATTCAAATTTAAATGTTAGGATAAGTCTTGATATCTCCCTCTCCTTTTCTCCCAACAAACCACCTAGCCCTCTACTTCAGACTCTACCTCAGAAATATTGTCTAAATCTAGCTCCTCACATCCTTCCCCTGCCCTCACACCTTGCAGCATCAATGCCTTAGTAAAATCCCCATCATTCCTCACCTACTAAACTATGGCAGAAACCCAATACGAGTCTCCCCCAATGTTCACCAACTTCTTGTTTCATTGCCTAGACTACTGTCACGGTGATCTTACAAAGCCAAGTATTATGACCATGAGCATGATGGTAACATAAGTGAAAATATTTTGCCACACTCTCTCACATTCTTGTGAAAATCTCTAACTACTCCCTAAAAGAAATGGGTTCCCCCCCCCCAATGAAATACAAATGCATTAGAATTAAAACATGATACTAATTGGGGCACCTGGGTGGCTCAGTCAGTTTAAGCATCTGCCTTATCTCAGGTCATGATCCCAGGGTCCTGCTCCCTGCTCAACAGGGAGCCTGCATCAGGATCATCTCTTCTGAGACATGGGAGCATAATGGGATAAGTAATCAGAGGCCTTAGCTGGCCCTCCCAAGACCCATTAACTTGGAAAAAACAAATGGGCACTATGAGAGAAGAACAGCAGAGTGTGATGGGAGAGGCAAGGGGAATTCTTTGGGAAGCCCCAGGTGTGTTGTTTTGTCTTGTTTTGTTTTGTTTGTTTGAGTTCAGTTTTGCATCTGTGAGTTGGCAGCCATATGTCTATCATGAGTGTAAAGAGACCTTAGAATTGATCTCCATAAAAAGGCATTACTTAGCTCACTCTCCACCGCAACATAAATTTGCTCTCAGTGGGGAAGGGATAAGAGCAAGAAAATGGGTCCTGAGATGGGTCCTTCCTAGATGTCTTTGTGCCTCTGGACAACAATATTGGGAGAATTCTGACAACTGTAGACTATCCTCTCAAACGTGACTATATGGCAACAGGACTTTTGACTTCTACCCTGGATCTGAGTGAGCTTATTTTGGCTAAAGGATTGAAATATCTTCCCACACATAAAAGGGGATCTAGCACTTTGTGACTGCATTCTTCCAGGATCCAAAGGGAATCTGATGGAGCCAAGTGTAGACCAGGCATTCCAAGCATCTCTAACATTGGACTGGATGAATTTCCCCTAACACATCTTTAAATTCTTTTTAGAATAAGTGAAAAATACACACATTCATTTGTACACACATACAAAAGGAATCTCCTTTTTTTTTTAAGGGTAAGGCCTTAGGTTAAATAAATTTTGCAGTAAAGTAGAAAGAATAATGAAGGAAAAGCTTGTCTCTGAAATAGATATGACGCAGGAAAGAGAAAGAAATTCTCTTTGTTTATTTTTTAGTTAGCTGCAAGAGGTTGTTGCTATGAGAAGAGAATGGACTAAGATAAAAGATTTCATGGTAACCAAAAACATTGCAGTTGAATGAAAGTTTATATGGGAGATAATTAAGGATAATTGAAATAGTGATATAGAACACAGTCTCAGGAAAATATTCTGAGGATACAAAGAAATACAAATGAATACAAATACAAATGATACAAATAAAGGGGGGAGAGGGAAAGGTAGATAGTGTTCAGAGATAGAGATCCAAATAACAAGTCCTTGAAGGAAAAAATGAACAAAGCAGTAACGCTGATCACAGTTATGACAAGAGAAATATTTCTTGCTCCTAAAGAAGTCTTGAATTTGGAAATCAAGAGGGTTTACCACATGCTAGGCAAAATCTATGAAAGGAAGTCTATACTCAGTTATCTTACTTTAAGAAGTGTAAATGTCAGGAAGAGAGAACAGAAAAAAGTTTGGGCTGAAAAACAGCTGTCAGACTTCTTTTCAGCATCAGACATCTCAAGACAATGGAGGACTATCTCCAATTACTTGAGGGGGATAAGATTTCTGTATTTAGACAAGTTGTCACTCTCCTACCACATGGATGCCCTTTCTAAAAAATTACTTTGGTATGCCTACTAGACTGTGAAGCAAAATTAAAAACTCAAGGATGGGATTTAAAGGCATAGTGAGGAAAGAACTATACTGAAACCAATTAAATACATGGAAGGATGAGTATAATTATTAATATCTAAATAAAAAGAAACACCTATGAAATAAATGACTAATAGAGTTTTCACTATTGAAATTATTAATATTATCAGATTAAATAATTAAAATAAGAAAAAGGGACCCAGGGAAGCAAAAGCTCTTAAACTCTTCTCTTTCATGACACAGTCAAAATTACTCTGGTTTTGGACTTTGATATGAAGATAAACTTAATCTCAGGAATGTTCTTCTTTTCAGATAGCCACAGATAAAAATATGGATAAAAGCAAATAAGCAAAAGTGCAGAGTCTGTACTGCAAAAAGCATAATATGAGAAAACATTAAACACGAGGGAGAATAAAACAAGAATGGCAAGTAAAATAAATGTGAACTACTATATTTAAATTCCTGCATGAAAACAACCGCAACTTGGATTTTATAAGAGGACACATGGAAAATAAAATGAAAATTCCAGCTGATTTCTTTGCAGAAATTGACAAGCTGACCCTAAAATTCATAAGGAAATTCAAGGGACCCAAAATAGTATAAACAATCTTGAAAAAGAAACAGAACTGAAAGACTCACACTTTCTGATTTCAAAACTTACTACAAAGTTAAAGTAATCGAGACAGTGTGGACCTGACACAGAGATGGACATACAAATCAACAGAATAAAGCTGAGAGTCCTCACATTTATAGTCAAATGATTTTCAAAAAAAAAAAAAAAAAAGCCAAGAAAATTCACTGGGGAATAAGAACAGTTTTTCCAACAAATTATGCTGGGACAACTGGATATTCACATGAAGTTGGGCCCCTACCTCATACCACATGGAAAAATTACTCAAAATGGATCAAAGACCTAAATGCAAGGGCTAAAACTACAAAACTGTTTGAAAAAAAAAAGTAAGTGCAAGTCTTCATGACGGGATTAGGCAAAGGTTTCTTCTCCAAAGAAGATACACAAATACCCGTTAAACACGTGAATAGATATTCACAATCATTAGCCATCAAGGAAATGCAAATCTAGGCCATGAGATGCCTCTTCGAACTCAAGGGGATGAGTATAATCAAAGATCAATTTTAAAAGGTTTAGGTAAGGATGGTTACACTACTGGTGGGAATGTAAAATGATGCAGCTACTTTGGGAAACAGTCTGGCAGTTCCTCAAATGGGTAAGCATAGATATATGACCCACCAATTCCATTTCCAGGTATATATCCAAGAGAAATTAAGAACAGAGGTCCACACAAAAACTAGTACCTGAGTGCTCAGAGTAGCATTATTTATAATGTCAAAAAGTAGAAACACCCCAAATATCCGTCAACTGCTGAATGGATAAAATGTAGTTTATCCATACAGTGGAATATGTGATATGAAATGTTCAGAATAGGCAAAACTATAGCAGAAAGTAGACTGGTGTTTGCCAGGGGCTATGGAGAAGAAAGGGTGCATAAGGAGGGAACAGCAGTGACTGCTAATGAATATAGGGGTTTTTTTGGGGGGGTGATAAATGTTCTAAAATTGATTGTGGTGATGAGTGCACCATTCTGTGAATATCCCCCCCCCCACAAAACATGGAAAAGTAGATTTTAAGTGGGTGAATTATGTGGTATGTGAATTATATTTCAAAATAATAATAAGGTCAACAACTATGGGCTCAAATCTCAACTTCAACACTTACTAATGGAGAGACTTTAGGTAAGTCACTTAACCACTCCTTCTTCAGTTTCTCATTTGTAAGACAGGGACAGTAAACAGTACAAATCTCAAACGCTTATTTGAGAACTGAGTTAACAGCTGTTAAGAGCAGGAGGTGGCCCGATACACACTAAACCTGTAGATTAAAGCTACCACCATCTCCATTTATTAAAAACATAATGCACTAGTTTCCTATGGCTGCCATAACAAATTACCACAAACTTGGTGGCTTAAAGCAAAATACACATTTACTCTCTTACTACAGTTCTACAGGTCTAAAATCAGTTACACTGGGCTGAAATCAAGGTGTTGACAGGGCCGCTCTTTTTTTTTTTTTTTTAAGATTTTATTTTGTTTATTTATTTGACAGAGAGAGATCACAAGCAGGAGAGAGGCAGGGAGAGAGAGAGGAGGAAGCAGGCTCCCCGCTGAGCAGAGAGCCCGATGCGATTCGGGGCTCCATCCCAGGAGCCTGGGATCATGATCTGAGCCAAAGGCAGAGGCTTTAACCCACTGAGCCACCCAGGCGCCCCTAGGCCTCTAGGGCCCCTCTTTCTTTTCTATCCTTTTCTAAACTATGTTCCATGCATTCCTTGGTTTGTGGCCCCCTCCCCCATATTCAAAGCCAGCAGAGTAGCATCTTGCTTCAGTGGTTACATTGCCCTGTGTGTCAAATCTCCCACTCCCTCCCTCTTACAAAGACATTCGTGATTGCATTTAGGGCCCATCTCGATAATTCAGGCTAATCTCCCCAGTTCAAGATCCTTAATGTCATCACATCCGCCAAGATTTTTTTTCAATATAAGATAACATACATGAATTCTAGCTAGGGATTAGAAGCTGTAATCTTTGCAGCCTTGGTTACCATATTGACCAAAAAAGAAGAAAAAGAAAGTAAATCTACGAAAAAACTCTCTTTCTATGAAAGAAATGTTTCTGAGCTCACCAAAATAAAGCAATAGAAAGAAAACGTTAAGCAAACGATGGTATCAGCAATGTTTTTACAATATTACAATAATTACAATATGTGAGTACTGCACTATTAATTTCTGTTAACTAATCCTGTTCACAGGAAACAAGCATTGTTTAGGTCCCTCCCTATTCTGCCTTTTCAGCACAAAGCCTAAAAATTTATTTTGCTGATGACACATTCCTTCAGATATCTTTTTGTGCATGTGTCTGAGTCTTTCTTTAGCCACTTAAGCAATATTGTTTCAATTTTATGGTTCAGCAGTTCTGACCCCACCTCTTAAACCCTGCCAACCTGACCGAGGCAGGGCCTGGTTCTGGCATCCTGGCCTACCATGGTTAGTTGGAAGGGAAAGGCTTGGTCATTCTCACTCACACCCATTCCGTACTTCCTAAAGTTAGGTAGCCACTCATGGCTCAGCTGCCTCAGAAGTCATCTGAGAACTTCATCTCACCTATTTTTCTCTTTCCAAACATTGGATTACTCCTTCTCTGCATCTACTTCACCTTCCTTCCATATTCCTAACTTTCCATCCTGCCCCCCACTTTTCTAATAAGCCACAATAAAAATAGGCCACAATAAGCAACAATAAAAGCCACATTAAATAATAATAATAATATTATAAGCCACAATAAAATAACTAATAAGCCACAATAAAAATAACTCACGTCTCTTTTTTTCCCCCTTGAACTGAAAATAATGTAAGGGTTGGTCACTGGTACCAAAATAAGCCCTGAGACTAAGGCATGCAGTGCTCCTATAATATAGCTCATTGAAATGTGACGATTACCATCACCTGGGAGCTTGTTAGACATGCAGGATCCCAAGCCCCACCCCCAGGGCTGCTGGATCAGAATATGCATTTTAACAAGATTCCCAATGTAGTGCATGTACATTAGAGTTTGAGAAATACTGCCTTAGAACACACATACATTCATTCACCAAGATAGAGCTAGTGCCCCTGCTCTTCTGTGCTTCCATCAAACCATCCAGAGGTTTGATGATTCTTTACCACAAGGGCTTCCCATTCTCCCTCCAAAGACTTGCAAAGAACAGCCCCTATATGATTTTCCTCGGGCCTCACCTTCACCCTGCACAGGCTTGAACCCAGCACTGCTCAACCCCATGGCAGGTAGAATTTCATGTTAATGCCCCTAGGCACAATCACTGGTTTTAAAGTGCAAAGGCAACCAAAAAGACAACACAAAGAAGAAAATACTCTTAAAATGTGGTATAGCCAAGTAAAAGTAGGACCAATCACCATCATTTGTAAAACCTCTTTATCACATGTGCCTAATGACCATGGAAGACAATCATGATTAAGGAAATCATTTAATATGCAGTTGATTACTTTGCAAAGGTTTATTAAATTACATGGCAGGTAATCCCAACCCTACACTTTGGACTTCTGCCTTCAAATCTCTAGGATGGACATGAAAACAGGTTTCCTGCTTGGAACTTAAAAAAGGTAAAAGAACTTTTTATTTTTAAATATAGGCTGTAGTTTTGGTAAAAGAGAGAAAAAAGGTCTTTAAGCTCTGCTGGGACTTGATAGGAGCTTGTTGTGCATCAGGCTACTCATCTTTCTAGATCCAAATGAAGTTCCCATCCTTTGAGAAGTTTTCCCAGAAATCATCACTCCCTATTCTGTTTCTCAAGCCATTTTCTTTAGACTTCTATTACAGCTCTTAGGGATGTAAGAGAATTTATTCATTAGGAATCCAGGCTTTGTAGCATAAATATGTGGGTCTAGATTTCCTCTCTACTGAAGGAAAGATTCCAAATGCATTCTATAAGGCCAATATTACCCTAATACCAAAACCAGATAAAGACACTACAGGAAAAGAGAACTACAGGCCAATAACTCTGATAAACATGGATGCAAAAATCCTCAACAAATATTAGCAAACCAAATCCAACAATACATTTAAAAAATCATTCACCACAATTAAGTGGTATTTATTTTAGGGATGCAAGAATGATTGAATATTTGGAAATCAACCAACATGATATATCACATTAACAAAAGAAGGGATAAAAATCATATGATCATTTCAACAAACACAGAAAAAGCATTTGACAAAGTACAAAATCCATTCATGATAAAAACACAACAAAGTAGTTTTAGAGATGGGGCGCCTAGGTGGCTCAGTGGGTTAAAGCCTCTGCCTTGGGCTTGGGTCATGATCTCAGGGTCCTGGGATGGAGCCCCGCATCAGGCTCTCTGCTCATTGGGGAGCCTGCTTCCTCCTCCTCTCTGCCTGCCTCTCTGCCTACTTGTGATCTCTTTCTGTCAAATAAATAAATAAAATCTTTAAAAAAAAAAGTAGGTTTAGAGAAAACATACCTCAACATAACAAAGGCCATATATAAAAGAAACCACAGCTAACATCATAATGGTAAAAAACCGAATGATTTTCCTCTAAGATCAGGAACAAGACAAAAATGTCCACTCTTAACTACTTTTATTCATCATAGTACTGGAAGTCCTGACCACAGCAGTCAGAAAAGAAATAGAAAATAAAGGCATCCAAACTGGTAAGGAAGAAGGAAAACTTTCACTATTTGCAGATGACATCATCCTATATATAGAAAACCCTAACAACTCTACCAAAAAAACTACTAGAACTGATAAATGAATTCAGTTTAGTTGCAGGATACAAAATTAATATACACATATCTGTTGCGTTTTTATACACTAATAATGTAATAAAGAGAAATTAAGAAAACAATCCCATTTGCAATTGCACCAAAAAGAATACGATACCTAGAAATAAACTTAACCAAGGAGGCAAAAAACCTTCACCCTGAAAACTATAAAACATTGACAGAGGAAACTGAAGATGACACAAGCAAATGGAAAGATATCCCACACTCATGGATTGGGAGACCAATATTGGTAAAACATCCATACTACCCAGATTTACAGATCTAATGCAATCACCAAAAGTATTTTTCACAGAACTGTAACAAATAATCCTAAAATCTGTATGAAACCACAAAAGACCTCAAATACCCAAAGCAATCTTGAAAAATAAAACTGAGGTATCACAATCTCAGATTTCAAGATACACTACAAAGCTGTGGTACTATAAACAGTATGGTACTGGCACAGAAATAAACACATAGATCAACAGAATAGAATAAAGAGCCCAGAAACAAACTCACACTTTTATGGTCAATTGATATATAACAAAGGAGGCAATGATGTCTAATGGAAAAAACAGGGTCTCTTCAACAAATGGTATTGGGAAAACTGGACAGCCACATGCAAAAGAATGAAACTGGACTACTTTCTTCCACCATACACAAAAATAAACCGAAAATACATTGAAGACCTATATGTGATACTTGAAACCATAAAATTCCTAAAAGAAAACACATGCAGTAATTTCTTTGACATCAGCCTTAGAAATAGTTTTCTAGATATGTCTCCTCTGACAAAGGAAACAAAAGCAATATTAAACTACTGATACTATACCAAAATAAAAATCTTTTTTTTGCACAGCAAGGGAAACCATCAAGAAAACATAAAGACAACCTACTGAATGGGAGAAGATATTTGCAAATGACACATCTGACATGGGGTTAATACGCAAAATATATAAAGAATTTATAAAACTCAACACCAAAAAACCCTAAATAATCCAATTAAAAAATGGACAGAGGACATGAATAGGCTTTTTTTTTTTTTTTTTTTTTCAAAAGAAGACATCCAGATGGCCAACAGACACATGAAAAGATGCTCAGTATCACTCATCATCAGGGAGAAAAGCAAATCAAAACCACAATGAGATATCACCTCACACCTGTCAGATTAGCTAAAATCAAAAACACAAGAAATAGTAAGTGTTGGGCATGATGTAGAGAAAAAGAAATCCTCATGCACTATTGGTGGGAATGCAAGCTGGCACAGCCACTGTGGAAAACAGTATGGAGTTTCCTCAAAAAAATAAAAATAGAACCACCATCTGACCTAATAATTCCACTCCTGAGTATTTACCCAAGAAAACAAAAAAACTAATTTAAAAAGTATATGCCCCCTTGTATTTATTACAGCAGTATTTCAAATAACCAAGCTATGGAAGCAACCCAAGCATCCACTGATAGATGAATGGATAAAGAAGAGGTGGTAGGGGTGCCCGGCTGGCTCAGCCGGTGGAGCATGCAACTCTTGATCTCAGGGTTGTGAGTTCAAGCCCTGCATTGGCTGTGGAGCTTACTTAAAAAAAGAAAAAAAGAAAAGGTGGTATATATATTCAATGGAATTCTGCTCAATCATAAAAAAGAATAAAGAATAAGACCTGGCTGTTTGTAACACCATAGATGGATCCAGAGGGTATAATGTTAGGAAATAAGTCAGTCAGAGAAAGACAAATGCCATCTGATTTCACTCATGTGGCATTTAAGAAATAAAACAAAGAAACAAAGAGAAAGACAAACAAAAATAGACTCTTAAATACAAAGAACAAACTGGTAGTTGCCAGAAGAGAGGTGGGTGGGAGGATAGGTGAAATAGGTGAAGGGAATGGAGAACATGCTTATTATGATGAGCACTAAGTACTGTACAGAATTGTTGAATTGTTGGGGCACCTGGGTGGCTCAGCCCATTAAGCATCTGGGTCTTGATTTTGGCTCAGGTCATGATCTCAGGGTAGTGAGATGGAGCCCCATGTCAAGCTCCGTATTTAGCACAGAGTCTGCTTGTCCTTCTCCCTCCCCCTCCGCTCCCTGCCTCTAAAAATAAATAAATAAAATTTTTAAAAAGATTTTATTTATTTATTTGACAGACAGAGATCACAAGTAGGCAGAGAGGCAGGGGGGCGGGTGGGGAAGCAGGCTCCCCACGGAACAGAGAGTCCAACGTGGGACCCTGAATTCATGACCTGAGATGAAAGCAGAGGCTTTAACCCACTGAGCCACCCAGGCACCCCAAATAAAATCTTTTTAAAAAGAGACTTGTTAAGGGGCGCCTGGGTGGCTCAGTGGGTTAAAGCCTCTGCCTTCGGCTCAGGTCATGATCCCAGGGTCCTGGGACTGAGCTCCATGTTGGGCTCTCTGCTCAGCAGGGAGCCTACTTCCTCCTCTCTCTCTCTCTCTGCCTGCCTCTCTGCCTACTTGTGATCTCTGTCTTGTAAAATAAATAAATAAATAATTTTAAAAAGACACTTGTTAAATCATTATATTGTACACCTGAAACTAATATGACACTGTATGTTAATTACACTTGAAAAAAATAAATTCCCCCTATTGTTATGCTGGCTCTGTGACCTTGGATGAGTCATTCTCTCCACAGCTGTAAGATGCAGAAACCTATATCACAGATTTGTCCTGAAGGTTATGTGAGACAGTGCCTGGCTCATAATAATCAATGTTAGCTATTATTATTAGCACTTCACAGAGTCTGGTTTCCATTAGAGTGGGTTGTATATATATCTGTCTTCCTCACTAGACTGTGAGCAAACTGTTTATATCCCACACATCTGGCATAGGGACATAATGGTAGACACACAATAATATTTGTCGGATTGCTTTGAAGGTATGCCAGGAAGAGGAAAGGGAGGGTGCTGGAAACAAATTTAATGTTCTTTATGATTTTATCCAGGGCCAACCTCTGCAGTGTATGTTTCTCTTCTATTACCAGAGAACATTGTCTCAGACTCTAAGGTTGTTCTTTGATGGGGTTGGGGAGGCACTATTTCTGGAACCAGTCATTCTGTTCAGAGATAGCAAGGTTGAACTAGGAGGCATCTGAAATCTGCAGTTTGGCCCCTGGCTGAACAGAGAGTGGGGGCTGAAGTTCTGCCAGAGCTGGACCGGCTGAACTGGGTTCTCTGGCGTGGGACCACATCAGCTCCGAAGCTCATCCACCTAGAAGGGAGGCATCTCATTTCTCAGTGTATTCACTTAGAGGGATGTCTTAAGAGAGCACATAAAACAACAGTATGTACCAGTGGGAACTCTATTGCAAATTCATAGGTCCCCTTTTAGTCCTTTGTTTGTTTGTTTGTTTGTTTTGATAGCACTAATGTTTATTAAACGGTGCCTTAGTACAGATGCTAGGAATTGCCAATGATGCTCTTGATGTATAAAGCCCGGATGCTCGGCCAGTTCTTCTAGAGCAATGACACCAGGAAACTGACTGCTGAGTAGATGTCGTACACGAGCTCATCATGTGTTATCTTCACTGCCAATGAAGTGCAGTGGCCACTGCCAGACACAGCACCTTCTTCCTCTGGAATTTGATTGTGGACTTCACTTCATCCATTCGGTCACTCTGTTCTCCCTGTGCGTCAGCAAGGAAGGGAACTTGCCAGCCTTATTCAGGCCTGGGCCCAGGATTTGTGGGATCTGCTTGATCAGAGATTCTTAAGCCAAAAAGGCATCATACTTCTTGGGCAGCTTCTTGATTATTTTTTTTTTTTTGTCCTTGTTGAGTTTCTTCAGCACCTTCCTGTCCAGGCAGGGAGTATCCACAGCCTTGGCCTCTCAACACAGTGCTGCCAGTCCCCCAAGACACATGGAGAACGTGGGTGGGGAGGAGAGGTAAGCCTGACGGTGTCTGAGAAGCATTCATCCTCGTTCTTCAGGCAGATGTGCAGCTCTGCCGTCTCCATAACCTTCCTGCACCTGCACCTGCACTGGTTGCTTGCGGGCCTTCCCGCCCCACCTCTCACAGGGAGTCGTGGGGGACTCTGCTGCTCACAGCGCCACACACAATAACCAGAAGAGTCACAGGTCCCCTTTTAAACCAGTCTCCTGATTCTTGGATAAACATCAACTAAAATAATAATACTTAGTTTATTAAATATTTGTTGAGTTCCCAGTATGGGCTAAACATTGTATTAGATGCTGCCCATCCAAAGGTCGATAAAGAAATTATTGTCCGGGTAAGCAACACAGAGGGCAGGAATGTGGATGAGTGTGGCGACCAACAGTGTAGGTGTAAGCTGTGAGGTCTTGTAGAAACATCCTAGACAGGGGCTAACCTAAGGTTCGAAGGGTTAGAGGAAGCTTAACGCAGGGAATAACAACCAGGACGAAGCCTGAAGGAATGAATGCAGCAGCTAACATTTACTGAGCACATACATTATGCATCAGATCCTGTTCTGAGAATTTTGCGTGAATCCCTTATTCAGTCCTTATAATAACCTTATGAGGTAGATATTATTATTCTCCTCATTTTACAGATGAAAAAACTGAGGCACACGGTTAGTAAAAAGTAGAGCTGGGATTCAACCCTAGGCAGCTTAGCTCCAGACAGAAGGGGAAGGAGAAGGCCAGACAGGCCTCTCGGGGGCAGAGGCGAGTACCATGCAACAGTGTGGCAGGGAGGAAAGGAGCAAGGTCACTTGGGGAACTGAAAGTGGCTGGGGGGTGGGACAGAAGTTCAGAGATGACTGGGCTCGCTCTGCAGGTCTGAAGAGAAACCAGAGGCAGGGGATTTCTGGTCTGTGTGATTCCTGTCCCTGAACCCCTCCTAGCCCAAGGCTCTTCCTTTGGTAAGAGGGTAAAAATGACAATACCTGGGGTCTCCCATAGAAAATGGCTATGAGCCCCACATGAGAAAAATGAATGTGAACTGACAGCAAAGCACAAATTCCTTCTCAGACTTGAGATTTCAGTAAGTGTCATTTCCCCCGTAGCTTCAAGGCTTTGAAATCCAGATTCAACCACGTCAGGGCCAAAGCGGGAGCCTTCAAGTGGAGTAACAATGTGGGAGTACAGAGAGAAAGGCCCACAGACCCTGTGTCCAACTACCTGCATCCACATTCACCACTCACTAACCATGAGATCCCGAGGCAAGCCACTCTCACACTGTATCAATTCCAGCACCTGGAAAATGGGAATGATAATGATAACACTCACCTCTTAAGTCGGTTCAAGGAATAAAAGGAATAAATAATATGGGTAATGTGCTTAGAAGAGCTCTCCGCACGGAGTAGAGACCTAGTAAACATTAACAGCTACAACTGCCATCATTATTAAGAATCTGTTGGCTACTCATCCCTTCGCTCTGCGTGCTATGTTATAAAAACATGTGGGGAATATCAGAAATTAGAGATGATGAAGAGGAGGGTTTGCAACCCTACACAGCCACACCACTGCGGAGACTCCTCCTGACTCCCATGGGCTGGCAAGCAGCAGGCTCTCCGCGGTGGCAGAAAATGCCCAAAAGAGGTAAAAGACAGAGACTGCACACCATCTGGAAAACCAGGCCCCTCTTATAGTTTTTAGACACAATCTAAATATAGTCACTCAGATATGCCTTGCTTTTTCAAGATAAAACTGTTCATCCCTCCAACCCTTCACTCCTCTCCCCCGCTCCCATACACATTCACACAATCCCAGAAACATTCAGTCTTTTGCAAGACGTACTCCCGGGTCCTGTTGTGACAGCCTCTTGCCACATTAACTTCTCTGTCTAACTCCTGGCAGAGAAGCCTTTGCTAATTTCACAACAGGAAAGCACGCAGGAAATTCGAGAACAAAACAAATCTCCTACACGCTGAGCCCAGCATCTTCAAGCAAACTCACTGAGGTACAGACCCGAAGCAAGATGACTCTGGACTACAAATGAGGCAGCTACTTCTTAAACTGCAAAGGGACCGAAGAAGTCATTTGCCGCTAAAACAACAGATCTGCATGCAAATTGATCGTGAATATTCATGAGCCCCTCCAGCTTGCTCAAGAGCCACCCCTGACTAAACCCTCCAGGCTTTGCTTCCTAAAAAGTTTCCCAAAGTTCTTTCTCTGCCTCCTCTCAGAAGGAGAGGGTGGGAAAGTTCATTTGGGGATTTATGCCTCTTGCTCTTTCAAGTACTTGCTTTTGGTCTGGGCTTTTCTGGAGGGGTTTTTTTTTTTTTTTCTCCTCTTTTTTTTTTTGGTTGTTCTCAAGGATTCAGATCAAATCAATTTGCTCTTACCCTTTCTATCTTCCATAACTGGCAGCCTTTGTTTTCTTCCTCTTTGCTCTTTATTTTTTTCAGCCTCTGCTTGCTGTGGTCGGTCTCAGTGAGAGAGGTACTCAAGGAACCGAGATATAACAGACCCTCGGGCTCAGGGGAGGGGCTAAATTAGCCGGCCCCGTTTCGGAAGGAACCTCAAACCCTATGTCTCTTTCATTGACTCCACTGGAAAGAAGAGATTGGCTGAGTGCAGCTGCTCATTTCCCTAAAGACCACGAAGAGTTGTGCGGGTGGTGATTTTTCGTGTTCTTAAAGCAATGTATGTTCAAGTCGCTCGCTTTCCCTCTCTCTTTGCTACAGAAATCCATTTTTCTCCTTGAGATACGTATCTTGACTGCAAGCAAAAAAGCTATTTACTTATTGCAGTTTTGAAACCAGATAACAGGAAGCTTGTTTTCTGATACCCACTGGAAAAACTGTGGGACTCAAGAACAGTCCTTCCCGCCCCTGAAAGCCGATCCCCGCCGGTCCTCTGATGAGGAATCCCTTTTTCGAGGCTCACTGAGAGCCGAAGAGCAGCAGGTCCTGTCGCAGATGGACGCTGTGGCGGGAGGAGCTGCATTATTGGTGGGAAGGCCAAGGAGGCTGCCGCTGGGAGCCGCTGTCCACCTGTACTGATGCAAGTCTTCCACTTTTTCCAAACTTTAACCTCCTACCTCTGAAGTCTTAGGAGCATGATTTGCCACACCCAGGCTTTGCCAAGATGACCCAAATGCAGACGAGAGGCCGAGCAAAACATTTTCAAACTGTGTATATTCTATGTTATTTTGAAATTAGGACAAGACAATCCTCCCAGAGGAAGGTAAGTGCTCAAGACCCAAAGCCCCTTGGGCAGATTCTCCCTGCACGAGGCTATAACAAACCTTAGCATTTTAGATTTGGAAAGAGACCGAAGACCTCTAGTCTAACCAAGGTTAGAGGCGAGGAAATTTTAAGCCATCTGCTCATGTTCACAGAGAGGGAGCATGCGAGCAGGGAGCTGCATGGTCTCTCTTCTTTGCTACATTGCTCCCCGGCACCCAATACAGTTGCTCCACAGTGTAGGCTCTCAATAAATGTTCGATAAATGGCTGAATCGATGAATAAACAGCAGAGCATGGGTGTAGGTACGGTTTCTGATTCCTACTTCATGCTTTTTGTACACCGCCTCTCTAACATGAGAACTTGTATCAAAAGCCAGTTATACCGTAAGACATTTTTCTTCATATAAACCATTAAATTAGTGACTATTACAAATTGTTTTTGACTCTATATAGAAAATATATTCTCCATGAGACTTTAAGAAAGGCAGGGGCAGACTTTTCAGTTTCGGACATCTATTGCATGGTGACCGGCACAGTGTATGTGCTCAATAAATGTTTGGTGTTTTAATAAATCTGAGTCTGTACAACAAAACTCTTCTTTTATCTTACTAAGTGGTTCATAGTTGCAGGATTTTGCACTTATACTAACAATTAATTATGTTAAATGAAAAATCTAATGGATGTCTTCTCTAGAGCCAGTTTAGATTCCATCACTAACAAAGAATATTGGTTTGATATTTGTCATATTGTAATAAGTAAGATAATGAGATATTTGTAAAAATCAACAATTTTTATAATGGGTTTATGACGGTCTTGTCATCACTGTTTTAGAGAAAAATTTGAAAAACAGCATGTCCCCAAAATACCCTGTGAACTACAAAATGGAAAACAGACCACCAAAGCTAGGAGAAAAGAATGATCAAATGGAAGATCATTGCAGATGAGGGCTTAGGTGGGAAAAACAAACAACAAACACGAACATGTCAAAGAGAGCCCCATACCGGGCGCTGTGGCAATAGTTCTCTATTTCAAACAAAGATAAAATTCAAAATAATAAAAAATGAAATAAAATAAAATAAAATTCAAAGCAATTCCTACCATGTTCTATTTGGACATCATACAGCTGACCAAAGGTTACTTTGACAATTGACTCATTTCTCTTACAATGACATCACAGAGAGAGAAGCTATCAAGAGTTAAGCACCCAACTTCTGGTTCAACCAGAAGAGGTAAAATCTCATTATAGTAACCAGCACCTCATAAAGATTTGAAGTTCACCAAATTGAATATACAGTAATAGAAACATGGTTTTAGCCTCCACCTCAAATTATGAGAACCTTTTGACTAAATGTCAAATGCTTCTTCTGGTAACATGTTCTGTGCTACAGTTAAAACATACTGTCTGGTGTTCACACCCTCCTTGGCATATGAAAACACTATGTAGTTAAGTAAATATTGCCTCTCATTCATCCAAGAATAATTACAAAACAGATGGGGTTTATGTGTGTCTTTTTAAAGGCCTGAAAATTTATCTTAAAAAAATAAACCCTATTTCTGAACAACAACAACAACAAAAAAAATCATCATTATTCATGTTATCGTTATTTGTAATAGTAGAAAATAAAAATGGCACTCAGAAGGACAGAGGGAGTTCTTTGAAAGGGGTGAAGATATTTACCTTTCTGTTAATGATAAAAGGATCTTTGATAAATTCTTAAAATGATGGATCTTTCATTTTTTTATACCTCCAGTCTCTCTCACTGAACTGCCCAGATGATCTTTCTGAAATGTATACCTGATAATGTCATTCCCAAGCTTAAAAAGTTCTAATCTCCTTATCATCCATAAAACAAAATTCAAATTCTTTTTTTTTTAAAGATTTTATTTATTTATTAGACAGAGAGGCAGGCAGAGAGAGATGGAAGCAGGCTTCTTGCTGAGCAGAGAGCCCGATGCGGGACTCGATCCCAGGACCCTGAGATCATGACCTGAGCCGAAGGCAGCGGCTTAACCCACTGAGCCACCCAGGCGCCCCCAAAATTCAAATTCTTACCATAGAATATGTACAGTTCCCCTCTGCCTCTCTAGACTCATTTCCTGCCAGATCCCTATGTTCCAAAATCAAATAATCATTCCAAACCCACCGTCCTTTCAGGACTCTAGACTCAACACAAATCGTATTGACACAAGACAGCCTTTTCCAAACTTTAACCTCCTACGTCCTCCGTTGCTCTCTCTGCTCAGAATGTTCTTTCCCCTCTTTTTCACCTGGTCCTCCTACATATTCTTCATGACTATGCATAAGTATCTAGTCCTCTGTGGTGCTTGGCCTGACCTCTCTTTTCACCACCACCCCCCAAACATAGCACTGAACCACAGAAGAGTCGCCATTCATATTATTATGATGTTTTATTATTTCATTTACAACTCAGTCCATAAAGCTTGGTGTCACATTGAATTCTCTTTTCTCACAGCCCAAGTCCAATCATTTAGCAAATTCTGTGGGTTCCATTTTCAAAATATATCCTGATCCTGACTCCTTCTCATCACCTCCACTACCACACTGGCCAGAGCCACCTCACCTCTCACCTGGTTTACTGTGATAGCCTTCTCTCTGGTGCTCCAGATTCTGCTTTAAACCCTGTTCAGTCCATTCTCAGCCCAGCGCCCATAGTGATTCAGTTAAAACAAAAGATGATGTCATTCCTCTGTTCAAAATCCTCCAATGGCTCCCATCTACTCCAAGCTAATCAAAAGTTCTTCCAACAGCCTATGAGGCCCTATCAGCCCTTCTCCCCACTATCTCTCTGACTTTCTTTCCCACTATTTCCCTTATCTTGCTGTCTCTGTTCCATCATCTTTGCACCTGCTGTTCCTTCTGCCTGCAATGCTATTCTCCCAAATAGTCCACACAACTCATTCCCTCATTCCCTGTAGGTCTTTACTCAATGATCATCTTCTACCTCGGCACAAGATTGTGATCTCTAAATACTGTTTTCCACTAAAATGAACCAAAGCTCTTTGCAAAAAAAAAATAGCTGATTCCAAGTCTGAGGCAGGACGTCTATGAGACTGGAATATTTTGTCATATCAGAAGGACAGACTATCTAAACTACTGGGGTTGCACCAGCTGGACTCAGGAGCTGACTTCAAGTGGCTCCTACTAGCCAAAGTAGTAAAGATTTGAACAGCAATAAGGAATAATAACTGCAATGGATGTTGAGATGTACGTGTTATTAATGACAATCTAAAGAAATCATCGTTCATCTCTGGAACCAACTCATTATTTGGAAAGCAAATAAAAGGGGTCAATATCAACAGCATGCCTTTGCTATGCAGATTGTATCACAGGACGACCAAATACTTGATGAGGGAAGGTTTCTTCATGAAGTATTCCAGGTAATGAAAGCATAACATTGATAGCACTTGAGTATCACTGTTGTACAAACACCAAATAAAGTGCTGAGTGCTGAGGCTGAGTAATAATTGTCAATGGCTGCTGATGTCACAAAAAGAGCTACAAGCATTCCCTGAAGGCCTCTGATGGAACACATGCACATGTGCGCACACACACACACACACACACACACACACCCCTTCTCAAGTCGTCTTGCCAAAAAACTGAACCCTCTAAATCCAACTACCAGTTTACAGAAAATACAGGACACAGAAAACCCTGTTAGAAGACACTTCAGGAATACAATCAGTAAAATTTAGTCTGGAGGAAATACTACAAAACAATTCAAGTTCTTTAACAAATGTCAGGGAAGACAAAAAAGGATGGGGTACCTCTAGGAAAAAGAGCTTTAAATATTATATTAACCGAAGGTACTATCTGGACCTTGAAATTCTGATTCAAACCAATTTTAAAGAAACTCCATGACCACTGAAGAAATTTGAACACAATTTGGATAGTATTTGATAATACTAAAGAACTATTCAATTTTTGAAAGTGTTTAACAGCATTGGGTTTGTAATTTTTCAGAAACCCATGTCTTTTGAAGATACATACTGAAATATGTTCAAAAGAAATCGGGGGCGCCTGGGTGGCTCAGTGGGTTAAAGCCTCTGCCTTCAGCTGGGGTCATGATCCCAGGGTCCTGGGATCGAGCCCCGCATCGGGCTTCCTGCTCAGTGGGGAGCCTGCTTCCTCCTCTCTCTCTCTGCCTGCCTCTCTGCCTACTTGTGATCTCTGTCTGTCAAATAAATAAATAAATAAAATCTTTAAAAAAAAAAAAAAAAGAAAGAAAGAAAGAAAGAAATCTGGGATGAGCACCAAAAAGAAGAGAAGGCGGTAAGGCACAGCTAAAACCGGAGTGGGGATAAGGCAATCATTGCTGAAATTGGATGATGGGTACATGGGGATCGGATTTACCATTTTCTCTACTTTGTGTGTTTGAAATTTTCTGATAAAAAAGAGTCCCAAGCAAAGAGCGGGAGATTATCTGATAATATGCAATAGTTAGATGAGGAAATTGCTCGAAGGACTTCAAGAACCCAGATGAATGTTCACTGCGTCAGTAAACCATATGTAAAACTGGCTTGGGGACTGAAAGATGACAAGGTTCAGTGACAAAAATTGCTACAATCTGGCAAGATGATGATCACAAAATAGGCTGAGCATTTCATTTAAGGGGCAAATAGTCAGATGAAGGAGATCATCTGTAAGACAAGTAAAAGTAATTGAACAACGCACTGGTCAAAACTAAAAGCCATTACACCAGTACAAGCCAGAAAAATATATTCACTTCCCGGTTTGTAATGCAATAATCAGGCACTCTCTCTAAAGTGCAGTATCCATGGTGTGGTTTGACAGCTTGAGGGACTCTGTATATACCCAACAATGACCAAGCAAGCAGGAATCACATGACTGGGACAGAGCAGGGATCATAGCATCTACATCTCTGGTGGGTCGTGATCGGGAAGGTAGCTGGTAGGATGGGGTGGAGGATGGGCATTCTGGTCTCTACACTGTTTCTAATTCTTCATTAAAGCAGAACTCTGTTGATAAAACTCATGAAAGGAGGCACTATGGTTTTACGTATCTTAAAATAAATGCCATGGATAACTTTAAAAAGTGACATTTTTCCAACTCCAAGAATGTCTGTATTTATCCATTTAGCCTTTATTATATTTGAATATACTAAAGTGTTCTTCATAATGTTTAACATGTCATTTTGAGGTAATGTCCTTTCGGAATTTTTTTTTAACAGTCCTTGCTTGTGGTTGCTCTCAAAGCTAAAAGGAGACTGTGAAGGAATGGGTTTTTATAATTGATAGGGATGCCAGAGGCATGGTAAATCATAATACTTAAAGAATCATGGAGTAGGGGAGCCTGGGGGCCCAGTGGGTTGGGCCTCTGTCTGCAATTCGGGTCATGGTCTTGGAGTCCTGGGATTGTGCCCCGCATCAGGCTCGGTGGGGAGCCTGCTCCCCCCCCCCTCTGCTTACTTGTGATCTCCCTCTCTCTGTCAAATAAATAGATGAAATCTTTAAAAAAATAAAAAAAGAATCATGGAGTAAAATATTACTTCTTATAGGGCAATTGACAGATCTAATCTCAGGAACTCATACATTTTTTTTTTCCACCAGCAACAGACCCAAGCTCCATCTTCTTCCACCCATATAAAGCAAGATATTAAGTCAGTACTATTTGGTGTTGGCGTATGAATATTCAGCAAACAAAATTTGCCAGCACCTTTTGAAAATCATATGAAATTTTCTTGACACTATTTGACATCGTGCTTTGACGGTCCATCAGCACTATACATGCATGGCTTATCAAAAGAGAAACACATGGGACTCCTGGGTGGCTCAGTCAGTTAAGCGTCTGCCTTCAGCTCAGGTCATGACCCCAGGGTTGTAGGATCAAGTCCCACATCAGGCTCCCTGCATGGTGGAGAGCCTGCTTCTCCCTCTGCCTGCCACTTAGGCCCCCTGCTTGTGCTCTCTCTCACAAATAGATAAAATCTTTTAAAACAAAAAATAGAAGAGAAACACAGATTAATTTACTGGATTGAACTGCTACCTCTCTTCCATCAATAATAACCTCTGCCCAGACTCCATCCGCTGGTAGAACCCCCGTGAGGAGTAGGAAATGGAGAACAAGGCTGGATCTGAAAGTGCTCTGAGAGTAGTTAGAATGCACATCGGTTCAGAAAACACCTCTTTCCTTCTTTTAGGAGAAAGTAGGAGAGATACCATCTGTCTAAGCAGAGCCAGGATTCTCAACCTTGGCTTACACATTATAATCTCTTAGGGCACTTAAGAATTGTTAATGCCCATCCCTACCCTACCCCCTGACATTGGGATTTAATTTGGTTTGGGATAGGACTCGGGCAAGGTTTATTGTTTGCTTGTCTTGTTTTTTAAGGTCCTAAATGATTTTTTTTTTTTTTTTAAGTAAGCTCCACACCCAATTTTGGACTTGATCAAGTGAACCAGAAGTCAATGGTCATATGCTCTACTGACTAAGACAGCTAGGCCCCTCAAGGGCCTAGATGATTTTAATGGGCCACTAGAGCTTCAGAGTTAAGGAGATCTAGATTCAAATTCTTAATGTGTGATCTGAGACAAGTTAATGAGCCTCTCTGAACCTCAGTTTCTTTATCTGTCAAATGAAAATTTTGTTTTTAATCTATATCACAGAGTCACTGTAAGGGGGAAATGGGGAAAAATACATGAGGACTCCCAAAAGGGACTCTAGTACATGGCTGGTACTCAACAAGTACCAGTTCCTTTCCTATTCACTTATATGCTAGATCTGTGTTCGGTTTAAACAAAACTTTATCTTCTCTTCTGTGTCTCTTACCTTTTCCCCTCCAACATCTTCTATTTGTTTTTCAGAAGTATAAACCCAGGACCCCTGAGGAGAATGAGAGCAGAATACCCTTCCATCCTATAGCACAAAGGATCTCCCCATGCTCCCCTTCCCCAAATTTAAAGCAATCCTATATATTCAACAGCAACTGTGGGGCTGGTGCCATGTTGAGAGAAGGGAATGGCTAGTGAAGTATGACCTGAGATCACCCCGGTCTTTCCAGGGTAAGCCTTAGTAATCAGGAAGGAACACCCACAACCCTGAGTTAGAGAAAACCCTTGCATGATGCAGAATGTCCATCTCTTCCAAAAGGGAAGTATATGTCCAAACAGTAGCACCAGAAGAAGGGAGGCCTCCAGCACACATCACAGCAACTGCAAGAAGAGCAGACACGCAAGAAGGAGTTTGCAGAACTGAAAGGAAGATTCTAAACGTCAGGCCAATGTGGAACCTGACCCCAGTGCTCCATGGAGCCTAAGTGGCCTAGGGATTATCATCGTGTACATCAAGTATCTCACAACTGACTCATAAGCACTCTTATCTGAGCTATAAGAACTGACCCTCTCTTCCCCTGCATGAATTAAAATTTCTTACATTTCCTGTTGAAACATCCTCTTTACCTCCTCCATCCTATTCCCCCAACCCCCAGTGCCCTGATTCCTCTAAACATGTCAGAGGTCTACGGAAACAATGAGTGAACTGTAACTTTATTACAATGATAAGATTTTATGGCTACTTTAAGAGGCAGCCCCCCAAATCAGGTATGATAACTAAATCAGGTATGATAACGTCTTTTAGGTCAAAGATGTTCATTCCAAACAAGTACTCCTCATCTATGAAAGTCTAATCAGTTTATAAAGGTTCCAACTTAAAAAATTTTTAATATAAATATTTTTTAAACATTACATCTAACTAGAGATGGTAAATAGACTAGTGGTTGCCAAAGATTCACTGGGGATGGGGAGAGTGCGTGGGGAGAATACGTGAAATGGGATTTTTAGGATGGTGAAACTACTCGGGATGATATGTAGTGGTAGATACATGACAATATGCATTTGTCAGAACTGAAAAAACTTTAGAGGACAAAGAATGAAGCTTAATGTATACAAATTAGGAAAACAAATCATTCAGGAAGTTAAGAATCCCAGAATGGAATGTAGATTGTGACAAAGTTTCTGTTCTAAAACCATTCTCCCCATACGCCTGGGTGGCTCAGTTGTCATGGGTCTGCCTTTGGCTCAGGTCATGATCCCAGTATCCTGGGATCGAGTCGTGCATCGGGCTCCCTGCTCAGCGGGAAGCTTGCTTCTTCCTCTCCCACTCGTCCTGCTGTGTTCCCTCTCTTGCTGTATTTTTCTCTGTCAAATAAATAAAATCTTTAAAAAGATAAAAAATAAAGTAAATCGTTCTCCAATAAAAGGAACCAGAACTCCCTGGAGAAATGGCTTATTCTAGGACTGGGGCAGGACATATACAAGGCAAGCCTGGAGTATCTCCGAGTGCCAGAAGGTAAGGGAGTGATCAAAAGCCGACACAGTGATGGAGCTCGAACTGACGCAGGAGCCAATAGCCAAAACCGGAAGAATGTGAGCAGCAAAATAAAATAGCATTCAACCGGAACCCAAGGTATAAAATAAATACCCATGAGTTTATACTGATATAAATTATGAATAAATAAATGAAGGAGAATAGACAGACCCCCCTGACAAGAAGAAATCCAAATAATTTATCTGCCTTCTAGGAGGTAGAGGCTAACACTCTGTAAGCAGGGGCTACACATAGTTACTACCTTCCAAAGTAAGGACTGTGGGAAAGGAAGAAGAAAGAGTGACTTCACAGTGGAG
Organism: Lutra lutra; assembly: GCF_902655055.1. Classification (NCBI taxonomy): domain Eukaryota; kingdom Metazoa; phylum Chordata; class Mammalia; order Carnivora; family Mustelidae; genus Lutra; species Lutra lutra. The sequence continues at coordinate 56,573,286 of NC_062291.1, read as the reverse complement.
AAACCTGACAAACACTACCTCGGCCAGGTGACCAAGAGAACATCAACAGCAATAAGTCATGCTGATGATAATTTATGTCCTTGGTGTGATGTGTTCAAAATGGCACTTCGTCTCTGTGGTAAAACTATATTAGGCTGGTATAATTACGGGAAAGGCATCAGGAAAATCCCTATTGAGGAACATTCTACAAAATATCTGACCACTATTTTCAAGACTGTCAAGGTCATCAAAAACAAGGAAAGTCTGAGAAAATACCACAACAAAGAGGAGCCTAAAAAGACATGAGGAATGAATGAAATACGAGATCCTGGAACAGAAAAGGGACCTTGTATAAAAACTAAGGAAATCCAAATAAAGTATGAACTTTAGTAATAATGTATCAATATTGGTTCATTGATTGTAACAAGTGTACCACACTAATTAAAGATGTTAATAACATGGAACTGGGTATGAAGTGTATGGCAACTTTCTATATTATCTTCACAACTTCACTGTAAATCAAAAACTACCCTAAAATAAAAAGCTCATTTTTTAAAATGTTAAGTTAAACAGGGTAAGGGTGTTTAAAAACCCAGCTGTTGTACAAAAACGCTTTGCTGAGGCACATATGTCTTAAAGTAACTCCTGAACAGACATGGTTTTGCAAAAGCATTTGTCACACGTGATCTCTTGTTCAAACAAAATTAATTGTATCTACATCCAGCAAAGCAAAGTTAACTCGGGCTGTGTGCCAAGACATGGAAATAGCCTTGTTATATAGACTCAGTGTGATAACTGTAGTACTCAAATCTTTCTATCCATGACACACAATATTCCCATTGGCCTAAAAGTAAAAAAGCCTCTAAGTTGATTCTTCACTGGCTCAGAAAGTTTCCAAATAAGTGTCTCAAGGGAGAAGTCAGAAACTCTGGGACCAGGGGAGGGCAGGAAGGAGTAGCGACGGCTGAGTCCAGATTTGAAAAAATAATAATAATAAAAGGAAGGAAAGTGCCTACGTTTCTCCAGAGGGCCACCCTTAAATGGGAACACTGCCAGAGAACTTAAAGTAGCTCTGAGAAGGAGAAAAGTTGGAGCTAAGAAAAATTTACCATACTTTCCAACTCTAAGTGCCCCTGATTGTACTTGCTAGGCAATCAAGATTCCAAAGGGCCTAAGTCTCTTGTCTTTGAATTCTAGATGTTACTGGTCCTAGAGGGCAGGGGAAATTTTTAAAGAACGCAACGCCTCTAGAATTTAATGCTCAAGACCTTCACAGCATGCTCACACACCCAGTTTTTGAAGACAATAATAGCCCACAATACCAGGCCAGTCCATAGCAGGAAGCTCGCATGTTGCCTCCGCCTTTGCAGAGATCAGCCAGCGGTGACAAACATGGGAACAGGCCCAGCCCAAAGTCAGGCATCCTGCTCTCCTTTACTTTAGATCCCTCATCCACTGGGGACCAGCAGAACCTGAATAAATAGGAGAGCAGGAAAAAATAATGGTGGTTTTCAGACTTACTTAGCCTACTTAGCCTAGCTGGTTCTCCCAGCTCATCTTCAAGGTCTAGTTCAAATCTTAAACCTTTAGTCTTCCAGCTAAGCCTCCCTCCTCCAAATTCTGAGAGCATAATTCCCTTCTCTCAAATGCCAAGTTACTTGGCATTTGCTTAATGCCTTGCATTGCTGGCTTCTTTTCTTGTGTAATACATCTTGTCTCTATAGCCTAGAATTAACTTCAGATTTTGAGTCTGACAGCAAATTCTTTTTCTTTCCTTCCCATCCACATCCTTTCATTTCCCATAGCACCTAGTACAGTGTTTTGCATATATATTTAATAAATAGCTGATTTTGAGTGGCTGCTCTGATCTCTCTCAAATTGCCTTTGAAAACATTAAATATAAATCAGACCGTTTTTACTTCTTATTCTTTTGGCTAGCCATTCAAAATAGCCAGGAGGTTGTTTTGATTATGTCCAGCCTACTTATGGTGAGAGTCTGAGGTGAGAAGAAGTAAGTCTTCCTGCAGTCACCAGTATGTTATGCATTCCCAGCCCAAACTGGTCTTTCACAACTCTGGTCACACGATACTTCTTGGTTCCCAGACAACTGACTGACGCATCCGTTTTGGTGCAGGAAAATGACATTATCTTCGCCTCCAAACAGTGACCCCTGGTCTGATCCAGCAAAATGAACCCAACCCTGGAAGCTCAGTCCCAGTACTCACCCGTGCCAGGACCCTGGGATTGCCTACTCTCCCCTAGCTCATTCATAATTGATACCTCCCCCATCTTGAGAAAGGTTGGGTTGTAGTCTCACTTGAGCCGTTGGCATTCGGAAATCCAGGCAGGCACAGAAATTACCAGAAAAAATTCTAATCATGAGATCATCATGCTCACATACAGAATCCAGGGCCTGATGCAAAATAGCAGCTTTCCTTTCCCTGTGAGGCTGCTGATCAGTTCATGCACATTTTACTCCCAATGAGCATCACCTGTGCATTCATTTACTGACTCTTCTTTGCACATTTTTTATATTACTTCCACTAAATATTAAGCTTTTTCATAAAAGCTTTAGGGGAAAAGCTTAGCTAGAACACTTCAGCAGATGTATCATTCCCACGTATAACTCAGCTCATGAACTGGGCACACAAATCTCTCCCTACTCTGAAAGTTTCCTGAACCAGTCCAAAGTACGTGACAATCCCCTTTTTCAAATTCATGGTTTGATATATAACAGGCAATCTTCCACATTTAAAAAAGAAAATGAGTTTTGGTTTGCTGAGTTACAATCTTTAAAAGCCAACTGGGAGTCTAGAATTAAAGGAAAATTCACCTGAAATTGATGGTAAAACTGGACAGCTACATGCAAAAGAATGAAATTCAACCATTCTCTTCCAACATAGACAAAACTTAACTCAAAATGGGTGAAAGACTTGAATGTAAGACCTGAAACCATAGGAATCCTAGAAGAAAACATAGGCAATAAGTTCCTTGACATGGGCCTTGGTGATGATTTTTTTTAATGTGCCACCAAAAGCAAAGGCAACAAAACCAAAAAGAAACAACAAAAAACCTTCTGCATAGCAAAGGAAACCAACAACGAAATGAAAAGGCAACCTATCAAATGAGAGAAAATATTTGCAAATCATATATCTGATAGGGGGCTGATATCCAAAATACACAAAGAACTCATACAACTCAACAACAAAAAACAGTGTGGTTTTAAAATGGTAAAAGATATGAATAGACCTTTTCCCCAAGAAGATACACAAATGGACAACAGGTACATGAAAATAGCATCTTTTAATCACCAGAGAAATGCAAATCAAAACCACAGTGAGACATCACCTCATGCCTGTTTGAATGGCTCTTATCAAACATGTTAAGAAATGGCAAGTTTTGGAAAAGGTATGGAGAAAAGGGAGCCCTTGTTCGTGCCATTGGTGGGAATGTAAACTGATATAGCCACCATGGAAAACAATAGGGAGATTACTCAAAAAAAAAAAAAAAAAATAGAACTACCATATGATCCAGCAATTTAGGCATTTATCTGAAGATATCCTCAAAAGGATATCTGCAACCCTATGTTCATTGCGCCACTCTTTACAATAGCCAAGATATGAAAGCAACTTAAGTATCCATCAATGGATGAATGAATAAAGAAGATAATGGAATATTATTCAGCTATAAAAAAAGGAATGAGATATTGCCACTTGTAACAACATGGACAGAACTTGAGGGCATTATGCTAAATGAAATGTTAGAGAAAAACAAACACTGTATGATCTCTCTTGCAGTGGAATCTAAAATAAAACAAAAAACCAAACTCATAAATACAGAGAAGAGATCAGTGGTTGCCAGAGGCTAGAGGTGGGAGGAGGGAGATGAGTGAAAAGATAAAATGAAAAAAAAAAAAAAAAAAGTGAATAACTGTGGTAAAGAGTAAAAATTATTTAATCAGGTAAAATAAAATGTAAAAACAAAATTCAGCTGCATTAAGTACCATTATAAATAACTCATCTGAGTTGGCAATCAGATGAAAAGATAGATTCCACACAACACTAAGCATGCTCGTGCACAACGACAAACACAACCTAACTCACAGTTTTGCCTGGAAACAGACAGATTGCTTTTGACATTGATTGCGAGACACATTCTGAATTTCAAAACATAAAAATCTGTTTTTATCAAGTGTTTTACAATCAAGGATATACAGACTATATATAGAAAATATCTCTAAGCCTACCCACTCGACTGTTCGCCATAATTTCTTGAGGAAAAACAGAAATTGCATAGAGGTCTCTGCTCTGAAGCCTCTGGAATGACAAAGAGAAAGCTGCCAGTTAAGAGAGGTGTCTGTGGGAGGAAGGGATGGGGGAGCGAAGGGATCTGTACTCTGAGTGCCATAATGCCTCACGAACTAATTTCTTCTGCATCTATAAACCAGAGGATGAATAACAGGGATTTTACAGAATATGCTCAAAGGATATATATGATTAGGGGAAAGAAGAAGAACTTACCAGAAAATACTTCATTAATACTTGACTAATACATACATTTTTACCACACGTACAAGTATTGATTATTATGCTTTGTGTTATGAAACGGGAACAAGCTAGAACAGAAACAGGGAGGAAAATAATTAGTTCCCCCTCCTCTATTTAACTGCCCTAGCCTAGAAAAAAAAAAAAAAAAAACTGAAAAAGAGACAGCCGTGCTCCCAAACAGCTAGTAATACGCCGTGATTTATTCTAGCTATGTTACAATGCTTGGGCTCCTGCAGAAACCTTGTCATATTCTTCTTTTGTCTCATTTATGCATGAAACAGATTCAATCTTGGGCCATGACACTTAAGAAAAATATTTGGACACCTATCTTTATTTTCTTTGTATCAGTTTAAGGCCAATATTAGCTCCCTCCGAGCTGGCAAGAAAGTCCATCACAATCATAATTGTGGTTTACACCAGAATTTGGGAGAATCACCTGTATCAGAAAATCAGGGCAGAACTTCTAAGCTCCCACCTGCCTTAATCACTCATGATATTCTCACTGCCCAAACTGAAATGTGACAGGCTTTCTGTTCCAATGCTAAGCCTAAATGGGATAGGGCTAAACGGGGGCTTTGCCTCCACTAGAAGCTCTGGTACTAGAGGGGAGCCTCCCCAAGGCACCACACAACCACCCTTTCTGAGGTCTCACCCACCAGGACATAGAACAAGCAGGGGTCCCTCCTATCCATGCCCCCGCTTACCTCCATCCCCTTCCCAGTGCTCCAGAATTTCTGCTCTTTTCTGGCCTTCAAAGGTACCCCTTTATTTCTTCCTCATCACCCTATGCTTCAGAGCACCTTGGGGAATTTCAGCAAGCTAAGGTAATATTGGGAACCTGCTATAATTAACATCTTTTTTGTGGGGGAGGGGGACCTGCTATAATTAACATCTTAACAAAGTATCCCGCCACTTACACTGATGATCATTGCTTCCCACCCCAAATTTCCCTTCAGTCTTCAGCCCACCTTCCATTACTATTAGAGTTCTGGAGGGAAGGGACTATTTATTACTCATTTCATTCCTCTAAAATACCTAACATGGGGATTTTCACTCACTAAGCTCAAGAAGTCAAAGCCCTCACATTTTCCTGACATGTAAAGAAATTTATTTTTGCCACAGCCTAGTATAAATACTGTCACAGCAATGCCTGACATACGAAACTAAGTACATCAGACGGCTGGGTGTGGGAACAGCTTTGCTGTAACCGGGGGTATTAGGTAAGCACATTATCAGGTCAGCAACACAGAGATATTGCAAGACCTTTGCCTCTAAGAGGAAGAGCACAGCCGAAGCAGAACCAGATCTTCTCAAACAGCAGTCATCCTGAAGAGCAGACTGTACATAACCATGACGATTTATTGACATTATGGTGGCCATGGCATTGTAATCATTGCTGGCTTAATAAGTGTTGCTTTCAATCATTTCATTTTCTCACACAATAGGTCTCAAAAAGTTTTAGAATTTGAAGTGTACCTCTGTGACAGGCTGATGGATGTTCACTCCTCTTATTCTAATTTTCGTCTTCACCGAAAGAATACCTATTGTTTAGCTGCCTATCATAAAGACTACGGTGCCCAGCCTGGCTTGCAGCTGTGTGTACGAAGGATGGTGAATCACCTTGGGGTTAGTAACAATGGGTGTCCCTGACTAAGGCTGGCCTGAAGCGGCAAGGAGAGGAAGGAAGAGGTGCTTGAAACCCACAAAGTATGGGACGCCTGGGTGGCTCAGTTGGTTAAGCAGCTGCCTTCGGCTCAGGTCATGATCCCAGCGTCCTGGGATCGAGTCCCGCATCGGGCTCCTGCTTCTCCCTCTGCCTCTGCCTGCCATTCTGTCTGCCTGCGCTCGCTCTCTCTCCCTCGCTCTCTCTGACAAATAAATAAATAAAATCTTTAAAAAAAAAAAAAAAAAAAAAAAAAAGAAACCCACAAAGTAAGCTGTGGTTGTAGGAGACAGCTGTCCGACAAGAACTGTGGCTTCTTTATTGGGTTGGGGTCACCCAGAAACCAGCCTTGAAGCTAAGATTCCACCACAAGGAGCTCATTTAGGAGGCAGTTCCGGGAGGAATTGGAAGGGGCTGGGTAAATGAGACAGGACAGGGAAAAAGGCCAATACCAGGTACACTGATCAGTAGATCATCACTGAGTACAGTTGGGGCTCAGTCTTGATAGGAACCCCTGGGAGGCAATAAAGAACACGGCTCAGAGTTGCCCCAACCTGGGGGAGAGGAAGCTGCAGGGTTTATCCACCAATTCCCGAACATCCTTGGTTAAGAGCTGCTCCTTGGGGATCAACCATCTCACACCACTGACCTGCCTGCCCTGTGCATGGGCTGGGCCTGCTCCCATGCCACGAAAAGGCCTCAGGCAGAGAGTGGCACGTGTTTATACAGGAAAGAGCCACCATCATGTGTAAGGAGTGGTGAGGACTGAGGGTACACAGGTGGGGGGGTCCACAGGGTCTGTTATACCCCAGGTTAAAGAGGATAGTTACTGCCAATCTGGCCCAGCAGGGAAAGAAGCTGAGGGATAAATACCCAGTCTTGCTCTCCCCACTCTCCCATCTCCCGCTGAACCTAACCAGAAGCCAAGTGACACAGTCTGCTCTCAGGACACAGAGCAGGGAGGAGCAGAATGAGCAGATCTGCAGGGCCACACGTGTTCAGGACATCTGCCTTCCACGGTTTCCAAATTTCTATACCTAAAAGCACTGTTTGACTATAAAAAATTACACTATTTGACTGTAAGAGCACTATAAAAATACAAAAATTAAAATACTATGATACATTTGTATATTTGCTAAAACCAAAGAAAAGACCTTGTCACTAGAAAGGACCTTGGAAAACGTCTCTGTGAGTTCAAGCAGCAGAAATGAGCTCCGGCACTACCTAAATGAGAAAGAGATTTCAGTCTAAGAATTAGGAATGATGCCACTTTAAACAAGTCATTTAGTTCAGAGGGTTCCTTGTCAGGTCATCGATCTAACGAAGCTATTATACAAATCTAAAGAATGTGAATGCTCTGTAATTACAAAGGTTATTGTGATTACGAATGTGAGGTGTTAGTTTGCCCGTACTACTGTTCCAGACGGATGACACGTGCTGCCACTTCTAAACTCATTCAGGAAGGAAAGGCCACTATTTTCTCTCACTGTGTTTTTTCTATTAGGAAGACATTTACACAACTATCTGCTACCACAATTTTTTTTTAGCATAAATAAGTAGTATGTATTTATAAATAAGTATTTTCTTACCACTAATCCCTCACCCAAAAAACTATATTCAATTAATTACATATCAGTTTCTAACAAAGAGTCATTTCTTTCCCTAGTTATTTCCTTTTACTTTTGACAGTGGGCTTCACTCCTTTAACCACTTCCTCTTTTATCCTTATATTATTCAAAATTTCTGATGATCCAGTAATTATGCCCAAGATCACGATACTTTGTCCTTTCTCTTTTCACTTCCCTTCTAATGTAGAGCATAAGCCTAATGACAGGATACCCCTAAGTTATAGTGAGGAACACTGGGCAAAACATCTTCTACATGAAATCACCAGATCCAAGGAATTAATAAAGTTATAGTTATTATTCCTAAATTGGGATTTCAGAGATTCTGCCTTGTTACAAATCAGGAATTAGGATATCCCTAACCCTGATTTAAGACAATATTTCCTTAAGGGCTATCACACTGTTACTGCCTTAAGATTCCAGAATATAGCAGTGTAGTCCCTCATTTGGCCAGCCTAAAGTTTTTAACAAAAGGAACTCTGGGGCAGGGGAGATGATTTGTTTTGAAATGTACACCACCGAGAAAATGCATTAGTCAATTCTTACCCAAGGGAGAGGGTAGAGGAAGATGGAGACAAATGTTTCATTAAGGAAACAAAAGAAGATATTTCATAAGAGTTAACATAGAGGTGTCATTCTTACTGTTGACTCTATTGTTTCAGGTCTTTGTGTGGGTGAGAGCCAGAAGATTTTAAAGTATAGGGAAGGAAAAGGCTTTGCCCTTTTCCTTAAAGCAAAATCTACTCTTTTTAATGAACTTTCTGACTGTTATCTCTTTGCTTCACACCAGGAACTTTGTAATACCCCATTATCACACCATCTTGAGGAAACAGATATTGCCCTCCTGAACTCTGGTGAGAAGCCTAACAGCTCAGGGCTGACTGACTACTCACGGGAAAGTTTTGCATAGACCCTCCTCCCAGAGAAGCTAAGGGAAACGAATTCTTAAAACTCCCTCGGATATGACAAACCATTTTCCACATAGGTAATTTTCATTGTCTGTATTTGTGTTTCTCTGAAATACAATTGGTAGAACTCCATTTAAAATGCTAGATTAGGGGCGCCTGGGTGGCTCAGTGGGTTAAAGCCCCTGCCTTCAGCTCAGGTCGTGATCCCAGGGTCCTGGGATTGAGCCCCGCATCGGGCTCTCTGCTCAGTGCAGAGCCTGCTTCTCTCTCTCTCTCTCTCTGCCTGCCTCTCTGTCTGCTTGCGTTCTCTGTCAAATAAATAAATAAAATCTTAAAAAAATAAAAAATAAAATGCTAGATTATCCAATATGTATTTAGAAAGAAAGAAAGGGGAGGGGGAAAGGAAGAGAGGAATACTGGAGAAGAACTGAGAATTCAAATAAAATTAAATATATTCAGTGATTAGATAGTCTTAGTAAACTACTATTTTTATATTCCTAAACCTGCCAAAGATTGCTCTGGTTTGTAATACCTAAACAACAATAAACTTACATTAGGATTAAAAAAAAAAATGGGGGCGGGGGGTTGTGGAATGGATACTCAGATCATTTAATTTACACATAAAGTTTTTGTGAATTCTCTGATAAATTTACAACTGTCACCCCAATATGGAAATTTTAAATTTGTTTGGGTTGTGGCATCAGACTGCTAAGAGTAATCAAATAGATAGATAATGTTATTTTGGTGTTATTTTTAGGTTGCTGCTGTCAACACAAAATGAACAAACCTTTTAGAATGTCTAAAAGAAAAAAAAAGAGAATTTTATTCAAGTTAGGACAGATGCCCGGGGAACACATTCTTCATAGGGAAGAAAGTGCTCCGGAGAATGAATAGTTTTTGCAGGCTTAGGTCTTTTATTACAACTTAGTTTTTTGTTTCGTTTTGTTTTTTTGAATTTGCAACTGGTTTTCTTTTCTTTTTTCTTTAATTAACATATAATATATTATTTGTTTCATGGGTACAGGTCTGTGATGCATTGGTCTAACCAACATACCCATCACTCACCACAACACATACCTGCCCCAATGTCCATCACCCAACTACCCCATGCCCCCACCTCCCTCCCCTCCAGCAACCCTCAGTTTGTTTCCTATGATTAAGATCTCTTATGGTTTGTCTCCCTCTCTGGTTTTATTGTGTTTCATTTTTCCTCTCTTCCCCTATGATCCTCTGCCTTGTTTCTTAAATTCCACCAATCAGTGATATCATATGATAATTGTCTTTCTCTGATTGTCTTATTTTGCTTAGCATAATAAATATCCTCTAGTTCCATCTATGTCATTGTAAATGGCAAGATTTCAATTTCTGATGGCTAGATAATATTCCATTGTATAAAAATATACCACATTTTCTTTATCCATTCATCTGTCAATGGACATCTAGGCTCTTTCCATAGTTTGGCTATTGTGGACATTGCTGCTATAAACATTCGGGTGCACATGCCCCCTCAGATCACTACATTTGTATATTTAGGGTAAATACACAGTAGTGCAATTGCTGGGTTGTAGGGTAGCTCTATTTTCAACTTTTTGAGGAACCTCCATGCTGTTTTCCAGAGTGGCTGCACGAGCTTACATTCCCATCAACAGTGTAGGAGGGTTCCCCTTTTTCTGTATCCTCTCCAACATCTGTCATTTCCTGATTTGTTAATTTTAGCCATTCTGACTGGTGTGTGGTAGTATCTCTTTGCAGTTTTGATTTGTATTTTCCTGATGCCAAGTGATGTTGAGCACTTTTTCATGTGTCTGTTGGCCATTTGGATGCCTTCTTTGGAGATATGTCTGTTTGTATCTTCTGCCCATTTCTTGATTGGGTTATTTGTTCTTTGAGTATTGAGTTTGATAAGTTCTTTATAGATTTTGGATACTAGACCTTTATCTGATATGTCATTGGCAAATATCTTCTCCCATTCTGTCGGTTGTCTTTTGGTTTGTTGACTGCTTCCTCTGTTGTGCAAAAGCTTTTTATCTTGATGAAGTCCCAATAGTTTATTTTTGCCTTTGTTTCCCTTGTCTTTGGAGATGTGTCTAGCAAGAGTTGCTGTGGCTGAAGTGAAAGAGGTTGCTGCCTGTGTTCTCCTCAAGGATTTTGATGGATTCCTGTCTCACATTTAGGTCTTTCATCCATTTTGAGTCTATTTTTGTGCGTAGTGTAAGTAAATGGTCCAGTTTCATTCTTCTGCATGTGGCTGTCCAATTTTCCCAAAAGCATTTGTTGAAGACACTGTCTTCTTTCCATTGGATATTCTTTCTTGCTTTGTAAAATATTAGTTGACCACAGAGTTGAGGGTTCATTTCTGGGCTCTCTATTCTGTTCCATCGGTCTGTGTGTCTGTTTTTTCATCAGTGCCATACTGTCTTAATGACCACAGCTTTGTAATTGAGCTTGAAGTCCAGAATTGTGCAGCCAGCTTTGGTTTTCTTTTTCAAGAAATAGCCTGTGGCTATTTGGGGTCCTTTCTGGTTCCATACAAATTTTGGGATTATTTGTCCCAGTTCTTGAAAAAGTTGATGGTATTTTGATAGGGATTGCATTGAATGTGTAGATTGCTCTAGGTAGCATTGACACTTTAACAGTATTTGTTCTTGCAGTCCATGAACACGGAATGTTCTTCCATTTCTTTGTGTCTTCCTCGATTTCTTTCATGAGTACTTTATAGTTTTCTGAGTATAGATTCTTTGCCTCTTTGGTTAGGTTTATTCCTAGGTATCCTATGGTTTTGGGTGCAATTGTACATGGGATAGACTCCTTAATTTCTCTTCTGTGTCATTGTTCATATATAGAAATGCAACTGATTTCTGTGCATTAATTTTATATCCTATCACTTTACTGAATTCCTGTATGAAAAACTTGTAAAAGCTCAAAAGATTACAGGTTAACAGACAGGCAGAAATCATGAGTTTTAACAAGGAATGCAGAGGGTAGGAGTGTTGATCAATATCTTAAGAACAAGACAGTTTTCCTTTAGGCTATTCATTTACAAAGTAGGTATACAATGTATGCTTGGTGGGCCATAAGTCAGGCTTTTGATTTAAACAAAATTTATGTGCACTCATATTGACTTAGAAAGAAATCTAAAATGGCTTCCCATATATATCAAGCCTTGGAGAGTTTTGCTCTCATCAGTGCTAGGAGAGATTCAATCAAAATAAAAATATGTCTACCAGGTGCCAGCTAATATCTTAGATTTCCTTAACTATGAGTGGGGGCAAGTTATTTTATTCCACAATTAGTTGTAAATAGCCATGAGGAAAGTAACAATAGATTCTAGATTTTAAATAGAAGGAAATCCCTGCATTTAAATGAATTATAAATACTGATATTGAGGGGCGCCTGGGTGACTCAATCAGTTAAGTGTCTGACTCTTGATTTCAGCTCTGGTCATGATCTCAGTGTTGTGAGATCAACCCCCATCAGTCTCCATGCTGGAATGAATCTCCAAGCTCTGCCCCTCCACCCCTCTAAAAAACAAATAAATAAAGATTGATATTGAATATAAGTATCGATTAGACCAATATATGGTGAAAGAGGAGGTGAAGAGATTTCATTCTCCCCACAACACATTTTGAGTCCAGTCCTTATGGCTGACTGACTAGTGAAAGAATCTTTCCACAAAGAAATGGGTATTAATTAAAATAATTATGATTATGAAGTACAAATTGCATACAGTGAACCAGAGGAAATTTCTAAACAATTTCCAAATAGGAGGTAGGTATCTCGAATCATCTCTAGACTGAATTCTGACTACAATTCTCAGATATGGAGAGGAAATTTCTAGAAAGTAAATGTAAATGGAGACCTCATCTTTTGGAGGTTGTCTAAGCTCATTGATACGAGGGTTCCTCTTGGTTAAACAAGCCCTCTTTCCCCCCTTAAATATTAAGAAAATTCGATGAACCAAAACTATTACTCAAATCTAAAGGTCAGGAAACATTGTGAGTACAAGTGTGATCACATTTCCAGATGCTGGAGCTCCTCCATGTTTTACCCAGACAAATCCCACCATTGGACTGCATTTGTTGGACTAAGCACTACAGGGAAAAAAATTGACAGCCCATCAACTTCTGAACCTGAACTGGGCCATAATTTACTGTGGAAACACTGTTGAAGGAATTTCATGTTCTTGGAAGCTTCCTGGATTATAAACTCTGAACTAGAGCTAACAGTGAGAGTGACCAAACAGACAAAATTTAAAAGGTCATGCTCCAGAGAGGTGGCACCACCTTCTAACCCAGGTAAGGGGTTATTATTCCTTATTCCTACATCTTACAGGGAACCATAAACCAAAATTCCAAAATAATGAATTTAGTGAAAATCACACAGACACTTCTGTCCCTGAGGAGACAAGTGTTCAGGGATGGCACTGGGCAACTCACAATGTTCCCCATCCGCTGCTGTGATTCACATAGTTCAGGCCCCAGAAGAAAAGCTCTGCTGTATCTCTTACGCTGTGTCCCTGAAGAAAAGATGACCGTGTCCAAATGCGGACTTGAAGACTGAGGCACTGCTGATATCAGAGATGGGCCTTGTTTCAGAATGGGGGAGAATTTGAGTTGGAGAAATAATTAGGAAAAAAAATTAAATCATCATATCTTTCTTCTCAAATACAATGACTGCAATAGAGGTTTCGAATGTTGAAGTATTTTCTAATAGAGCAAAGTGTTCATTTTCTTGAACTCCTTATATCCACTACTCAAAATTTCACACAGTTTTTACAACAGTTACACGTGGCAACTGAGGAACAATTTGTGATATTAAACAATTACATCCTAAGTTTGTACGTGTGGCAGTCTGGATGTAACATATATGACACACAGCTCCTATTCTTCTCATTGGCAGCTACAATTATAAAGAGTTTCATGTTTCTAGCAATATTTAACAAGACCTAATTAAGTTTTTTAAACTTGAGTTAAAATTTTCAACTTCATTTAAATAAATTTAAATTTTGAGATTCAGTATTATTTATGCTTTGCCTTGCCTTTAAATTTAGCAGGTAATTTTTACTATATTAGAAAAAAATAATTTCTTGAAGACACTGAATTTCAAAGATTTTTACATTTACTTAAATTTTATATAAAAAGATATTCAAATTTTATATATTTTTTGTGGCAGTTGTAAAATTTAGCCTCAAATTTTTTTATGTATTTCCCCTAGAGAGATAGGGGATCCATATACTCTCTGGATGGGCTTATAACTGCTTCAACCAACAGAGTACAGTGCACTATATGGCTTTTTCTTTCTTTTTTTTTTTTTTTAAGATTTTTTTTTTTTTTGACAGAGAGATCACAAGTAGGCAGAGAGGCAGAGAGGAGGAAGCAGGCTCTCCGCTTAGTGGAGAGCCCGATGCGGGGATCCATCCCAGGACCCCGGGACCATGACTCCAGCCGAAGGCAGAGGTTTTAACTCACTGAGCCACCCAGGCACCCCTTTTTCTTTTTTTGTAAGATTTACTTATTTATTTTAGAAGGAGAGAGGGAGTACGGGGGGAGGGGCAGAGGGTAGGAGAGAATCCTGAAGCAAATTCCCTGCTGAGTGCAGAGCCTTGCAAGGGGCTCAATACCAGGACCCCAGGATCTCCACCTGAGCCTAAATCAAGAGTCAGCCGCTTAACCAACTGAGCCACCCAGATGCCCCTTTTCCAACTATATTTAAAGTAATCATGTCGGGGAGCCTGGGTGGCTCAGATGGTTAAACCTCTGCCTTCAACTCAGGTCATGATCTCCGTCCGAGTCCTGGGATGGAACCCTGGGTCATGGGATGAACCCTACATGGGGCTTCCTGCGAAGTGCGGAGTCTGCCACTCCCCCTGCTTGTGCTCTGTCTCTCTCTCTCCAATGAATAAATAAAATCTTTAAAATAAAATAAAAAAATAAATAAAGTAATCATGGTCTTTAAGAGTTCTAATTAGGGGACACCTGGGTGGCTCAGTGGGTTAAGGCTCTGCCTTTGGCTCAGGTCATGATCTCAGGGTCTTGGAAAGGAGCCCAGCATAGGGCTCTCTGCTCAGCAGGGAGCCTGCTTTCCCCTCTCTTTCTCCCAGCCTCTCTGCCTACTTGTGATCTCTCTCTCTCTCTCCGTCAAATAAATAAATAAAACCTTTAGGAAAAAAAAAGTTCTAATTAGTATGTAAGTTTAAGTAAGCCACTAAAATATGTTATGACTTTTTTTTTAAGATTTTATTTATTTATTTGACAGACAGAGATCACAGGTAGGCAGAGAGGCAGGCAGAGAGAGGGGGGAAAGCAGGCTTTCTGATGAGCAGAGAGCCCCACGTTGGGCTCCATCCCAGGACCCTGAGATCATGATCTGAGCCAAAGGCAGAGGTTTAACCCATTGAGCTACCCAGGCACCCCTAAAATATGTTATGATTTAAATAGCTGGTGTCCTTTTTTTTTTTGGAAGGCCATGCTAATTTTACTAACCAATATAGTGCATAAAGTGTAAGTCTAGAATTTAAAAATCACAAACTTTTCTAGAAACCAGTAAGAAAATACAAATAACCTATATTAACCAGAACAGGAACACAATTCAATTATCTTAAACAATAAAGGGACTTTATTGGCTCCCAAAACTTTGGTGTCTAGAAGCAGGTCAGGCTTTAGGTACAGCTGGATCTAGAGCCCAAAAAACGACAACAGAACTGAGTTCTCCTTGCTTTCTGCCAGCCTCTGAGTTTCTCCTCAGACACTGCACATGGTACAAATTCAGGCTTACACAGTTCTTAGTTCAAGAGATCTCTGTAGAAGCTTCTCTCCAATAGTCCCCACAGAAGTTCTATTGAAAGCTCTGTTTAGGCTGCCTTGAATTACATGCCTGTTCTTTCACCACTGTGGCTAAGGAGCTGCAGGACTCAGGAAGGCCAGGCCTGGTCATACACTCATTGAAGCCACGGGGAATGGATGCCTCACAGTAAATAAGAATTCTCTTACCGGGGGCTAGGGAAAGAGATGCTGAACAAAAAACCAACATATATCCACACATAACCCAATAGAAAAGCTCTTGTAGGTAAAGGACATGAACAAGCAATCCTGATAAAACTACAGATGGCCAATAAACATCAAAATAGCTTCGACCTCACCATTAGTCAGGAAAATACAAAACGATTCTTTTTTTTTTTTTCTTTTTTGGCCATCAGCTAAAAATTATCGAATGTAGGTAAGGCTTGTGGGGAAATGAGCACTTTCCATACACTTGGTGAAAGTAGAAAGTTATGCAGACATTTGGGAAAGCTAAGATGGGTCTATCAGAAAGCACATCATTTGGCCCAACAGTCTGCCTTATACAACTCCGTCCAAAGAAATTCACACACATGCCCATAAATACATTAAAAAGATGTTTGCTTTGGGAATGTAATAACAAGAGAAAAGATAAGGGGATAGTTAAATATTGGTTTTTTTGTAGTACTGAATCCTATTTAAAAATAAAGCAAGCTGTGGAACAGTACATATATATGATCCTATTTATATAAAAATAGCATTTGTATGTGTATGTATATTCATATGGAAATGTATGGAAAAAGGCTAGGTAGATGTACATAAAACTGTGGGTGGTGGAATGTGACTGGGAACATTGGAGAAAAGTGTCTTTCTTTGCTCTTACAGTTGTGTGTCATTTAAGTTTTGTACAATGAGATAGTCATTTATAATTTCATAATTTAAAAAAGAAAAATAGGCAAACACAATTCACAATGGGAAATGCAAATGACCAATAAACATGAAATGATGTTCCTCTTTACCAGTAATCAAAGTAAAGAAAGATAAAATATGTCTATCTGAGCGGCAAAATTATTGAATGATTCAAGGTTGGTGGGAGGGTAACAGGCACTTTACTGATGAGGCTGTAAGTTAGTATCATCTTTCTGGTGGTATTTCTTAAAATGTTAATTGTGCTCATTCTGTCACCGAATAAATCTATTTCTAGCTATTTATACTATAGAAATACCCACATAGGCAGCAAAATATGCCTATAAGGATGTTAACTCTAGGTTTATGTATAACAAAAAAAATGGAAAGAACTTAATTATCCATCCATAAGGGGTTGGTTAAATGAGTTCCAGTATATTCATGCAATGGAAGGGTACCGTGGCCATAACCAGCAACGTCTATTTACATCCAAGTGGAATGGGGAGGGAAGGCAAGTTTCAGCGCGGTGAAAATAGCTGGTGTCTTTAATAAAAATTATTTCTCCTACATATGAAGGAAGTTCAGAGGTAGGAAGTTCTAGGCAGGGTTGAAGTTTCCATGGCTGTCAGAAATCCAAGTTTCTTCCATTTTGCTGCTTACCTCTGTTTAACATGTCTTCTCAGTGTTCTAAGATGACATCTCGAGCTCCAGCCATCTCACTCAGAATTTAAGCAGCAGGATGGAGAAAGGAGGGAGAAAGAGGAATAGCCTTCATTTCTCAAGAGATTTTCCCCAAAGTCCCATCTGTTCTTTAATGTATATCTCATTGGTCAGAACTATAGGCATAGCCCCACCTAGCTACAAAGGAGGCTGGGAAATACCATCTGTTGGTTACATTACGCTCAGAAAAAAACGGACTCTGTGTATCTGAGAGAGAGGGAAGAATGGATAGTGGTCAACAAGTAAAACAGCCTCTGCCTAGAGTAAAAGGCACAGAGTTAGACTGGAGAAAAGATGGGACTGTAGACAGTCTGCAGAGGATGAAATGAGGTAGAAAAGGAAAAAGAAAAGAGAAGAGAAGAAGTAGATACCCCTCTTATATTAAAGGCATCCTTTCTTCTGTCCAGTTTAACAAATATTTGCCTACCCCGAGATCATAAGAATATTCTCTGATGTTATCTTGTAGCAGCTTCATTGTTTTACCCGCCTCCAGTCCATGCGAAAGTAATGTTTGGGTATGTATAGCTGGGAGGCAAGATACACTGTTGTCTGTATGAGTATCCAGTTGGCCCAGCACAACTTCCTGACAAGATCATCCTTCCCTCACTGCACTGTAGTATCACATTTTTGTCATAGATCAAGTGACCACATATATGTAGGTCTGTTTCTGGACTCCATTCTTTTCCATTGGTCTATCCTACAGTCAAAGCCATATCATTTTCTTCTAATAATTATTTATCTTAATAATAAAGATATCTTATCTTTATCTAATAATAATAAGGTGATATATAGTAGGAACAGGCCCTCCAACTTTGTTCTTCTCCAAGATTCTCTTGGGTACTCCTGGTCTTTTGCAATTACACATGACATTTGAAATCAGCTTGTCAATTTTTACCAAAAAATGCTGAGATTCTTATTAGGACTGTAATGAATCTATATATCAATTTGGGAAGAACTGACATGTTTTCATTCATAAATCTACCTAACCATTAATTTCATGTAGCTCTCCATTTATTTAGACTTTACTTAATTTTTCTCAGAAATCATATACAGTTTGATATGCAGAGATCTTAGGTATGTGATATTGTTATTATAAACTTTACCATCTAAAATTTTAGATGATATTTATAATACAGTTGAGTTTATGTATTTATCTTGTGTTTATCTTTCTCATTGCTCATATTCTTACATTTCTCTGCTTCCGTGTGGGATCATTTTTCCTTTAGCCTTCATAACTCCCTTTAGCAATTCTTTGTGTGGGTTTGTTGGTGGTGATCTTCTTTCTCAATGTTTGTTTTCTAAACACATTTTTATCTTATCCTCATTTCTGAAGGATATTTTGCTAGGTATAGAATTATAATGTGGCTTTTTCTAAGACATTACTCAACTTTTTATGGCTTTCCTCATTTCTGTTAAAAATTCAGGTTTCAGTGGGGGCCCTGGGCGCCTCAGTTGGTTAAGTGACTGCCTTCAGCTCGGGTCATGATCTTGGGGTACTGGAATCAAGCCCAGCATCGGGCTCACGGCTCAGTGGAGAGTCTTCTCCCTCTTTCTTCACTCTCTGCCCCTTCCCCACTCATGCTTTCTCTCTCTCTCTCAAATAAACAAAATCTTTTAAAAAGCCAGGTTCAGGTCTTACTGTTCTCTGTAGAAGGTAATAATGTCTTTATAACCCATATTTTTTGTAGATGTTCTCTTTTTCATTCTGCCTTGAGGGTGTTGAAGGAGGAATGCTGCATGTGCAGCTTCCCAAGGTGAGCTCATATCAGTCTTCAAGATGTGAAGTCTCTCTCTTCCTCCCACATATAAAAGCCATCACAGCTTTGCAGCAAAAGTACTGACATGGACTGCCCCTCCCCGCTTTAGGAGCAAGTTCTTTTGCTACCCACTGCATGTGCAAGTGGGAGTAAGGTGGAGAGCTGTCTCTTCCTAGAACGGTTCCTTAATCAATAACACACATTGTCCAAGGGCCCTACTGATGCCAATAGTTGGTTTTTTTTTTCTGTGTATCTAGAACATCCCCAAGAACCACCTTGCATTTCTGCAGTAAGCCTCTGTTATGCAACTTTTGTTTGTCTCCCTTCAATCCAATCCCATCTGCTTCCTATTTTTCAAGGATTCTCATAAAGACTGGTCCATTGAGAGCACCCCTTCATGTTTTTCAGTATTAAGGTATGCATGTGAGTTTGTGTACCCATTTAAGGCTTTTGTAGTTTTTAGATTTGGGAAAGAGAGGAGGAGTTGGGAGAGGCTAGAGGCTAGAACTCGCTCTCAGTTGGCCATCCTGATTCAATCTCAGTTGATCTCTAAGTACATACTGAACTCCTTAATAGCAAACACAGCTGCTAGTATCATATGATCTAATTTAGAAATATCTGCTTCTGAAATGATGTCATATTAAGCTATTTCAATTTAAGACTTGGTTTCCATGTTAAAACTAGTATTTGCAGGACATGTGTGAATAAATTCCATTCTCCCTCAACAAAATTATCTTTTAGATTTTAATATTAGATCCCAAGATAATTGAGAGTTCTGTATCACAGATTCCTACAAACATACAACAGCAACAACAGAAAGAGTATTTTTGTTCAACTATAACAAAAATGAGGGGGCAAGTAACTATTTTTAAAAATTTGTTAAGTGCTAAGTTCTTTATAGATTTTGCACTTAACGGATTTTTAAGAACAGTTACTTTCCCCCTCATTTTTGTTATAGTTGAGCAAAAATACTCTTTCTGTTGTTGCTGTTGTATGTTTGTAGGAATAATCCATCAAGAAATGGGCAGAGGACATGAACAGATATTTCTGCAAAGAAGACATCCAGATGGCCAACAGACACATGAAAAAGTGCTCAACATCACTCAGCATCAAGGAAATACAAATCAAAACCACAATGAGATACCACCTCACACCAGTCAGAACGGCTAAAATTAACAAGTCAGGAAATGACAGATGCTGGTGAGGATTCAGAGAAAGGGGAACCCTCCTACACTGTTGGTGGAGATGCAAGCTGGTGCAGCAACTGAAAAACAGCATGGAGGTTCCTCAAAAAGTTGAAAATAGAGCTCAGCAATCGCACTACTGGGCATTTACCCTGAAAATACAAATGTAGTGATCCGAAGGGGCACGTGCACCTGAATGTTTATAGCAGCAATGTCCACAATAGCCAAACTATGGAAAGAACCTAGATGTTCATCAACAGATGAATGGATAAAGATGTGGTATATATATATATATATACCACATCTTTATTGTACACACATACACACACACACACAAAATGGAATACTATGCAGTCATCAAAGAAATGAAATCTTGCCATCTCCAACACCATCAGTGGAACTAGAGGGTATTATGCTGAGTGAAATAAGTCAATCAGAGAAAGACAATCATATGATCTTCCTGATCTGAGGAATTTGAGAGGCAGAGTGGGGAGTTTGGGGGGTAGAAAGGAAAGAATGAAACAAGATGGGATAGGGAGGGAGACAAACCACAATCTCACAAAACAGAGGGTTGCTGCGGGGAGGGGAGGGTGGAGAGGGTGGTTGGGTTATGGACATTGGGGAGGGTATGTGATACGGTGAGTGTTGTGAAGTGTGTAAACCTGACGATTCACAGACCTGTACCCCTGGGGCAAATAATACATTATATGTTAATAAAAATAATTAATAATAAAAAATTGTTAGGTGCTAAAATTAAAAATAAGGAAAAGCAATTCAGAAAGATCCTGAGATGGAAAAAAAATCCTGAAATGTTATTTCCCTTTATTCAACCCTAAAATTACTTCAAGCAACAGATTCTTTTGCCAACACTAATAAATTCAGGAATAATATATCATTGATTTACCTTGATTATTACAGTGTAAATTCCAAATTTTTAAATCTAAAATAATCTCCAGGTGGTTGTACAATAGAAATTTAATGTAAATAAATGGAATCCTGAAATAATACAAACTCTAAATATTCTTGTGTTAAACCCAAAAAGTTCATCAAAACGATCTTTTGAAAAAATATTTAATGCACATCTAACATGTCCTAGGTATTGCTCTAGTCATGGGACATATCAGTGAACAAAACAGACAAAATCCCCTGGTTTGTGGAGTTTATATTCTAGTAAATATAGATATAACTTAAATAATTTGAATTTTGTCCTTTCCGACAGAAATTACTAGTAAGGTATGTAAAAGCTTTATGTCCAAACACAAATATACATATCTCTTATAGCCATCCATCATACAATCATATGGAAATCTGTTTGACTTACAGCATTAAAATAAAGTCACAGAGATGAAAAGTATAGCATAGGGAATATAGTCAATAATATCGTAATAATGTTTCTGGGTGACAGATGGTGGTTACACTTACCATGGTGAGCATGGGGTAATATATAGAATTGTTGAATCAATATGTTGTATACCGGAAACATTTATGTTAATCATGCTTCAATAAAAATTAAATAAGTAAGTAAATAAATAAATAAATATTTAAGAACATTTATAACACAGAGATACATTTAGCTACTGACTTCAAAACGTTAGAAGTCAATACCTTGTCAGAGAACGTGAGAAAGGTCAGGGGTCCTAAAATTTATCTGCCTTAGTGATTCATTGGAAAAGGAGGTATTGGCTAGGTTTTAGGTTAAGTATACCAGATTTTAGACAACTCTTAACAGATCTCAATTTATATCTGTGAACAATCAACTGAAATAATCCAGATGTCAGACCTGTGCAGACTGAGGAAAACACGGGGTCTAGCGGGAGCAAAATTTTGATCATCCAGAGTTGTAGTACCCCATATGGTAGCTTGTAGTCACATGTAGTTATTTAACTTGGAATCAACTAAAATTTTTAAATTCAACTCCTTAGTCACATGAGCCACATTTCCAGGGCGCGAATAGCCCCTATAGCGATGGCAGCCAAACTGAAAAGGGAAGACAGAGAACATTTCCAACACTGCCGAAGTTCTATTGGACAGTAGTGCTTTAGAGAATCGGAAGAAGATGCCGCCACTCCTGGGAAAGACCAAAACTTCCCGAGAATGGTTACAGCAAGTGGCAATTTTAATGGCAAAAATATAAGTTTTCCTCTCTATCCCTTGACTATTTCCATTCCCGCGTCTTATCTTCCCTTCAGCTCCTACAAAACCTCTCCTTTCCTTACTCTTTCTCTTCGTAGCTTCTCACATTTTTTCCCCACTCCATTTCTCAACCCCTTCTCTATTTTCTCTAATAACAACTATGAAGTCTACAGTTAAAGACTGCAGCATTTATTGAGGTTTACATTTTTTTATATTTCTCATCGTTAAAATTTAAGAAGCCTAATCTTTCTGTTTCCAAAAATTACAATATTTAGAGGGAACTTTTTTTTATGTGTATGTGAACTTTTGTGTATTTTCCACTCGGAGATCATTATCCTTCCTTAGAATTTCTCATCTTTAGAATCCGTGGTGGGAAAGATACGCAATTCTGGTTCCAGCCTCTGGGGTTTCCCTCTGTGGATGAAGAGCTCGGTCCCGAGGGCCGCGACGCCGGCGCTGCACCCCGCGAGACCTGTCATTCCGATGACCTTCTACTGTCACCTAGCGGAGAGAAGAGGCAAGGGCTCCTCCGCGAGTTTGGCTGTTACCAAGCGACGGAGGCGGTGCGAGGCCAGGTCTAAGGAGGAAGGCGCGCACTAAAAGCCGCTAGAAAGAACTGTAACAACGCCGATTTCTATTGGCTGAGGAGCTCTTGGCCATTGCCTTGAGCCAATAAGCAGATGCATGCGGATGACGTCAGACGAGATGCGACTCCTCCCTCCCACCCTCTAGCGACGCGCCTGGCGACCGCAGAAACCCACTTTGAACTCTTGGGGAGCGGGAGGGGTCTTGACTTCCCCGTGTGCGTCTCGCCCCATGTGCACGTCGCAGCTCGCACTACTGCAGGTGTTGTTCCTGCTGGTCCCCGAGGGCGTCTGGTCTCAGCCCTCATCCTCCCCGTCTGGGGCTGTGCCCACCCCATCGGACGTGGGGCTGGGGTCGCCAGGCGGGACCCTTCAGTCCTTCTCGGAGGGCTCTGAAACTCCCTGGCCAGTGCCTGGGATCTCTACGGTGGGCCCTACGGTAGTGACCCCCTCTGCACCTGGGAATGGGACCGTAGACCTCTTCCCAGGTGAGAGGAGGAGATGTGGGAATGGAAACCACTGACTTCGATCTGAAATTCTGGGAACAAAGTGAAATGCCGCAAAGTGGGGAGTGGGGCCATTGGAAGAGGGGAATTCGCGCTTGGAAGTTTGGGAATCCTCATCCCGTTCGCTCTGCTTTATCTTCATAGTCTTACCGATCTGTGTCTGTGACCTGACTCCTGGTACCTGCGACATAAATTGCTGCTGCGACAAGGACTGCTATCTACTCCATCCCAGGACAGTTTTCTCCTTCTGCCTTCCAGGCAGCGTGAGGTGAGCTGCCGTGTGCCGGGTGAATCCTAGAAAAACTGGGACCCCAGTATAGGTCATATTTGGAAGTAGGAAGAGTTATCTTTCCTGCCTTCAGCCCCCACTTGCATTTCTTTTCTATTCTTTTTTTAATTTTTAATTTTTTTTAATCCCACTTGCATTTCTATAAGTGGGATCATGTTGGTTTTTTCCCCAGGAGTGAAGTTCCTCCTCGAATTCTCCAGCGTAGGGCAGTCCAATAGAATAGGACCTTTGTGTTGTCCTGTGGTTGCCCAAGGAGGCCTCTCTTAGGCATTGGCTGGCATCCATGCAGCACCTTTTCTGACCTAACCCTCGGCTTCTAAATGTATCTGTTCTTCATCCTATTTCCTCTCAGGTCTTCAAGTTGGGTGTGTGTGGACAACTCTTTAATCTTCAGGAGTAATTCCCCATTTCCTTCAAGAGTTTTCATGGATTCAAGTGGAATTAGGCAGTTTTGTGTCCATGTGAATGATTGTGAGTAGTTGACTATGCTTGTTACCTAGCATTTGTTGAAAATTTGGCTTTGTGTCTGGACCTTTGTTTTTAAACTTTTCTTTTGTTTTTTGAATTTCTATCATCTGCCCTCTTCCACCTCTCCACCTTCCCCTTCTCTCTTATTAGTGAATATTTGCAATTTCTTATGCCCTGTTGGCTGTGGATCAGAAAACCCATATAGAACTTTAATTCCAATCATCCCCGTTAGCCATAAGGAGATAACTGCAGGAACTTGAATAGATTTCTGTATTGTTATAAAGTACAGACTTATTACAGAATATACCTCTTTGGAGTGTCTGAAATTCTAAATGTAGAAATTATGAAGTGAAAGGGGAGAAACAATAAATTCATATACTTGAGAGATGGAAACATTATTGAGACTGGTCAGTTGAAGTTTAGAAGAAACAGGAGAGGACAAACTGAGTGTTATTTTCAACTTTGCCATGTTCTGACAGAAATAATACTATTTTGTTGTACTAGAGACTTATCTGGTATGGGGCAAATGTGAGCATTATTGAACCTCCTGTTTTCATCACAAATTGCTAATAACATTCCTGGTATCAGGGACTTGGAACTGCCTGGCATTTGTCGACCATATTCTTACCTTAGATCTTAATAATAAAGCAGTAGTTCTTTTAACAGAATATACATGCGGTAGAATTTGATAAAAATCAGAACTGTTATCTTTGAAAGTGGAATATTATTGATTGTGAGTCTTCTGGGGAAATTTCTATAACTGAATCTGGGTAGTAGGAATAGGAGTGTAGCAATTTGTAGAAATTCTTTTGTACACTTAAGAATAGTGCATTTACAGACTTTGCTATGTATTATGCTCCAATAAGAATACATTTTAGGGGCATCTGGGTGGTTCAGTGGGTTAAGCCTCTGCCTTCAGCTCAGGTCATGATCTCAGGGTCCCGGGATTGAGCACCACATTGGGCTCTCTGCTCCGCAGGGAGCCTGCTTCCCACCCCCCCCCCCCCGCCCCTGCCTGACTCTGTCTACTTGTCATCTCTTTCTCACTGTCAAAAAATAAATAAAATCTTTAAAAAAGAATAATTTTTAAAAGCAGTTACTTGGTGTGCCAGGTATTTCTAAATAAATATTTTACTTTTATCTAAACCCCTTTTCTTTTAAAAAACATTTTAGCAAAATTAAGCTATTTCCAGAAGCTTCAAAAGGTCAATGCAACCCGCTTTGAGGCCCTGGCTACAGAGTTTGGAGGCGGATCCTTCACTTCAACATTCCAAACCCAGTCACCACCACCTCATTACAGGGTGAGCCTGGGGATAGGGACGGGATTGTTTGGTGTGGTTTTTCCCTCATGGCTGACAGTTGACCAGGTATCCTTGAGGTACCCCCCCTGCAACGGGGTCAACTCTTTTAGAAGACAGTTTTATCCACATTCATAAGCCCTTGAGTTAATTTTTGTCTCTACTTTTTTTTTCTGGTGGAGTTCAGTCCAATCTTACTGTGAATGAATTTCTACTGTACTTTGTTCAGGCTGGGGACCCCATTTTGACTTACTTCCCCACGTGGTCTGTAATCAGCTTGCTGAGGCAGCCTGCGGGAGTTGGAGCTTGGGGGCTCTGTGCGGAGAACAATCCTGCAGGTGAGTCCAAAACAGAAGTGCCAACCTTTTTATTCCATTTAAAATAGGCTTTCTTAGAAATTGCTTTAAAAAAAAAAACTTTCTAAAAATTGCTTTTCATAAAAATAAAATAGGCTTTCTCTTTTATCACTCCCTTAATTCTTTGCATTCTAAGGTTTCCTGGAGAGTAAAAGTACAACCTGTGCTCGTTTCTTCAAGAACTTGACAAGTAGCTGCACCTTGGATCCAGCCCTCAATGCTGTCTCTTATTATAACTTCACAGTCTTAAAGGTGGTATTCCTTCCCTCCCTGCTGTCACTCTTGTGGACAAAGTCAGCATGCTTCCTGCTGTTGGGTTGTGGATAAAGCACTGAACTGAAAGTCAGAATGCCTAAGAACTACATAAAAAAACAGAGGGCCCAGAAACCCTACCCTCTGAAGAAAGATGAAAGAGTTGGGGAATATATGTCCAGAATAAGAGATTCTTCCCTTCTGGATAATGGGATTGGCTTGGGAGGGTGGCAGGGGATGACATTTCACTGTTTTACCAAAACCTCTTGCTTTTCTGTTCACTAGAGCTCTGCTCAGAGTAGGTATGTTGTAGCCCAACCCCTCCTCAGCTTTACTCATAGCATTTTGGTATAAAGAGTCAGGTAGAAGAGAAGAATCATTCTAATGTGTTGATTTTTCCTCCCCGCACGTGAAACCACAAGCTCCTGGATATTTTCTGTGAGGTGTATACATACTCACAGTTCTTGCTACTCTCTAATTCTAGGTTCCAAAAGGTATGACTGATCCGCAGAATTTGAAGGTATGATACTGTTTATCACTGGAAAGGAAGGAGACTGTTTGATCCCTTTGCATCTGAGTCCATTTCAGTCTAAAGTAATTGTGAAAGGAAATCTATGTGTGATATATCAGACTCTTAAGTGTGAATCTAAAACATTTTTTCCCATGTATGTTCAATATGATTAATAAGCATTACATGAAATACAAGTTCATAAAATGTTAGATAAGTTTGGGAAACATTGGATTAAGTAAAGTTAAATACTATATTTAGAGTGGACTTCTTGGAGTCTTTAATGTACTAAAGGACTTGGTACTCTCTAAGAGGGGAATACCGAATATAATATTTCTAAAATTTATTTGGGGGCACCTTGCTGGTTCAGTAGAGTTTGCAACTCTTGATTTTGGGCTTGTGAGTTCAAGCCCCACACTGGATGTAGAGACTACTTAAGGGAAATAAAAACTTTTTTAAAAACTCACAAAAATTTGTAAAATTTATTTGACTGTGGAACCTTTATTTTATACCTAGTGGAATTAATGTTATGAGAAATATGTTTTGAGAAGAGCTGACTTAAAATCATTTTTGATCTTAACTTGTAGGCTGGCAATGGAAGGAGAGGGGAAGGCTGTCAAAAATGAAAAATACTCATTTCAGCATGATATATAGCTAGAAGAGAAAATACTGCTTTGATTTCAGTTGATTTGCTTCTTTCCCTTGCTAGTTCCAGGTTCCTGTAACCCTTGTCTCAGAAGCTGATCCTCCTTTCTTGTCTGGAAACACTTGTCAGAATGTGGTTTCCCAGGTGAGGACACTGACGTCAGATTCTGGATTGATGTTTGTTGATCAACATTACCAGAGGTGCCTCATCTTCCATTAAGTACCAGACCAACCCCACATGAATGTTTGTGCATGGAACTTAACATGTCAAGAACTGAGCCCATCACCTTCCCCTTCCTACCATATTTCAGTTCCCATTGCTACCATCCTCCAGTATTTCATATACAAAAGATTATGATTACTTTTGACTCTTCTTTCTTTACCCATTTGCGGTTTATTATAGTTCTGTTGACAAAATCAGTATCATCTGAAAATTCTGAAATAGAAGAGTCAACTTCTTTTCCTCCTCTCTCCCTTTTGATCATCCTACAGAAGGAAGAATTATCTTAAGCGTCATTGTAAAGACTACTCAGAAATCAAAGGTTACCTTCAATTGCTTATGACTTCCATCTCTAGCTGTTATCTTCATTCATCCTCAGACATTGGGAGAGCCAAGTCAACTGGGCGTCCATTCCATGCTCCCTCTCTACTCATCTTCTCTGCACACAGTCAAAACTCATTTTTTCCCCTTTCAATCCTTACCATAAACTTCTCCCATGAACCCTTTCAAAGAGCTCTATCTAGTCTGTTTTTCATGTGTAGATATTATATGAAGTCTTTCTCTTCATGGCATTTGTGTTTGGTATTTTTAAGATTACTTGTTTAGTCTCCCTCATTCAGTTATTTCTTTTATTGAGATATAATTGACATATCATTAGTTTTAGGTGTAAAACATGATTTCATATATACATACATATACACACACAAAAATACACATATAGTGAAATGATTACCACGGTAAGTTTAGTTGATATTCATCACTACACAGTTATACGTTCTTCCTTGCAATGAGAACTTTTAAGACCAACTCTCTTAATGACTTTCAAATATACAATAAATTATTATTAACTATAGTCACTATGTTGTACCCTCATGCAGGTATAATAAAACTCTTAGAGACAGAAAATCTTCTGTATAATTGGCCCATTAAACAATTTATATTAATTGATTTCTACTTTTGTATTTCAGGTCATCTATGAGATAGAGACGAATGGGACTTTTGGAATCCAGAAAGTCTCTGTCAGTTTTGGACAAACCAACCTGACTGTCAAGCCAGGCACTTCCTTAGAGCAACACTTTATCATTCGCTTCAGGGTTAGAACCCTTCTTCTATGGGGGACTAAGGGGAGCAGAAATACTGAATTAGAAATTAGAAATTCAGTATTTCTGTGCTTCTGTGATGCATGAAGAATAGATTAAGAATATGAAGGCCTAGGGTTCCACAGCCAGCCTAAAAAAAAAAAAAGGCCTACAATCTGTCAGTTGAGGCTTCAGCATTTAGTATTTCATAATTTAACTACAAACGATATTTAACAACATTTATTCAGTAACATTTTCTCAGATTATCTGGCCCCCCCAATGAAACAGTATTTTAGTCTTAAATCCAAACTCCATTTTTAGAAAAAAAGAGTCACTTTGAATCATTAACTCAGCCAACCTCCCACAGAAATTCTTTAATTACCTTTTCTCATATTTTTGCGCGTTCAGCAGGTTTTTGTTTCACACTTTTACTCTTTATATTTCTGCATTATTTGAGTTTATATACTTACAACAAATTTTTGCTTATGTATATTTAGGAACATGACCAAATATAATGTGACAGCAGTCAGCATTTTATTCATTTCCCACTTAATCTAACTTTCCAATCCTGGTAACTATCTTTTGACTTTCTTCTGCTTCTTCTTTTTGAACCTAGCAGACTCTTGTTTCTTCTTCACTCTGCCCTCAAGTGATCAACCAAGTCCCGTGTCTCTTAGTTTATCTCTGGAACATCTGTAGTTAATTAAAAGATACTTCTAAATTATGTTTAAATTCTTCTCATTTTAGCCAGGCTGAACATAGCCCTCAATTGACAGGAATTTTTGAGAAACAGGGTTGGTCGATCCTTGGTTGTAATCCTTAGAAGAATTTTAAGATCACTTAGGACCTATTTTAGTGAATAAAAAGTAAAACACGGAAGTTTTGCAAGAAACTTCTGCAAAACGCTCCACTGTGGAAGGGAGCCAGATTGTTCAGTGCAGCGGCCTTACTGCTTTGTGATAAAGAAGGGTATGAAGCCATCGCTTCTCGGCCTTTTGGCTAAGATCAAGTGAAGAAGGGTATGAAGCCAGGCAGTGGAAGATGTGAGAGCATGCTTTCCTCGGTAAGTGACTTTCCCTCTTTCCGCAGGCTTTTCAACAGAGCATAGCTACTTCTTTTACTCGTCCTAGAAGTGGAAATCCTGGCTATCTTGTTGGGAAGCCACTTTTGGCCATAACTGGTGATTTAAGTCACCCTGTATCCTTTTTTGGAGCTGGGTAGCCTGTTGCAGCCTGATGAGAAAAACTGTGGCTGCTCATCTTCTGGGTATCCCAATTCTGAGGTCCCCTGATTTTTTAGGTATTCAGGACTTTCTTTACTGAGCCATTAATACATTATGTTCTCAAAGTTCTTGCCACCAAAGGCTTTAAAATGTGTTAAACTAGCTGAAGGTAAGGATCATGACTCACTTCCTGTTTGTTTTAATGAAATAGTTTTATACTGTTATGTGGTTAGCCATTTTGGGGTAAATAGTTCTTGTCTCTGTGTGTTTTTCAATTACTAGATTAAAAAACAAATTTGTGACTTGAACAGTGTCATGACATTGGTAAAATACAGTGTTAAGGACACAATAAGAGTGTGAATTTTCCAATCTGCCGCCTTTTTATTCTGTTACACTATCCTTGACCATCGCTTTCTGCCTCAGATGACCCTCTTACAGAGTCAGGGTGATGGAATTTGCTCTGTTAAGAGACATGAAGTACAATTTGGAGTGAATGCAGTATCTGGATGCAAGCTCAGGTCACTCTGCTTCTGCATCACTTTCCACAATTTTGTCTCTGTAGAGAATATGTTGATAGGACAACTTTTATATTTTGGTTGACAATGCTAGTTAGAGTTTATAATCTAAATAATGTTAACATTGCTAAAAAGTTTTCTGACAGTCTTCTATATCTAATAATAAGGATTATTTCCTCTCATTTACTTTATAGTATCATTTTTAATGTTTGGATTAATATGTTAACATTGAACTGCAGCCTCCGCGGTGTTTCATTTCAGGCTGAAAAAGGTGGCTTGCAGCCACTTACAGCAGGAAACTTATGAGGCTCTTCATGGAAAGACCAGCCCAGAACTCGTTGCCATCTTTGGTAATGCTGACCCGGCCCGGAAGAGTGAGTGGACGAGGATTCTCAGCAGCAACTGCAGTGTTTCGGTGAGGAGACAAATAACACATTCTCACAAAAATTTATTTTCCTCTTTTGTGTGTAAATTATGGATATCAAAATTAAAACCAGTCCTGTTTCTATAGATGATGGGACTCTCCTAGAAGGAAATGTCTTCCTTAACCTTTCACTGCTTCTGTGTCCAAATCCTTGGCTTCACTCAAGTGGTGTGCTCAAGGCCAGTGCTTCCATCATGCCTGGCACATAGATGACTCTCAGCCACTATTATTCAGTTTTTAATCAATGAATGTCCCTCCATGACATCATATGCTGTTCTACTTGCACACCTTTTTATATGCCATTTCTCTGCCTGAATTTCCTTTACCACCACCACTCCTTCCAGTCACATACTACTCATCCCCGTCCCATGAAGCCATCCTTAACCAGAAGTGGCAGTTTGTCTTGGCGTTCCACAGCACTGACTATGTACCACTAATAGAACACTTCTCATAACCAGTGTACATGAGCTCACCTTTTATTAATCTCTTTGTTAGTCATTCCCATTTTAGAATATTAATTTTTTAAGATCTAATAGGATGATCTGTTGTGAACTTTTGTGTTCTTTCTCTAAGACATATTACCTTCTCTGTTATATATAAAATGTTTAAAAAACAGTAGCTACTTAATGCATGGTAACTGATTATAGGCAACCATCAGCAATTCAAGCAGATGCTTCTTTACCCTTCTACAGGTTATGCATTGCACTTCCTGCTGTGTCATACCAGTTTCCCTGGAGATCCAGGTATTGTGGGCATATATAGGCCTCCAGTCCAACCCACAAGCTCATGTGTCAGGAGCCCGGTTCCTATACCGGTGCCAATCCGTAAAGGTAAGTCATGGCTCATAAAGGACCACTAAGCCTTGCAATGCCTAGGTTGTCTTACAAGCTATATGATAAGCCGATCACTTCTTTTTTTAAGATTTTATTTATTCATTTGACAGAGAGAGATCACAAGTAGGCGGAGAGGCAGGCAGAGAGAGAGGAGGAAGCAGGCTCCCTGCCAAGCAGAGAGCCCGATGCAGGACTCGATCCCAGGACCCTGGGATCATGACCTGAGCCAAAAGCAGAGGCTTAACCCACTGAGCCACCCAGGCGCCCTAAGCAGATCACTTTTTGACAATGAGAGCCAATTTATGCTACCAGCCAACATTTGGTTTGAATGAGCTGACACAACTTCTAAGTCAGTCCCTCTGGCCGGTTATTGAAATTAGCATGTTGTCATGATAAAAACAATCTGTATCCTTTTCCCCAGTTTCTTTTCTCTTTTAATTTCCTGAACCCAGACCGTAATATAGGTTAATGTCTTTTCAATTATCATACCAGTGTTACTATACCAGTTGATTTAACTACAGAAAACATTCCCCATAACTGTGCATTCAATATGACAGTCACATACTTATCAGAGTCTCTGAGCTTAAAGCTTAATTGCTTAAAGCTTTTGCTGGGGCTAGCTGGTAGTCATCAATTCTTGATTGGTTGCACTCCATTAAGACAGATAATTTTACTACATAGTAAACATATATCTGCTGTTTATGATGTGTGTTAAGACACCTTTAACACATCTGCCTTGATTTTAGTATCTAATCCTTAGCTTTAGAATTGCAAAAACAAAAATGATTAAGTCCCAGTGAACTGATTCACATATAAATTGCATGCCAGTTTATTAACTTCTAATGAAAACTAAAACTAATTGAAATTATTACCTATATGTCGTTGCATTTATATCCCAGAAAAGAAATAAACTTGAGACTACATGTAGGCCAAAAATAAAATATCTTTAGCTCCTTCTTATAACAGGGTTGAGTACCTTAGTGCTCTTTGCCTACAGATAGGGTTGAAACTCGAGTTACCCGAAATTATTAGTGAGAGCACTCCATTTTTTCTCTGTATTGGTTTACTGAATAAAATAGCAGTATTTCTATAAGACTCTTTGAGTCTGTTACAAATCCTACACTGAATAAATTGTTTTGTTTTTCTAAACTGTATCTTTATTTGCAAGCACCCAGGTAGTTTGGGAAGATACTCACAAGAGTATTCTTCTTTCTCTGAATCTCTGGTTCTCCTAGGCATGGAAGCGACCCAGTGCCTCTCTCTTATGTAGATATTTTAATCACTATTTTATTCTAGTACTTAGGAGAGGTTAGCTTTTTGGGTTAGTTTTCCCCCTCTACAAAATCACACTTTATAGTCGTTCACATCTAACTGGCATAAGTGGTTGACAATTGAGAATTTCAGCTGTGTTTCATTCATGCATAACTGAAGACAGAATCTATTCCAATCATGGACCAAAAATTACCGTGTTGAACGTATGGAGAAGTGGTGTGGGATATACAAAGTCATATGCCTTTACTTATGGCGATTTAAAGGATGTGCAGAGGTCATGTTGACTATACAAAAATTGTCACTTTAAGGGCTGACTTGAGAAACTCACCCTCATGAAAGTTGCCATGCCCCTATAAACATAAAAGAAGTTGTGAAACAATAGTGTCATATCAGAAAAGTTAAGTAAATATAAATATTTATTTCTATAATAAAGAGATGATTTTATCATCTGTATTGAAAGACTTTATTACTTCTTCAGTCATGAGTGGATATTTTCTCCTGAAGTCCTATAAACATACTCACTTTCTCTTAATGCATTTATATTCTGATTATTTGTCCTCTACTTCAAATCCGTATCCACACAGGCTTGTCTCTCAGGATTTCCCTATGAAATTTTTTTCGTAGAATAGCAAGAGACTATTCAGAGAAAGCTAGTGTACATGTTCCCAAAGCTTCTGAAGTAAAAAGAAGAGTTAAACTTTCAGAAGATCTATGTCCTGTGATTTTCTCCCTACCCACTGGCCATGTGGTTGGTAGCAGTCTCATGTAGGCTGTGTCAGTCAGCTTCTGTATCTGAGTGAGGGCATGAAAGTAAAGCTGGGGGCGCCTGGGTGGCTCAGTGGGTTAAGGCCTCTGCCTTCGGCTCAGGTCATGATCCCAGGGTCCTGGGATCGAGCCCCACATCGGGCTCTCTGCTCAGCGGGGACCCTGCTTCCTCCTCTCTCTCTGCCTGTCTCTTTGCCTACTTGTGATCTCTGTCTGTCAAATAAATAAATAAAATCTTTAAAAGAAAAAAAAGTAAAGCTGGGTGGCACACTGTAGGCTGTGGGCTAGAGTTAGACTATACACTTGTTTCGTTTTACCCACAGTGTTTTGTTTTGTTTGAATTTGTGCCACGTTGAAAAATCAGGAAATTTCATGTTGACATCCAGATTTCTGACTTCTCTTGAAAATCTAGCAATAGCAATCCTACGCTCCTGCCTGGCATAAAATCTCTTGTCACTGAATGGTTGTTTCCACTTTTAAATAGAGGGCCCCTTGCACACAACCTATACCTACCCATCCTTAGCCATCCCACTCTCTCATTCGGGTTCTCTACTTAGAACAGTAAGCATTTGTGTTTATGACCCTTGGAATGAAGCTGCTAGATGGTTAGTTAAATTTTGAATCAAACTGTCTGAATGACTTCATTGTACAGATGTTGCTTTAGAAACACTTTAAATTCCTCTCACTATAAAAAGTGAAGTAGCAAAATTTTTGGAAGTCCCCTAGTTAAAAACAAACTACTAAGCAAGGAAGAATTTAAGCAAAACACTTCCCTGTCTTCTTGTATGATAATAATATCTAAACATTTATTGTCATTTACTTTGTGATAATTACTGGTAGTGTTTTTTACAAATTTCTTTTTTTTTTTTTTAATATTTTATTTATTTATTTGAGAGAGAGTCAGTGAGATAGAGCATGAGCAAGGAGAAGCAGACTCCCCAAGGAGCTGAGAGCCCCATGTGGGACTCGATCCCGGGACTCCAGGATCATGACCTGAGCTGAAGGCAGTCGCTTAACCAACTGAGCCACCCAGGTGCCCACTAATTTCTTTTAATAAATGTTGCATCCTCATAACAAACCCATGAATTAAATAGGGTTTACCTACATGGTACTTTGCTGCTTATAATTTTGTACTAATTGAGCATTTAAAGGGACCTTTAAGTTTGGGAATTAATAAAATACAATATGTATGCTATCTGAATAGAAACTTTCTTAAATTTAAAAATAAAATTATCTCTAGAAAGAAACAATTACTTTTGCAGAATATTCTGGATCAGTCAAAACCAAAACAATAGAGGGGCCTTGTGGCTCATCCATTAAGCATCTGCCTTCGGCTCAGGTCATGATCCCAGGGTCCTGGGATCGAGCCCCGCATCAGGCTCCCTGCTTGGCGGGAAGCCTGCTTCTCTGTCTCCCACTCCCCCTGCTTGTGTTCTCTCTCTCACTGTGTCTCTCTCTGTCAAAAAAATAAATAAAATGTTTAAAACACACAGACACACACACACACACAAAACAATAAGTGAGTGACAAGAACAATGTAGCGTCACAGGATCAAGGCTCTGAACCTTTATAGAATTATAATATTCATTTCATCTTTTCTTTTTAAAGATTTTATTTATTTATTTGATAAAGAGAGAGAGATCACAAGTAGGCAGAGAGTCCAGCAGAGAGAAGGGGAAGCAGGCTCCCTGCCAAGCAGAGAGCCCGATGTGGGGCTGGATCCCAAGACCCTGAGATCATGTCCTGAGCCGAAGGCAGAGGCTTAACCCACTGAGCCACCCAGGCGCCCCTATTCACTTCATCTTTATCTTTAAATGGATTATCAAGCTTTTTAGATTATCTTGGATACGTATCTTTTACAGTTTAGGGAGCATGGGTGTTGAGTCAGTCAGACCTAGGTCTAAATCAAGTTATTTTATTTCTCTAAATCTAAGTTTTCTCATCTATAAAATGGAGATTAATAATAATTCTTCATTGAATTGTAAATATTAATTGAGAGCATAAAAGTAAAATAGTACATTTCCTGGCACATAGTGAATACTCAATAAATATTGCTCATCATAACATTGTTATTATTTTTATCACCATAACTTTTTTTTTTTTTAAAGATTTTATTTATTTATCTGACAGAGAGAAATCACAAGTAAGCAGAGAGGCAGGCAGAGAGAGAGGAGGAAGCAGGCTCCCTGCTAAGCAGAAAGCCCGATGTGGGGCTCGAACCCAGGACCTGGGATCATGACCTGAGCCGAAGGCAGCGGCTTAACCCACTGAGCCACCCAGGCGCCCCTCACCATAACTTTTTTTGTTCCAAATTTCCATAGAAGTAGCATATTAAGAAGGTTTAAAGCAAAAAAAACCAAAGAGATAAGCAGGCATTAGAGCAGTATTTTTCAATTTTTGTTGGCTGTCACCTATGGTAAGAAATGTATTTTACAACATAGCCCACGTTATAGCACACACATGTATAAAGCTGAAACAAAAATTTTAGGAAACAATATTTTATGCAATATACTGTGTGATATTGTCTATTCTGTTGTTGATTCTGTTTTTTGTTTAATGCTAGACACTAATGGGTCACAATTTGCAATTTGAAAAACACTTTTAGAAAGTACATCTCTGACTACATTTTTTTTTTTTTTTTTAAGATTTTATTTATTTATTTGACAGAGACAAGTAGACAGAGAGGCAGGCAGAGAGGGGGGCGGGAAGCAGGCTCCCCACTGAGCAGGGAGCCTGATGCGGGGCTTGATCCCAGGACCCCGAGATCACGACCTGAGCTGAAGGCAGAGGCTTTTTAACCCCCTGAGCCACCCAGGTGCCCCTCTGACTACATTTTAAAGCTAATGTGAATTCTCTAATTTTGCTTATACATAACTTTTAAAATGCAGTAGAAAAACTTGTGTCTTCAGAATTTATGAATAACACACTGAACTTAGAAAACCTTGTTCTTCCGGGGCGCCTGGGTGGCTCAGTGGGTTAAGCCGCTGCCTTCGGCTCAGGTCATGATCCCAGGTCCTGGGTTCGAGCCCCACATTGGGCTTTCTGCTCAGCAGGGAGCCTGCTTCCTCCTCTCTCTCTGCCTGCCTCTCTGCTTACTTGTGATTTCCCTCTGTCAAATAAATAAATAAAATCTTTAAAAAAAAAAAAAGAAAAAGAAAACCTTGTTCTTCCTGTGGTACTAAAATACAAATTCTAAAATGGGCCAGTAACATTCAGTATTATCCAGTGACCTGGCAAATGCATTCAAGTTCCTTTTAATTATGGACTGTCTGCTAGACTGTATTGGTTCCAAACCTCCACACAGTTATGGAGGCAATATTTTAATATATGGGGGGAAAAAGGCATTTCATTTGAAATATTAATTTATAAATAAATATATGAAGGAAGGAAGCACAACCTTTAGGGATCCTAATTACAGTGTTGAGAGAATAAGGGGGTCAAACTGAACTGTAACTGCTGGCTATTAAATAGCTATGGTATGCTTTCTTCCTTGTGTTTTATTATCTCTTGCTACTTTGTATTGGTGCCCTATCTCCAAAAATACCTCTACTCCTTTATCCAAAAAAAAAAAATCTTTATTGAGTGCCTATTTGTGCCAAGTGCTATGGTGGATGCTGTAGATATGATGCATGGAAAACAAGATAGACATCATCCCTGTCCTCATGGAAAGCAAAATGCTTTATTTCTGAAATTAATAATTACCTCATATTTTATTTCTTTAGTTTTCTTTGAGCTAAAAGCTAAGACATCTCACACTCTCCAACATCTCTAAAATCTCTCTCAATGCAGTTTTCTAAACAGTTGAACTTGGCATGAGATATTAACAGTTCTACTTTTTCCTCTGTATTTTCTTCATAGCGACCTCCATTACTCGATGTAGTATAAACTACTTCCTGACCACCTGTTGTTATGGAACTTTCCCATCATCCTAGGAATTCCTCTTGTTTCTTGTGTTAGAGTTACTGTTTGCTAGACACTGCTTTCTCCTTCTTGGTTGGCTCTCTTGTTTTGATGGAGCTCAAAATCTAATAACCTCTTCGAAAAGAAAGCACACATAAAGTACATTTTTATTTTAGTTTACCTAAGAATAACTTTATTCAAGCATCTATCATCTTTATTATCATTTAAATTATGATTGATCATTTATCCAGGCATTCTAGATTGAATTCTAGATTGGAAATGTTTTCTGCTCACAATTTGAAGGCTTTCTTCCATTGTCTTCTAGTTCTCAGTGCTGTTCAGAAGCTATTTTAAGATCTGAAGCTTCTACAATATTATGCCTTGGGTAGGTTTTGTTTTGTTTTGTTTTGTTTTTCATTATGCCAAACAATTTTGGATATTTCTTATTCTGAAAACTGAGAATTTTCAGTTATCATTTAATAATCACACACGCAATTTTCTCTGTTCTTTTTGTAACTCCTGTTAATCTGTTACAGGGTCACCAGATTGGTTCTCTAATTTTTTTTCTTTTCTTTTATATTGTCTATCTCTCTCTTTAGCTCTTTGTTCTTTCTAGAAAAGTTCCTCACCTGTCTTTAACCTTTTTACTGACTTTTTTTTCTGACTATCCATTTTTAAAATCTAAGAGCTCTTATTTTTTCTTTCATTTCATACTATCCTTTTTTATGTATATTTAAATATCTGGGGTACCTGGCTGGCTCAGTCAGAAGAGCTCATGACTCTTGATCTCAGGGTCATGAGTTCAAGTCCCACCTTGGGTGTAGAGATTACTTAAATAAAACTTAAAAAAAAAAAATAAAGATCTTAAGTTTTGATCTTTATCTTTCCTTGTCTGTTTGTTCTGATATTTTTCTGTTTTATTTATTCTGTTCACTTGGTTCAGTTTTTCCTCTTTAATGTGAGAAGCTTCCCCACACATCTGGCAGTCCCTAGCTGTCTGTCCAACCTAAGAGTAAGCAGTTAAAGCTAACTGAAAGCTCTGTGCTCATGAATGAGACTTGCTGACTGGTGGCCTTCACAGTAGGACAGTTAGGTACAGTTGCTTTTGGGGTTATGGAACTGTCAAATGTCAGTCTTTTTGTCTTGTTGCTGAAACTGATCATTTTCTCCAGAAAAGACCCTCCTGATTACTGACTGACAGGTAGGGATATAAGACCATCTGTCAGCATTTTGGAGCTAAATGAGGGAAAGGATTTCATTATACAGAAAAATTTTCCTATTTTTAGTTCCATACGTCACTCTGTCCTCCTTTATGCCCAATGTCCCTAAATCCAGAATTTCTCTTATTTAAATTATCCAATCTCTTATTGAGGTGGGGAAGGGGTGGTTGCCTGATCACACTGAGGGGGTATAATTCAGTAACCACTTTCTGTCCCTACCTCATGCCTGCCATCATGTTATATTCTGTCCCCCCATTTTCTTTCGTTAATCTCAGCCAGTCTTCCATTCCTGGCTGGAGTCAGGGTTGCCTTTTCAGCTTTAGCCTAAGCTGGCTGTCCTGGAATGCATGTGGTTCTATCAGTGCCCCAAAAGTTACATTACTTCTATGCCAAGTCCCTCAGAAACTACACTGTTTTAAAAAAAAAATTCCAAAGAGTTAATATGACATGTAAGATCATCACAGCATTGGCCCCATACCCATTTTTTTAAGTACCTAGAAGGGTTATTCCAGACAAAGTTGTGTTCCCAGAGCCTAGTTTTATTGTTGCCAAAGGCCACAGCAGATAATATGTAGCATCAGGGTAGACAAAGGTGAGTGGAGGAAATAATCATTTCTGGTTCAACAAGATAGTTATTTACGGTCAAATTATAATCGGAATTCCGTCTGATTGGTAAGCACAGAGAACAAAAGGAATTCATTTTACATAAACTTGTTTCAGTCATCAGGCTACAACTGTATCTACCAAAAGCTATGTGTAGTATTAGATCAGATACTTGAGGGGCGCCTGGGTGGCTCAGTTGTTACTAGTCTGCCTTCGGTTCAGGTCATGATTCTGGGTCCTGGGATCAAGCCCCGCATTGGGCTCCCTGCTCGGCGGGAAGCCTGCTTCTCCCTCTCCTGCTCCCCCTGCTTGTGTTCCCTCCCTCGCTGTGTCTCTCTCTGCCAATAAATAAATAAAGTCTTGGAGGAAAGAAAAAAGATACTTGAGTCAGCTTGCTGAGGTCCCTTCTTCCTGGAGCATCTGTTTCATTTGACTTGAATTGGGCGGTTGAGAGGATCCTTTCTAACCCTAAGATTCTGTCAATCTGATGGGCTTTTTATCGACATTACGGGTTCTTTGTTTTTCCCATGAAGTTTCACATTTTCTGCAATTGAAGTGGACTAGAAATGCCACTAGTATGTGCACATGTGTACTGCTTCAGAGCCTGGAGCCTTCTGGGACTTGATAAGGTAAAGCTGCTAAGCACATAACAGCAGCAGTTTTCCCATCTGGCTTCTTTGATATCAGCCAGCTCCCCATTTGAGGGAAGCTAGAGTCAGTTTTTCAGTCTTTAGATAGGTGTAACTGTTCACAGTTCTAGTGTCGTGGAGTGCTGCTACAAAATTCATTTCCTGTGTATCATAGAGTGAGAACTACATAGTACCAATGTGAGAAAAAGGCATATCCTGCTTAGAGCAATTTGGTTTTGGTCTTTTTTCAGGGAAAGTAATAGTAACAATCAAGTTAGAGAGCTATATGAATGGGTTCCAAGCACTGACCTGTCATGGACTTTCTTCCTGCAGGATTCCCAGCAAATAATAGATGTACCTTTGACAACTGTTGTGACCTTTGTGGACATTACCCAGAAGCCAGAGCCTCCAAGGGGCCAACCTAGAATAGACTGGAAACTGCCATTCGACTTCTTTTTTCCCTTCAAAGTGGCATTCAGCAGAGGAGTAGACTCTCAGAAAGGCTCAGCCTCTCCGATCCTTATCCTATGTCTCTTAGTACTTGGAGTTCTCAAGCTAGAAACCAGGTGAAACAAAAAGAACCAGCTATTAATTTTCCCTATGGGAAGTTCGGAGACAGCCTACTTAATCTTGGCTAAATAGGTCCATACCTGCTCGTGACCAGAGGAGAGTGTATAAGATAACAGAGGACCTAACTGAAGGAATGTTTGTATGTGAAAGAAGGGATTTCCGAAAAGCAACAAAAATACCTTATTTGTCATAGTTCTCTGCTTAGGACTGTGCAGACCACAAAGTACACATTAGGTTCTCTACTTCTCAAGCTAGGAAGAACACAAAGAGCCCTGCCTCCAGCCCTTCAGCTTGTGTTTGCCTCACTAAAGTTTTGCAAGATCTTCATCCATCTGCTCACAGGCACGCTGAGGCCCAGCATTGGAAGGAACGTGCTCCTGCTGTCCCCTGGATGAACTTGGGAATAGATGCCCTCTGGACTTGAGAGGAGCTGAAAACTGCTGGCTAAGGATTTCATCTCGCCTCTCCCCATTCCCTTGGGCCACACTCTGTCCGGGCATGAGTGAGGAGAGCAACTCTTTCTAGTCAGTTTCCAAAATGACTGTGGAATCCCAGACCCCAATTTTTTACTAGCAAATGATCCTACCGCTCATTTCTGTATTTTTCTTCCATTGTGGTGAGGAGAAACAAAACTGAGAGCTTTGTTGTACTAATTCCAGCAGCACACAGAAGCTGACATGTGATCACCTCATGATTATCTATGTGCAGGAGGTTTTAAAAAGTGGGGAAAAACTTTCATACATCGCACAGTGGCATTCAAATAGAAGTACTTGGGCTCTTTTCCTGGGAGTGGAGCTAAACATAGCATGATAAGTAAGATTGGTTGGGAGCGTGGAAAGGTGAAGGTGATGCCAGGAGCCAGAGGGTTGGGAACCTAAAGTAACTGTAGTAGAAACACTGAATGGGCAAAAGAGACACTAAGATATGGGGTAAGTAACATGAGAGCTCATTATATGGGGACTTGAAATCCAGGCAGAGAGAACTGGGAGATAGTCTTTTTTTCCCCCACAACATATTAATCTGAATCTAGAATTGCCTTTTAATAAAACATATACTTAGTTATAATAAATCCTACTTCATGAGCAGAAAATGCTAATTGTAGAAGGCATCTCTGATGGGTTTATCATTTTGCCCACTCCAAGTACCCTAAAAGTAACCTGCCTCCCTGGAGGGAAGTGGCAAGGTTCTCATAGCAGTTATTACCAAACCAGGAGGAAGTGCTTCTGTACAAGGGACATTCTGCACAGGGGAGGTCGGGACCTGGGAAGCTGATTGTATGGTTCCCAGTAGAGTCCGTTATGAAGATGTTAATGTGAATTCATCAGCCCTACCTCTAAAGAGGCCTGTACCAAAACAGACCACAAGCTACTGGAGTATTCAGGGTCTCCAGTTTGGGCTTCTTAAAAGGGAATAAGCTTATGTGACAACCCTATATTTTGGGGTAAGAGACATCTAGTTTACTCCCAACAGCCTACAAGTCCTTCTTAGAATCTGATCCCTCTATTTCTTTATTCACATGCTTATTCCCATGCCCAGGTGCTATGAAACCATCCTATCTCTATTTATCTACCAAAAAAATTTAACTCACATACTGTGTAAGTCACCCTTTTAAAAATACAAATCAGTGGTTTTTAGTATATTCAGATTTATATAACTGTCACCGCTAATTCCAGAATATTTTCATCACCCTAAAAACAAAGCCCACACTGACTAGCAGTCATTTCTCATTTCCCCTTTTCCCTGGGTTCCTAGCAGTCACTAATCTGTTTTCTCTGTATGTAGATTTGCCTGTTCTGGACGTCTCATATAAATGGAATCATACAATATGTGACCTTTAGTGTCTGTGGCATATTTTCAGAGTACCTGTTGTAGCATAGATGAATAATATTCCAGTGTATGATTATACCACATTTTAGTTATTTATCAGTTGATGGACATTTGGGTTGTTCCTACTTTTTGAAGTTATGATTAATGCGGCTTTGAACATTCATGTACAAGTTTTTGTGTGGACTTAAGATTTTATTTATTTTGAGTATATACCTTGGAGTGGAATTTATGAGTAATATGGTAGCTCTGCGTTTCTCTTTTTGAAAAACTGCCAAAGTATTTTCCAAAGTGGAAATCCCACCAGCAATGTGTGAGTATTCCAATTTCTCCACATCTTTGTCAACACTTGTTATTGTCTGTCTTATTTTAGCCATCCTTGGGAGTGTGTAGTGGCATTTCATGTGCTCTACCATGCCTTTTTAAACTGTAATACATAGAGATCTTACACCAGAAATCAGCACATCTGTTCTTCCAAGACAGGAATACCTCAAGTGTTCTCTTCCTCTCTGCATCTCTGCTAATTTAGCTTGTAAACATAGTTTCCAGTTACAAGACTACTTAATATACCTTAGATAAGATTTTATGGTTCTCTCTAGTCACTCTCCTTGTAGTAGACCTTCAAGACTTTTTAAAAACCATCTATAGCACAATGCAGTCTTCTTAGTTCCCTTCCTTTATCTCTACAAGTTATCAGCTATTTGATTTACTGCACAAAAGGTCTGTATTGTAACCACGTATTCAATTTAAGGAATAAGTTTTATTTTAAAGGGATATGTACAGTTTGGATAGAATGAAATTGAAATTCCAGGCAAACATCGCCAGAGTGGAGAAACAAGTACTCTCAAAAACTTTCTGGGGAATTATAAACTGGTAGAAACTTGGAGAGAAGGGCAGATAACTATTTTATAATATGTATCAAAAGCCTTAAAGTTGTTGGTAAACTTTGACCCAACAATTCCACTTATTGGACATTTTTTAAGGAGGGAAAAATATCTAACAGTGGAGAATTACATATAATAATATCCATAGATTGCAGTGTTGTACAACCACTGAAAATTGAGTAGACTTACCTTCATTATAATATGATCTATCTTTAAATGAACAAAACTACAAAATGGAGCATATATTCTGTTATTTCATTTTTTTAACGAAAGCTATACATGTGTATTTAGGCAGACAAAAGTCTGGAAAGCTAGCATGTCAAAATGGGGATTTTTAATAGTTTTTTAAAGATTTTTATTTATTTGAGGGAGAGAGCAGGAGTGCAAGCCCACAATCAGGGATAGCAGCAAGCAGAGAGAGAAGCAGGATCCTTGCTGAGTAGGGAACCTGATGTGGGACTCCATCCCAGCACCATGATCTGAACCAAAGGCAGATGCTTAACAGATGAGCCACCCAGGCCCCCAAAATGAGGATTTTTTTAATAATAAGCATTTCTGATTTTTATAATCATAAGACAAAACTATATTTTGAAGAAAACATACACTTTCCAAAAAAAAACCCTCCCCGTAAAAAAAAAAAAAACCCTCCCCGTTTAGTGTATGTAAGAATGTTCTGTATTTATGAGTAACTTCCCTTTTCTATTGATGTATTTATTTGGCATTTTGGGCCTGTCTTTGGAATCAGGGGTTCTGAAATGCCACTCACATCATAATCTTCTGGGGTACTTTATGAAAATAATGATTCCTGGGCCCTATTCCTCAAGATTCTGATTCACTGGTGGGAAAAGGAGGTTCTAAGAATCTATGTTTAAAAGGCTTTCCTGGTACTTCTGATATGCAACCTGGTTTGCAGAACTACATGTGTAGTGTGGCTGAAACGGATTTCATTTAAGTGTCTGTCCGGTCATTGCCAACTCATGTGATACGTCTGCCTAGCCTACTTACTACCTTTTCTCTTAGAATTCCCATCACTCAGAGTTCTGCCAAGGGTGGGCCCAGCCCCCAGGCTCACATTACCTGCATGATTCTGCCTCTCCACAGCTGACCAGTCCAAAGCGGAGTCCTGGACCAAGTAAGCCCAGTAAGATTTTCTCTCCTAAGACTTAGGAACTGGACCAAGATGGGAAGTCAGTCAGGAGCCGGCACTAACTAAGGATATTTGAGAGCTGAGGAAGCTGTTTTCCACCAAGCGTTAACTGATGAAGAGCCTACCTTAAAAGGGAAAAGAGAAACAGATGTGCAGATAAAAGTGTTAAAAAGAGTGTAAATAAGAGACCCAGAGAGGAAGTCTGGGTCTTTAGTCTTAGTCCCCACTGGAAGTCCCCAACTTCCAGTGCCTTGTACCCACCTCTCATGAGATTCAGTTTTACCTCTTGTTCTTGGAGACTGTTACTCCTTCTACTAAACTGCTTTATTTGGATGTTTCTATAATCAACAGTTAAAGAACCCAAGACTAAGATAACTTAAACTAAGATAAACAGTTAAAGAACACCAGACTAAGATAACTTAAACTAATACTCCATAACATGTAAAGGAGTAGTCTTCAATCCTGCATTCCTATAGTCGAGTTCTAAATAGTCCACTTCCTTTGTGACTTTCTAGTCATGGCCAGCTCTATTTCCATTTGCTGAGACAAAAGATCCCTCCAATTAAAAAAAAAAAAAAAAGATATCGGGACACCTGGGTGGCTCAGTGGGTTAAGCCTCTGC
This sequence comes from Lutra lutra, assembly GCF_902655055.1. Taxonomy (NCBI): domain Eukaryota; kingdom Metazoa; phylum Chordata; class Mammalia; order Carnivora; family Mustelidae; genus Lutra; species Lutra lutra. The sequence goes on along the minus strand of NC_062291.1, from coordinate 56,528,453 downwards.
CTTTGGCTCAGGTCATGAACTCAGGGTCCTTGGATCAAGCCCCACACGGGGCTCTCTGCTCAGCGGGGAGTCTGCTTCCCCTTCTCTCTCTCTCTCTCTCTCTTCCTACTTGTGATCTCTGTCTGTCAAATAAATAAAATGTTTTTTTAAAAAAGATATTTTAAAAATCATATGCAGGAAGGATACCATGGCTAAGTTATTTCCCTATTTCTGCAGAGGCACAAACTAGCTTATATTTCTAGATTTGGTCTCCCAATCCATTGTCACATATCCCATTCCTTTCTCCTCACTGGGTAGAATATTAATAGTAAAATGGTAATAAAAAATAACTAATAAAATAGAAAATGCACAGTGTTAAAGGATTTCTGTATCTTTTCCTCTTAACAACCCTATGTAATATGTAATATGGGATAGACAATGATAGAGTTATTAGTCCATTTCTTATTTGAGAAAACTAAACCCAAAGGAATTAATTTATTTGTCAAGTATTTATTGAGTGTCTATTATGTGGCTCTATGCTCAAGATCTTATATTCTAGCAGGGAAGGCAGACAAGCAATTACCTAAGGCAACGTGTGATTTAAGAGAAGAACTAGGAAAGGATTTCTCAAGTGGAGAAGGCCCGTCTCTAATGACTTTAGCTCTCCCCATGGTTACCTAATTTGTTTTAAGTTCATGGTAAGAATCTTAAAAGCTGAAGTACCAGATGAAACTTACTGGAAAGCACTTTTACTACTTTTGTGTCCCCAGCCTACTTCAAAGCTAAAGAGCTGACAACTCATGTTCACTGTTATCTTTCACCTCTAAGAACTACCCCCCATCTGTTTCCTAACATAGTATGATGCAACATCATCAGATTTGCAAGAATCCCTCCTCTTCTCTCACCACCACCCACCCCAACTTTAAAGTAGTAAGTGATAGCTCTCCCCACTTTATGCTCCCCGTGCTCACTGCTGGAGCCTCCTTTCCAGTGACCATTTCTTATTTGGGTCTTTGCACTAGTAGTCTAAGCAGCCTCCCAGCCTCCCAGCTTCTACCCTCTTTACTGATTTCAGACACACAATGATTTCTCATCATTGTGCCATTCCGGTACTTTGAAAGTCGTGGTTCTCTATCTTTGAGGATGATTAAATTCAGGCTCTTTAGTGGGGCACAGAAATCCTCTTGCAAGATGCCCCCCTCCCCCACCAAACACATCTCTTTTTTCACATCCTCTGTGCAGCATCTTCTCATAGGACATCTCATCCCTTTACTTACTGCATACCCTCTTCCTCATATGATCCCGCTTCCCATTTCTAGGTGAACGACTTATTTTTTGTCCTTCAAACCACAATTCAAATGTCTACTCTCTTTCGAAAGCCTTACCTGACTCTGGGCACCCCCTCCTCTAGCATTAATCGCATTGTGTTGTAATCATTTGCTCTCCTGTCTCTCGCATAAGGCTATGAATTCATCTAGGAAGGGACGATGTCTTCCTCCACACCTAGGGAACCCTGGCACATCAAGTAGGCAATTGATGAATGAGGAAATGAATAAGTAGGCCCAGCAATGTTCTCAAGAAGAGGAAGACGCTTTCCTTGTCACTGACCTTCAGTCAAGTGCTGTGCAGCTCCCCACCCCCACACCTGGCCAGCCCTGCCGGTGCCCATACAAAACACGCCCTCTGAGGAAAACACGAGTAGGAAAGAGGGAGACTCAGCTCTAATTTAAAAGGTGGATCTGCATTCACCTTTGGAATAGTTCCCGTTGTCAGGGATTAAATACAACTTTTTTTTAAAAAATAAAACTATTTTTAAATGTAATACTCTCACCAATGCAAGAGTTGGGCTGGGACCCTTGGGGAAACCTCCAGACACCTAGGCGGCAAATCATTTTATTGCAGTGACAAAATTTTCGCATTTCAACAGCAGAAGTTTGCCGAAAGTGTGGATTCTGTATATTCTCCAACGTATATCCCTCGGCGCGCCGGGGATATAATGTTCAACACTGACAGACACACCTATGGGGATCTACCAACAGCTGCGGGAGCCAGGAATATTTCCCGCCTCCCTGCGAAGCCGAGTGAGGCCCCCGTCCCCCAGCGGAACGTGGACGTTCACCCCGAGATGTCGAGCCCCGCCTCCCGGCGCCTGCGGGCAGGCGGCGCCCGCCACGTGGAGCGCAGACCGGATTCTCCAAAGGCCTACGCTGTTGCCGCAGCGTAGCTCCGGCTCGGCCCTTCGCCCCACGTCAGCAGCGGAGGCTCCGCGGCCTTCGTTACTCCAACGCAGCTGACGTAACGTCATCTTGCGGGACGTGGACGGAAGAAAAACGGGAGTTATTCGGCGCCAGAATCTGCCCGGCGTGGACTGCGGACCACGCAGCGGGGCCTGCGGACCAGGCGGCGGGGCGGGACAGCTGGGTCGGGCGGTGGCGTGAAGCAGGTACGCGGCGGGGATGGCGGCAGGAATGGCGCGGCGCCAGCGCCTCCGCGGAGGCTGATGGGGCGCGCGGGCGGCCGCGGGGAAAGGGTGAACGCCGGCCCGCGGGCGACCCAGGGGGCTGCGGGGGCGCGGGCGGGCGGGCGGGGAGGCCGGGCCCGAGACTGGGTGTGGGCTCGCGACCACTGATGGAGGCTGCCTGGGCGGCCCAGGGAGCGCCGGCCGCCTTGTGGTGGTCCAATATGGGCTCCGAGGGGCTTGGGGCACGGACCTCCGCGGCCGCGCTTGGTTTCTCCCACGTGGAGGAACCGCTCCGGGTGGAGGCCTGAGGGCCCAGCGGACCCCTCTCGGGGAGTCCGGGGTCAGCTTCCGGTGCACCTGCCCCGCGGCCGGTGATGGACTCTGGTTTGTAACCGGCCACGCGCCGATTCTCCGCGGCTTGTGTGTGGGTCCCCTGCCGCACCCCCACCCCCGGACTCTCGTGACCCTCTCTTTCAAAACCAGGCCCCCGGCAGCGGGGCCGTCCGCTCACGACTGCCCTTTGCAGTGTGACACACGGTCTGTGAGGAGTACCTCCGTGGCACTCCAGGGCGCACCCAGACTCCCCGCCTCCCATCATTATCCCCCGCTCTCTGAGGCACCAAGGTTTATCACACGGTCTTTGTCTTTGAGTGCTGAACCATATACCAAGTCTGTGTTTCTGGGTGAAGTTTGTTGGGACTAAAGTTCAGTTCTTTGTCCAAATCAGTAAGATAAAGGCATTCTGTTTTAAACGAGTGGGGGCGTTTGGGTGGCTCTGTTGGTTAAGCGTCTCCCTTCGGCTCAGGTAATGATCCCAGGGTCCTGGGTTCGAGCCCCACATCTCCGCTGGGCGGAGAGCCTCCCTCTCCCTCTGCCTCCCGCTCCCCCTGCTTGTGCTTGAGGTTGTGCTCTCCCCTTCTTTCTCTCTGTTGAATAAATAAATAAAATCTTAAAAAACAACAACAATAAAAATAAAAACACGAATGAAAGAGGTACTTCAGAAATGACCTGAGTGAAAACATGGGAACTTTTTTTTTTAGCTGATAAGACATTGAGTCTAGACACACACATACCCTTTGCTCTCTGGAATCAGCTGTCTGCTTTAGAGAGCCTAATGAGCTCTGACAGGAGAACCATTCATTGCAGTCAGTCAGAGGTTGTGTGGTACAGGGGAGAGGCCAGGGAGACTTGGTTTCTAGGTCAGTTTTGAACCTAACAAGTTAGTGACCTTGAACATTCAGAGCTTTCAGTTACTAGATAAGAGAGAGGTAAGCAGTAAGCTTAATTTGTGATTATGTCCATCAGAGAATATTCATTGAATTCTTATGCCTGTGACACATCCTGAAGGAAATAAAGAGAAAGTTGTAGGACATTAGTGCTTAGAAGAGGGACCACAGCTGACATTTGTTGAGCATCTGTTGTACTCAAGATTCCCTGCATTGTCTCATTTAATTCTCACAATAATCTCAAGAAGTCCTTACTGTTATTGTCCCTGATTTACAATAGAGGAAACTGAGGCTTAGAAAGATTCAGTAACCTTCCAGAAAGCACATAGCAAGTGTAGAGCTGAAACCCAAATCTGTCCACAATCCATGTTCCTTGTCCAATTTACCCCGCTGTGCTGTCCGTGGGAAGTTGATAATCCAGGTGGGAAAAGCAACAGTAACACATAAACCAGTTAAAAGATAACCTGTAGGGTTATATCCAATTTTGAATGCTACAGCTGCTGAGAAAGTTTTCATGAGACAGAACTAGAATTTTAGTGTCACAATTTGTTTATTTTACCCTCTTGAAGTTCCTTTTGGATAATTCATATTTAAATAATTGCTTAGCAACAGTTACTGAAGGAGGGATGCCTGGGTGGCTCAGTCAGTTAAGCATCTGCCTTCAGCTCAAGTCATGACCCCAGGGTCCTGGGATTAGTTGCCATAGTTGTCCTAGGGCTTCTCGCTCAGCAGGGAGTCTGCTTCTCCCTCTGCCTGCCACTCACCCTGCTTGTGCTCTCTCTGTCTCTCTCTCTGACAAATAAATAAACAAAATCTTAAAAAAAAAAAAATTACTGAAGGAATTTATATAAGCAGCACACAAAGACCATGGGCTTATGTCCTCCTTAAATATTACACAGATAATTTTCCCTTGGGATCTTCCAGACTGTCACAAACTGAAGTCAATAAGGGCAGCACTTAACACATTCTGTTGCCTATTGGATGACATATCTTTTACAGCAGCTGTAAGATGTATCCTGCCAATCTCTTCTCTCCCCTTTCTGTTCCTTTGAGCTATATAAATTGAAGAGCAGCACATGCCACTCCTTGTTTCTCTTCACTGTGGAGTTAACTACTAGTCTTTTGAGACATGTGTAAGAGGGTTGCCATATATTCACCAATCCATAGAGCAAAAGTTAAAAAGAAGTTTGCAAGCAAAGAGGGTGCAGTGTTTTTCTTATCTTGTGGAAACAGCAATGTCCCTGCCGCATGAGAGGTGCAATAATGAATGGCTTATTCTCATGTGCATATGTAGGAGGGAGCCCCCTACTTTTTTGTGAAATAAACTATTCTTTATCTGAAATCTTAGGTTTGACTCCGGGCAGGAAAATGCCCATAACCACCATATTCACAGCTCAGGTTTCTAGCCAGGTACTCACCCTCTACGGGATGTGCCCATAGTCATTTAAAATATCGACCATTTTTTTTTTAAGATTTTATTTATTTATTTGACACACAGAGAGATCACAAGTAGGCAGAGAGGCAGGCAAAGGGGTGGGGGGAGCAGGCTCCCTGCTGAGCAGAGAGCCCGATGTGGGGCTTGATCCCAGGACCCTGAGACCATGACCCAAGCCAAAGGCAGAGGCTTAACCCACTGAGCCACCCAGGCACCCCTAAAATACTGACCATTTGCAGACATTGCACTCTGCCAGGCATGCAAGAGTAAGCTTTAGATTCCTGTGGGCAGGAGGAGGAAAGATGACAGTAGCCTCTGGCCTTCCCATCCTCTTTTTGTGTCAGCAGGGATCAAGCAGACATTTCAAATATGTGGTTTTCGAGTTCTTTTGGGAGGTGATAGCAGGAAGTTGGAGATGGCTGCTTATTGGATGTTGGATCTGTTTTTTATTTGAGTCTCCCTAATGGTGTAGGAATTGTAATGAAGATTTAGTATCAATACAGAAACCTTGTACTTTAACTTTTTTGTCACTCA